>NC_133504.1:38396428-38728214 GCF_049354715.1 Callithrix jacchus
ATGGAAATAGTGTCAAATTATACACCTTCAAGATTGCCTCAATATATTTTAATCATTAAACACTGCTATTGATTTCATAAACAGACAAAAAGTATTGATTCCTGAGAAAAAGCAAATAATTTCATATGTAAAAGCTAGTTAAGCAACAATTAAAAGAAATGCAATATTTTAATAATCATTACATACATTTTAAGTCTTGTAGATAAAGGGAAAATGATATATATTTGGGATGATTGTAAAGATATATGATACAACAGTGGGAAGAAGCAGATAAACAGGACAGACTAAGGTGTATCAGGGTTTATGCTGGAGTGTATTGAATATATTGAATTACTAATAGCTTCCTGAGATTATGGATGGCATACATGACTCCAAAGGAAAATAAATATTTCATCTGGGATGAAGTAAAATATCAACAAGTAGGAAGTTTTATCATGTTTCTAACAAGTCCCACCCTTCTTGATGCTAATTGTTTTGTTAGTGCAGATGACAGTGTATACTTGATTTCAGTAATGTTGGGTACACCGTGTCTATTTTGTCTTTATTATTTTGTGGAATTTTTTTAACTTTCAATGCCTATTTTGCTTTTGAGTAGGTAAAAATCTTTTACTTTGCCGACCAGTCTTGGAGATAGTCATAGATATGGTTTTCAATCATTCAAGACAATACTTCAGTTGCTTATTTGTACTTAGAATCCATTCTGTTTTCTGAATATTTGCCCTTCTGAATTTCATCAGATTGTGTGTTGTTAGATAGCCCTTACCTGATCCATGGAGCTTTGGGGTTTTATTAGAGGTTCTTTGGGATACTTAGAAAGTAATTTAATGTCTTTAAATTCAAATTGCAGATTCTGATACTTGTCTCGCAGTCACAATGGGAAAATAATGAGAAAAATAGCCACCTGACCTTTGTTACCATAGTGGAAAGTGAAGGCGAGAGGAACGGTACTATAAATATGCAGTTTCTCCTTCCTTCTACCTAGACATCATAAAATATTAAAGCTACTTGTTGCTGAATATGAACACCATATAGAAGTCATTGGTGAGATTTAATGAAATAACACTATAAACTGAGCAAAAATATTAATACAGACCAGATTAAATAGTTGGAAATTATATGTCTCAAAGAAGAAAGAAAATTTTCCCTGGTGTTTTATTTTATTTATTTTTATTTTTTTTTTTTATCATTGAGGAGTCACCACACTGTCTTCCACTCCCTGGTGTTTTAAAACTGCATAAGACAGTATAAATAGTTACAAAGGCCTGGTAGCTTTCAGGAAGAAGGAGAAGCTAGTGAATGACTTTTGATAATTATCCCAAAGGTCAGATAGACTTCAGCCTATGGTAAATGTAGCACGATCTAAAAATAACTGATTTAATTGCTCAACAGTTGTCTGCTCATTAGGCCTTAACCTTAACCATGCATTGGTGAATGACATCCAAGGCTCTAGTCCTCCAAAGCTCTGCACTTGAAAATCCTCTTCTCATGCTCACCTTAATGCTGTTTGCAAAGGATGGTATCTGCCAGTGGGGAAGACTCTTGCAGCTAGAATAGAGGAGCGTGGTTTCAAAACTTGTTAAAAGCTGCCAAATCTGTGCCTTGCATGAAGGTCAAGTTTTCCCTAGACCAAAGGTAATTCAGTACTGACTTTAGTCCAACTTCCCCTCAGGCAAAAACTGCCAGTTGAGCTGCTTTGGTTTAAAACAGGATGTTAGGCCAATTTTACCTTTTTGTTTTCTTGTGCAACTTACTTGTCTAGCTCAGCAGTCTGATGCTCCTATTTCTGCATGAGACTCCATTTTAGAGTGAGAAAACCATGGTCTTACCAAAAGCTCAAAACACTTACTTGGAAACATGGGAAAAGTCATTCTAATCTAGTTGCTCTTCAGTATCTCTTGCCTCCTCCATAGAAACAGAAATTTTATCAAGAAATGCAGCCTTCAAAACAAAAACTGTGTTTTCCATTCTCTCTTACTGCTAGGTGAGGGCTGGTGAGTGGGTTCTAGCCAATGGGATATAAATGGAAGTGTTTTGTGCAGTTTCTAGCAGTATCCCCTCAGAAACAGCTGGTGCACTTGTTTGCCCTTCAGTCTTTGTTTTTCCGCCCCGCGGTTTGGCACACAGATGTGATGACTGAATTTCCATCTTGGATGATGATTGTGAGGGCTTCATCCTAGAAGTAATAGAAGAGAAAGCTGTAACAAGTCCCAGTGTCAGAGCTCCTTTGTCAGTTTTGTAGGACTACAAAGGGCATTGCAGGCTGTTTTGCTTGCCCAGAAAGGGAAAATCCAGAGGGAAACTAAACTTTTAACTTGCTTATTTGTATTTATTTATTTAAAAAATTTATTATAGGTTTGGGGGTACATGTCAAGGTTACATAGGTGAACTTTTGTCACAGGCATTGGTTGTACAGGTTATTTTGTCAGCCAGGTACTACTCTTCAATTCTTCCATCTTCTAAACTTTGGAGCATTCTCTAGAAATCAAGAAAAAGGAACAAATACAGCTCCCACCTCCTTAAAGATTTTTTTTTTTTTTTGGTGCTATCTCGGCTCACTGCAGCCTTCGACTCCCTGGTTCAAACAATCCTCCTTCCTCAGCATCCCGAGTAGCTGGGATTATAGACATGCATCACTACGTCCAGCTAATTTTTGCACTTTTTTTAGTGGAGGCTGGGTTTCACCATGTTGGCCAAGATGGTCTCCATCTCCTGACCTCATGATCTGCCTGCCTCGGCCTTCCAACATGCTGGGATTACAGGTGTGAGTCATCGTGCCAGGCCAAGGTGTTTTTGACTTTAAAACTCTGTAGAACTGTGTGGGAATGCTTTGAGTTTTTAATAAGCTTTTCTTACTGTGATCTACAAACACCAGCTAAATGTCAACCAGGATGGAAATGTGATGATATCATAATGGATCATGGTCCCAATATTACTTAATGATGATATTTACTTACCAGATAATTTTACCTAGAGTATATTTATATATTAACATGTAGTCGATATTTAATAATAAACTGCTTATATCAACCTTATTTTTCAAAACCATAGATTATTGTTACAATTTGGTGACATTGACATTTTGCTGACTTGTTTTCCACTTGGTAACAAACCACCAGAGGATCTTGTTATGTGGATGGTTGATGACAAAGAAAATTCAGTTGGTTTCTTAAGAGAATTCCTACTTTTGGCCACAATATTATCTCATCATTAATGAGATGCACTGTTCAACTTGTACATGCTTCACTGACTGTATTGCTTTAGGCATGAATTCAATTTTTAACAGAGAGCATAATTTGTGAGTCATGGTACCCTGCTGTGATTTTGGACAACTGTTAAGTCAGCTAAACAAACCGACCAAAAATGATTGTATATGAATTTCAGAGCATATTTAGAGGGAGAAATTTAAATTGTCAGTTTTCTTATCTATTTCCCTTTTGATAAAATGTTTTTTGACAAACTATACATCACATGGGCTCCTAAATAGGACTTCCGCAATTTTTAACAGCTTTTGTATCTTGGATCTCTTAATGTGAAAATGGCCTGATATGAGTAGTCACAAGTCTTGAAAACGAGGAACTAGGTTAACATTTTCTGAATATCTTACATAAGAAATGGGAAATTCTTTTCATATTCAAGCCAGTCATCTTTTATATTAAAGTACTTTCATATTAATTATGTTCTGTATTATGCTTTTGAACTTACGACTCTAACAATCAACATGAGACCATTGAACCTGCAATAGAGTGAAACATTTTTCTAAAACAATTTTCATACCAAATCTGTTCTTAAAAAAGCAACCTTATATAGTCAAGATACATTGATATAAAAGATCAAAAAGGAAACATTCAAAAGTCTAAACAAAGAAAAATTCAATTGAAGCAAAATCATAGCACATAAATGCAATCCTGCTATATGCAGAGGTTCTCAAGCCCATGTTTATGGAATCAAGCGAGGCTTGACTGCCTTTGACTGCAAATTGCCTAATTTAGTAAACTTTATGTTTTTAGTGTAATAAAAAGGAGCTGAAAAAACATATATATTGTAATAACTTGGTTGTTGTGCTTGGTTAGCCCCCAACAATATTCTTTCAATTAATTTAAATAAAATGAGTAAAGGGAAGTCTGGGAGTCTCTTAATTATAGCTAAAACTCACCAACACTTTCTAGACCCTGAATCATTTTATAATTGTATTCTTTATGAAATTTCATAATGACCTTTTGTTCTATATCAATCGCAATAAATTTTCATTTAGACTAAGTGTAAATTATTAGGATCTACATATCATTGTCAAGGAGGAAGACATTAGATTTGATATTTAGTGTGATTCCAATATTAAACATTAAACATTTTCTTATATGTAGGTGTTGTCAGTGATTCATAATAGTTTTGATGTTTTAAAAATGCACTTCTGTGGACCCAGCCTGTGATGTCGGGAGGGGGCAGTATTTCTGAGTCTAGGTATTATTTGTATAAATGGAGATAATTATTCATTGATTCAAGAAATACACATTTGTGGCAAAAGATAAAAGGAAGGAAATATGGTCTGTACGTCCTGGAGTGCACAGCCAAGGAGGAGAAGTAGGCATACAAACCAATAGTTATAAAAGAGTTGGGTAGTTTTTGATACAAGATGGCCAAATAGGAGCAGCTCTGGAGCACAGTTCCCTGCAAGAACAGTGCAGATGGTGAGTGCTCGCCACATTTCCAAACAAGTTTTCACTTCCCCCAGACCAGGACATTCCGGGCCCATGAGATTTCAGCGAGGTGGTTTCAGCTGGTGCTGGGTTGGTGCCCAGAAACTCACACAAGTCTGGGATGCCATTTTGACTGGTGCCTGGAACACCTGGGAGACAGAGCCACCCATTCAACTGAACGGGTGGGGACTGAGACAGGAAACCAGGCGATCTGGCTTGGAGGATACCACCCCAACAAAATAAGCAATCTGAAATGCTCTGGGTTGAGAGTTTGGGAGCAAGCACAGCTGGTCCAGCTCAGTCAGGGGAAGGGCATCCCCCACTACCAAGGCAGTTCACACAGCAGCTGAGCAGAGCCTGCAATAGCTCAGCAACACCTCTGCTGGCAGACTGTGACTAAACTACTCCATGTGGAGCAGGGCATCTATGAAAAAAGGCTGCAGCATGACAGGAACTTATAAATAAAGCCTACCTTCCTAGGACAGAGCACCTGGGAAAAGAGCACTGGGAAAAAGAGCACCTGGGAAAAGAGCACCTGAGAAAGAGCACCTGGGAAAAGAGGTGGATGAGTTCCACTGCAGCAGATGTAAAGGAACCTGCCAAGGTACTCTGCATGGAACAACAGAGCTCCCAGCATGCACTTGAACTCCTATAAGGGACAGACTGCCTCCTCAAGCAACTCCCTGACCACTTATACAGTGACACCTCATAAAGGAGAGCTCAGGATGACATCTGGCAGATACCCTTCTGGGACATGGATAGCAGAGGAAAAAACTGGTGGCAACCCTTGCTCTTCTGCAGCCCCCTTGGGCAATCCCCAGGAGAGCAGGGTCTGGAGTGGACCTCCAGCAGTCCTACAGCAGAGGGGCCTCACTGTTAGAAGGAAAACTAAGAAGCAGAAAGAAATAGTTTCAACATCAACATAAAGGACGTTCACTCAGAGACCCCATCTGAAAGACACTAACTACAAAGACCACAGGTAGATAAAGCCACTAAGAAAAGGAGAAACCAATGCAAAAAGGATGAAAACACCAAAAACCATAATGCCTCTCCTCCTCAAAGGGATTACAACTCCTCACCAGCTAGGGATCAAAGATGGGTGGAGAATGAATCTGATGAATTGACAAAAACAGGCTTCAGGAGGTGGGTAATCACAAACTTCACAGAGCTAAAAGAGCATGTGCTAACCCAATGCAAAGAAACTAAGAACCTAGAAAAGAGGTTAGATGAGATGCTAACTAGAATAAACAACTTAGGAAGAATATAAATGGCTCAATGGAGCTGAAAAACACAGCATGAGAACTTCGTGAAGTATACACAACTTTCAATAGCTGAACTGACCAAGTAAAAGAAAGGATATCAGAGAATGAAGATCAACTCAATGAAATAAAATGAGAAAGCAAGACTAGAGAAAAAAGAGTGAAAAGAAATAAACAAAGCCTTTAAGGAATATGGGATTATGTGAAAAGACCTAATCCACATTTGATAGGTGTACCTGAATGTGACAGAGAGAATGAATCTAAACTGGAAAACACTCTTCAGGATATCATCCAGAATTCCCCCAACCTAGTAAGGCAGGCCAACATTCAAGTCCAGAAAATACAGAGAATACCACAAAGACAGTCCTAAAGAAGAGCAAACCCAAGGCACATAATCATCAGATTCACCAGGGTTGAAATGAAGGAAAAAATGCTAAGGGCAGCCAGAGAGAAAGGTCGAGTTACCCACATAGGGAAGCCCATCAGACTCACAGTGAATCTCTGTAGAACCCACAAGCCAGAAGAGAGTGGGGGCCAATATTCGACATCCTTAAAGAAAAGAACTTTCAACCTAGAATTTCATATCCAGCCAAAATAAGTTTCGTAAGTGAAGGACAAAGAAATTCCTTTATGGACAAGCAATTGCTGAGAGATTTTGTCACCACCAGGCCTGCCTTACAAGAGCTCCTGAAAGAAACACTAAGCATAGAAAGGAAAAACCAGCACCAGCAACTCCAAAAAGGCACCAAATGGTAAAAAACATTGACACAATGAAGAAACTGCATCAACTAATGGGTGAAACAACCAGCTAGCATCAAAATCGCAGGATCAAATTCACACATAACAATATTAACCTTAAATGTAAATGGGCTAAATGCAACAATCAAAAGTCACAGACTGGTAAATTGGATAAAAATTCAAGACCCATTGGTGTGCTGTATTCTCATGTGCAAGGACACACATAGGCTGAAAATAAGGGATGGAGGAAGATTTATCAAGCAAATGGAGAAAAAAAGCAGGAGCTGCAGTCCTGGTCTCTGATAAAATAGACTTTACCAACAAAGATCAAAAGAGACAAGGGTGTCATATAATGGTAAAATGATCAATGCATCAAGAAGAACTAATGATCCTAAATATATATGCACCTAATACAGGAGCACCCAGGTACATAAAGCAAGTTCTTAATGACCTACAAAGAGATTTAGATTCCTATAAAATGATAGTGGGAGACTTTAATACTCCACTGTCGATATTAGATCAACAAGACAGAAAATTAACTAGGATATTTAGGACTTGAACTCAGATCTGGACCAAGCAGACCTAATAGACATCTGCAGAAATCTCCACCCCACATCCACAGAATATACATTCTTCTCAGCACCACATCACACCTACTCTAAAACTGACCACATAATTGGAAGTAAATCACTCCTCAGCAAATGCAACAGAATGGAAATCATAACAGTCTCTCAGACCACACTGCAATCAAATTAGAACTCAGAATTCAGAAACTAACTCAGATGTGCACAACTTCATGGGAACTGAACAACTGGCTCCTGAATGTTGACTGGATAAACAATGAAATGAAGGCAGAAATAAAGATGTTCTTCAAAACCAATGAGAATGAAGACACAATATACCAGAATCTCTGGGACACATTTAAAGCAGTGTCTAGAGACAAATCTATAGCAATAAATGCCCACCAGAGAAGCAAGGAAAAATCTAAAATTGACACCCTATCATCAAAATTGAAAGAGTTAGAGAGCAATATCAAAAAAACTCAAAAGCTAGCAGAAGACAAGAAATAACTAAGATCAGAGCAGAACAGAAGGAGATAGAGACACAAAAAACCCTTCACAAAATCAGTAAATCCAGGAACTGGTTTTTTAAAAATATCAACAAAATAGACAACTAGCCTGATTAATAAAAAAGAAAAGAGAGAAGAATCAAAGACAAGCAATAAAAACCAATAAAGGGGATATCACTACTGATTACATAGAAACACAAACTGCAATCAGAGATTACTGCAAACAACTCTACACATACAAACCAGTAAACCTGGAAGAAATGGATAAGTTCCTAGTCACTTGCACACTCACAAGCCTAAACCAGGAAGAATTTGAAACCTTGAACAGACCAATAACAAGGGCTGAAATTGAGGCAGAAATTAGCACCCTACCAACCAAAAAAAGTCCAGGCCCAGACAGGTTCACAGCTGAATTCTACCAGACATACAAAGAGTAGCTGGTACCATTTCTTCTGAAACTATTCTAAACAATAGAAAAAGAGAGAGTCCTTCCCAAATCATTTGATGAAACCAATATCATCCTTATACCAAAACCCAGCAGAGACTCACCAAAAAAATAAAACTTCAGGCCAATATCCATGATGAACATAGTTGTAAAAATCTTTAATAAAATACTGGCAAACTGATCACAACAGCACATCAAAAAGCTTGTTCATCACAATCAAGTAGGCTTCATTCTGGGAATGCAAGTCTGGTTCAACATACGCAAGTCTGTAAACATAATTCACCACATAAACAGAACCAAAGACAAAAGCCATGATTATCTCAGTAGATGCAGAGACAGCCTTCAACAAAATTTAGCAGCCTTTTACTCTAAAAACTCTCAATAAACTAGATATTGAAGGAACATACCTCGAAACAATAAAAGCTATTTATGACAAACCTACAGCCAATATCATACTGAATGGGCAAAATTGGAGGCATTCCCTTTAAAATCTGGCACTAGACAAGCATGTCCTTTCTCATCACTCCACTCAATATAGTATTGGATGTTCTAGCCAGAGCAGTTAGGAAAGAAAAAAAAAAAAAAGCCTATTCAATTAGGAAAAGAGGAAGTCACATTGTCTCTATTTGCAGATGACACATTTGGATATTTAGAAGACCCTATCATCTCAGGCCAAAATCTTCTGAAACTGATAAGCAACTTCAGCAAAGTCTTAGGATACAAAATCAATGTGTGAAAATCACAAGCTTTCCTATACACCAATAACAGACTTAAAGAGAGCCAAATCATGAGCAAACTCCCATTCACAATTTCTCCAAAGAGAATAAAATACCTAGGAATACAACTAACAAAGAATGTAAAGGATCTCTTCAAGGAGAACTACAAACTACTGTTCAAGGAAATAAGAGAGAACAAAACAGATGGAGAAAACATATTTAGGAAAAATCAGTATTGTGAAAATGGCCATACTGCCCAATGTAATTTAAAGATTAATGCTATTGCCATTAAGCTACCAATGACCTTCTTCACAGAACTGGAAAAAACCACCTTAAACTTCATATGAAACTAAAAGAGAGCCTGCATAGCCAAGACAGTCCTATGCAAAAAGAACAAAGCTGGAGGCATCATGCTACCTGATTTCAAACTATAGTAAAAGGCTACAGTAATCAAAACAGCATGGCACTGGTACCAAAACAGAGATATAGACCAATGGAACAGAAGAGAGGTCTCCAGAGCAACACCACACATCTACCACTATCTGATCTTTGAAAAACCTGACAAAAACAAGCAATGGGGAATGGATTCCCTGTTTAATAAATGCTGTTGAGAAACCTGGCTAGCAGTGTGCAGAAAGCAGAAACTGGACCCCTTCCTGACACCTTATACTAAAATTAACTCCAGATGGATTAAAGAATTAAACATAAGACCTAATACCATAAAAATCCGAGAAGAAAACCTAGGGAAAATCATTCAGGACATAGGCATAGGCAATGACTTCATGACTAAAACACCAAAGCATTGGCAACAAAAGCCACAATAGAAAAATGGGAACTTATTAAACTCTAGAGCTTATGTACAGCAAAAGAAACAATCATTAGAGCAAACCAGTAACCAACAGAATGGGAAAAAATTTTGCAATCTACCCATCTGACAAAGGGCTAATGTCCAGAATCTACAAAGAACTAAAACCGATTTACAGGAAAAAAACAAACCCATCTGAAAGTGGGAAAAGGATATGAACAGATACTTTTCAGAAAAAGACATATATGAGGCCAACAAACATGAAAACATGCTCATCATCACTGATTATCAGAGAAATACAAATCAAAACCACATTGAGATACTGCCTCATGCTAGTTAGAATGGCGATCATTAAAAAATCTGGAGACCACAGATGCTGGAAAGCATGTGGAGAAAAAGGAACACTTTTACACTGTTGGTGGGAGTGTAAACTAGTTCAACCACTGTGGAAAACAGTGTGTTGCTTCCTCAAGGACCTAGACATAGAAATTCCATTTCACCCAGCAATCCCATTACTGGGTATATACCCAAAGGATTATAAATCATTCTATTATTAAGACACACGCACACGTATGTTCATAGCAGTACTGTTTACAATAGCAAAGACCTGGAACCATGTCACATGCCAATCAACGATAGAGTGGACAAGGAAAACGTGGCACATACACACCATGAAATACTATGCAGCCATAAAAAACGATGAGTTCAGGTTCTTTGCAGGGACATAGATGAATCTGGAAATCATTATTCTCAGCAAACTGACACAAGAACAGAAAATCAAACACCATATGTTCTCACTCATAGGTGAGTGCTGAACAATGAGAACACATGGACACAGGGAGGGAAGCATCACACATTGGGGTCCGTTGGGGGGCAAGGGAAGGACAGCAGTGGGATGGGGAGGTAGGGGAGGGGTACCAGGGGGAGAAATGCCAGATGTAGGTGATGAGGGGAAATGGAGGCAGCAAACACATTGTTGTGTGTGTACCTATGTAACAATCCTGCATGATCCGCCCATGTACCCCAGAACCTAAAGTGCAACAACAACAAAATGCACTTTTGCAAATTTTTTACTATACTTAATCCTACTATCAATCTCTGCTCCCAAAATGAAAGTAAAAATAAAATAGAGAAACTAAATTATTATAATAGAAGTGAGATTTTATTTAAAGAACATCCATTCAATCACATAGTCATTCATTTAACAGTTACTGAGTACTCACAGGCTCTGCCAATACCATATATTCCTTAGTAAACTTTTAAACATAGATCTTTACAATATCTAGTATGATATCTAACACAGGCATGTGATAAATAGGAATCTAAAATCCCTTCAAAGACAAAATCGAATCCAGTAGTTCATTCTCCATGCATAAACTTTCTGAACTAAACAACAAAGAAAATAAGCTAGGTTAAGGAGATCCCATTGAATAACCAGTTTTTTTTTTTTTAAATGAAATGCCCTTATAAATGTCTGAGTTTACTATTACTCTAAGAATTCTGGGTTTTAATTCTATATAGGCATACTTTTTGATACTAATTTTATAATATATGCCTTTGAGGTATTATAAAAGATATTGTGAGTGGTTTTGTGATTAGCTACTCTTACAGTATGTTCTGAAAAATAAATATATGAATCAGGAGGACTGGGGGTTTTCTTTCTACAGATGTTTCTCTGCCCTTGAAAACAGAACAAAGTACATGCTTAGATTTAGAGTCTAGAAAATTAGTCCATTTTTACTTTTAATCATGAACATATCAGGAGTCAGATTATAAATGAGAGTCAGGTCATTATGCTTGTCTTCCTCAGTAAGAAAAAAGTTGAACCAAAAAGAATTAGACATCTCCTTTCTCACACTTGCCACATACACATCCATCCCACATCCATCTTTTCTTCTTGGCTCTTAGGAGGCTATGAGAAAAGGACAGAGAAGCTTCCAGCCTAGGATGTAATACCTTAGAAGGGACCAAGGAGAAGCTGTTTTTAGTCTGGACAGGAGCTCTATGGTATTCAAAGATCTGAACCCTAGAGTCAAATTGGGGCTAGTGTTTGGGCATGTTACATATATTTTGTTAGGGTCATGCCTGGAGGCCCAACATTGCCTGTTCTCTTCACTTCAAAAAAAACCAGATGAAGTCTTCCGTATGAGTAAAATTGTTCAGAAAGAACACTGTCTTACTTAGTGGCATCTATCTCAAGGGGATGGATGCTTAGATATATGTAAATTTTGTACTTGGCTGACTCAGTGTTTTTTCATTTTTATTTTTTTCTCTTTGTTCATAGATTTCATTTTAGGGACAACTTCATTTTTCAGGCCCATATGTTAAATAGTGCTTAATTCTAATGAACCAGGCAAATCACTAATGTTATGTTAGGACTCACTGTACACTATAAGCCACATAAAAATATATTCAAGTAATTATATCAAAGCCTTTATACAGTTATTTTCATGTAAGAAAAACAGGAAACATTTTAATAAAATATTCTAGTTGACCTTTCTTTTCAGGTAAAGTAAATTTGAAAAAACAAAAGCAAAAAGAGGAGAGGTTTTGAAATGCTTAGATTATGTTTTTTGTCTCTCCATCATTTTCTTATTAATAGTGCATCCTCATCTACTTTTAACCTTTGCAAATATAACCATAGTTTTCCAGGCTCATTATATACCTTTATAGTAGTACATAATTGGATATACCTTTCGAGTTCTTTAAAATGGCACTAACAACCCCCTTTAATAGTCTAAATTTGTTTATACATAATATAGAATCCTCTTATTTTCCAAGCATATATTATGAATTAAACTTTTCTGATATCTTAAAATACAATTTACCAGAAATTACACAGGCTAGAGTCAGAGAAAAAGGACATATCTTCTAGTGATTACTAATATTATTATTATTATTGAAAAAAGAAAGGAAGAAAAAGAAAGAAAAGAAGAAAGAAGAAAGAAAGAAAGAAAAAGAATGAAAGAGAGAAAGAAAGATGAAGAGAAAGAGGGGGAGAGAATGGGAATCTTGCTCTATTGCCCAAGCTAGAATGCAGTCTAAAAATGGGTATTAAAATCCTCTTTTATGCCAGTAAGTGTGCTTAACAATGGAGATGGGAAGGAATAAGGGAGGAAAATAACAAACAAGCAGCCAACCAATATTTTATTTAAACCTGTGAAATGCTATGTAATTGCCAAGGAGTGATTTACTTCCAATTATGTGGTCACTTTTAGAATAGGTGTGATGTGACACTGGGAAAAATGTATGTTTTGTGGATTTGGGGTGGAGAATTATGTAAATAATTATTAAGTTTACTTGTTGCAGGTCTGAGTTCAAGTCTTGGATATCCTTGTTAGTTTTCTGTCTCGATCTGTCTAATATTGATAATATAGTGTTAAAGTCTCCCACTATTATTGTGTGGGAGTCTAAGTCTCTTTGTAAGTCATTAAGAACTTGCTTTATGTATCTTGGTGCTCCTGTATTGGGTACATATATATTTATGATCGTTAGGTCTTCTTGTTACATTGATTCTTTTACCATTATGTAATGTGCTTCTTTGTCTCTTTCGGTCTTTGCGGCTTTAAAGTCTACTTTATCAGAGATGAGAATTGCACCTCCTGCTTTTTTTCTTTTTTCTCTCCATTTGGTTAGTAAATCTTCCTCCATCCTTTTGTTTTGAGTCTTTGGGTATCCTTGCATATGAGATGGGTCTGGATGCAGAATACTGATGGGTTTTGGCTTTTGCCCCAATTTGCCTGTCTGTGCCTTTTGATTGCGGCATTTAGTCCATTTAAATTTAGGATTGATATTGATATATGTGAGTTTAATACTGCCTTTTAATGCTAGCTGGTTGTTTTGCCCATTAGTTAATGTAGATTCTTCATTATGGTGATACTCTTTACTCTTGGTATGTTTTTGGAATGGCTGATACTGGTTGTTTCTTTCCATGTGTAACACTTCTTTCAGAAGCTCTTGTAAAGCAGGCCTGGTGGTGATGAAATCTCTGAGTACTTGCTTGTTCACAAAAAATTTTATTTTTCCTTCACTTATGAAGCTTAGTTTGGCTGGATATGAAATTCTGGGTTGAAAGTTCTTTTCTTTAAGGATGTTGAATATCGGCCCCCACTCTCTTCTGGCTTGTAGAGTTTCTGCTGAGAGATCTGCTGTGAGTCTGATAGGCTTCCCTTTGTGGGTAACTTGACCTTTCTCTCTGGCTGCCCTTAGTATTTTCTCCTTCATTTCAATGCTGGCAAACCTAACGATTATGTGCCTTGGGGTTGCTCTTCTTGAGGAATATCTTTGTGGTGTTTTCTGTATTACCTGCAGTTGAGTATTATCCTGCCTTGCTAGGTTGGGAAAGTTTTCCTGGATAATACCCTGAAGAATATTTTCCAACTTGGATTCATTCTCTTCATCACATTCAGGTACATGTAAAAAACATGCATTAGGTCTTTCACATAGTCCTATATTGCTTGGAGACTTTGCTCATTCCTTTTTAACCTTTTTTCTCTAACCTTGTCTTCTCATTTTATTTCATTAAGTTGGTCTTCGGGCCTGGCGTGGTGGCTCAAGCCTGTAATCCCAGCACTTTGGGAGGCCGAGGCGGGTGGATCAAGAGGTCATGAGATCGAGACCATCCTGGTCAAAATGGTGAAACCCCGTCTCTACTAAAGATACAAAAAATTAGCTGGGTATGGTGGCACGTGCCTATAATCCCAGCTACTTGGAAGGCTGAGGCAGGAGAATTGCCTGAACCCAGGAGGCAGAGGCTGCAGTGAGCCGAGATCGCGCCATTGCACTCCAGCCTGGGTAACAAGAGCGAAACTCCGTCTCTTAAAAAAAAAAAAAAAAAAAAAAAAAGTTGGTCTTTGACCTCTGATATCCTTTCTTCTGCTTGATCAATTAGACTGTTAAAACTTGTGCATATTTTGCGTTCTTGTATTGTGTTTTTCAGCTCCATTAATTCACTTATATTCCTCTCTAAATTGTCTATTCTCGTTAGCATTTCATCAAACCTTTTTTCAAGGTTCTTAGTTCCTCATGAGCAGCACCTGGGAGTGGGTCTTCTAGTGATTATTTTTATGCTTTGAAAAAAATTAAACAAATTGCCTATTCATATATAAGATTATATTTAGATTACTCTCATACAATCTCTATATAACCAAAGAACTAAATAAATATTGGTTTTACTGTAGTATAGTTTGAAGTCAGGTAGCATGATACCTCCAGCTTTGTTCTTTTCGCATAGGATTGTCTTGGCTATGCAGGTTCTCTTGGTTCCATATGAAGTTTTCCAAGGTGGTTTTTTCCAGTTCTGTGAAGAAGGTCATTGGTAGCTTAATGGCAATAGCATTGAATCTTTAAATTACTTTGGACAGTATGGCCATCTTCACAGTGCTCTTTAAGTGGCTAATTTGAAGGATAAAATAATTTATTTAATACATTGTCACATCATCCAAAACACGAGTCTAATATAAATTATAATTAACATATTTGCAAATGTTGTTTCTGTATTTTATAGTCTTTTCTTACAAGACATGATCCCCAAAATTTCTAGTGATGACAATTATTTCTCAACATGTAGGTAAAAGTGAAGAGTAAGTAAATCCATCAAGTAAAAATGAAATTCAGACTTTCAAGAGTTCACTGCTCAAAACAGTTTACCAGTCATGTTTAGAAATTTAATCTTCCAAGTAGACGTTTCTGTAAGTAGACTACTAACTTAGCTTTCTTTTTTCTTTTTCTGCTCATACTAGTTAGTATGGAAGGAGAAACCTTCAAGCAAGTCGAATACAATTCAAATCAAATCTAATCTTGGAAAGTTACAAACCTTGGACCTCTAACAGTTTTGACATATTTTTGGCTGCAGAAAAATCTATTTAGGCATCTGTTAATGCAGAAGGTCATAAGTTGTAAACAATTTACACAGTACTTTATGTATTTTGGTATAACTCTGGAAATTAAAATCTAATCATTCTTAGTGCTAAATGACTCAAACAAATAAAATATTTGCATGAATGGCTGGAAGTAGAAAGCAGTATTCTCTTTAAGTGAACCAGTCATCAATCCAGGTTATCCCATGTTATTGAATGCTCTGTAGTCTCAGATACATGCTCACAGAGATGAGAGCCCATGTTTATCAAACATGAATAAAACGACATTGGTTCAGCTTGGTCATTTGTTATGGACTAGACTGTGTTCTCCTTCACCCTCAAAATTTAAATGTTGAAACAGAACTCCCTATGTGGCAGTATTTGGAGATGGGGATTTTGGAAGATAATTAGACTTAGATGAGTTTAGATGAGGTCATGGTACCTCATGACAGGATTAGTGCCAACATAAGAAATAATACCAGGGCACTTGCTGTCTTTCTTTCTCTGCCACATGAGGAAACAGAAAGAAGGCAGCTGACTACAAGCTGGGAAGAAAGCCCTCACCAGAACTCTATCATGCTGGGATGCTGATCTTGGACTTTCCAGCCTCCAGAAGTGTTAGAAATAAATTTTCACTGTTGAAGCCTCCCAGTCTGTAGTATTTTGTTATGGCAACCTGAGCAGACTAATACATCATTTCTTTCAAATTTTATGGTGAGAAATAATTTTAATTATAAATTTCACCTTGATTCAAGAAATGAAATTGCAGGACTCTGGGAGTTTTTATTTGCTCACATCTCCATACCTGTTTGTAGGTTAGTCTAACAGGAATAACTAACTCAAAACAAGTCTCTCTGCCTAGTTCAGTTTATTCATCTGGATACAGGGCATATATGTGATGGAACTAAACTCTAATACTCATAAACTTCTTTCACTGCAATTTTATGTACATATAAATAAAATGATGTTTTTATTTTGTTCTCAAATACTGATAACTGCTTTAATTTTTTACAGAGTAAGAAAGTGAAATGAATAATAATACCCTGTTTATATCACTAAATATGAAATGTATCTCTGTATGTTACAGGAAAGGATTATGCTTTTTGGAGGAAACTTAGATAAAACATAACAGTTACTACTTTTGTAAAAAAAAAATAAGCTGGCAATTTAGGTAAGTACCTGGTTTACAAAATATAAACTGAGATCAGTTAGCTTCATCAGAAACTTACTAGGTGTCTACTATTTGTAGTGCAGTGGATTAAATATAATTATTGCCTGTTTTATGCTGCTTGAATTTCATGTATGACTTGATATTTTTCAGAAATATTGATAGGTTATGTATAGGGTTTTTGTTTGTGTTTTAGCATAAGTTTGAAAGAAATCAGAAATGATCAAAACTGGTATTTTTTTTGAAAGTGAAATATTGTAAAGTCATTTTTGTAATTATTTTAGATAATCTAAACAAAGATAATAGATTATTTCAAATATTGTTACTAATATTTATGGTACAAAAATTGTCTTATATTGTTAACAATGGTGAAAAAGAACAGGTAGCTTTCAAAAATATTTAAGTTTTCCAGCCAAATATATATTATTATTTTTTTTAAGTAACCACACCAATAAATCATATTAAAGTGGATAATCTGGAAAATCCTCAAGTCTTGTACAAAAGTTGTGTGAGAGCTACATTTTTCCCATGAAAATTATATTATTCATGGTGTTTGTTTTTTGGAACTTCCCTGAAATCTTATATAATTTATCATTTTTATATTATTTATACTCTAGACCAGTACTATCCAAAATAACTTTCTGTAATGGTGGAAATATCTCCATATCTCCATTGTTCATTGTGGTAATCACTAGACACATGTGGCCACTGAGTACTTAAAATGTGGCTGCTATGACTGAAGAAATGAATTTATGATGTGCTTAATTAGTTAAAATTTAAATGCAAAAATTGTAGTCGTGAGGGAATGTATTTTCTTTCTGGGCCCACAATGGGGATAGTTTCAAAGGCAAGAACTTCCCAGTGCCATACTCCAACCCATGTCTCCATCTGGGAGACTAAAGGTCTTCGTATGACTTTTGCAGACAGAAAAAAAATCAAAAGTCAATCACTCCACCTGATGTTTAAAGGAACTCCTTTTATAGGACAAAAAGTTTGAATGGGGCGGGAATACCTCCCAGTTTAAAAGTCCCTTTCTAGGAGGAACGATCCAAGATGGCTGATCGCTAACATCTCAGGATTGTAGCTCTCAGTGAAAGTGCAGAGAACTAGAGGACACCATACTTTCAGACAAATTCTGGTCACTCGTGGAGCAGAAGATCCCCAGTGGAGGAGTCACACTGGTCACCAGTGCGACTCTTGTGACTGACTCAGTGATTTTGCTGGCACCTAGGTGCAGCAGGTCTCTGAGCAGAGTAAACAGGGCTGGCTCCCCTTGTGACCGAGGTTTGGAGCCCCGGGAAGGCAGAGTCGCCTATTACAGACACAGGAAGGAAGCCAGACAGGAGAATCCTGGGCAGAAAAGCACCATCAGTCTTAACGCTGCTGTTCTGTCCCTGGGAACTAACAACTTGGACATCCACTCAAGAGACCTAATCTGAAAGTTGGTAATTTCAAAGATGACAGGAGGATAAATTTACAATGATGGGAAGAAACCAGTGTAAAAAGGCTGAGAATACTCAAAGTCGGAACGCCTCTCCCTCTAAAGATGATCACAGTTCCACATAAACAATGGAACAAGGCTTGATGGAGAATGAGCGCATCCCAATAACAGAATCATACTTCAGGGAATGGATAATAAGAAACTTCTGTGAGTTAAAAGAACATGTTATAGCCCAACGTAAATAAACTAAGGGCTTTGAAAAAAGGTTTGATGAAATTCTATTGAGAATAGACAACTTAGAGAGGAATATAAGTGAATTAATGAAACTGAAGAATACAATACAGGAACCAAGAAGTATGCACAGGTTTAAACACTTGAATTGTTCAAGCAGAAGAAAGGATATCAGAGGTCAAAGTCCAACTTAATGAAATAAAACAAGAAGACAAGATTAGAGAATTAAGGATAAAAAGAAATGAGCAAAGTCTCCAAGAAATGTGGGACTATGTGAAAAGACCAAATTTACGTTTGATAGGTGTACCTGAATGCGACGGAGAGAATGAATCCAAGCTGGAAAATACCCTTCACGATATTATTCAGGAAAAATTTCCTAAACTAGCAAAGCAGGTCAATATTCAACCCCAGGTAATACAGAGAACACCACAAAGATATTCCTCAAGAAGAGCAACCCCAAGGCACATAATCGTTAGATTCACCAGGGTTGAAACGAAGGAGAAAATACTAAGGGCAGCCAGAGAGAAAGGTCAGGTTACCCACAAAGGCAAGCCTATCAGACTCACAGCGGATCTCTCAGCAGAAACTCTACAAGCCAGAATAGCGTGGGGGCCAATATTCAACATCCTCAAAGAACAGAACATTCAGCCCAGAATTTTATATCCAGCCAAACTAAGCTTCACGACTGAAGGAAAAATAAAATCTTTTATGAACAAGCAAGTACTCAGAGATTTTATTACCACCAGGCCTGCTTTGCAAGAGCTTCTGAAAGAAGCATTACACATAGAAAGTGACAACCAGTATTAGCCTATCTAAAAATATACCAAAAAGTAAAGAGCACCAACATAAAGAAGAATTTACATCAATGAATGGATAAAATAGCCAGTTAACATCAAATGGCAGTAACCCTAAATTTAAATAGACTAAATTCCCCAATCAAAAGACACAGCCAAAACCCAATGACTTGTTACATCCAGACCTGTTTCACATGCAAGGATACACAAAGACTCAAAACAAAGGGATGGAGAAAGATTTAGCAACCAAATAGAGAGCAAAAATAAATAAATAAATAAATAAAAAGCAGGAGTTGCAATTCTCGTATGGGATAACATAGATTTTAAAGCAACAAAGATATAGTGGTAAAAGGATTAATGCAACAGCAAGAGCTAATGATCCTAACACCCAGATACATAGAGTCTTAGATTCAATGAGACAGAAAATTAAGAATATCAAAGACTCGAACTCAGATCCGGAACAAGTAAACTTAATAAATATTTATAGAGCTCTCCACTTCAAATACACAAAATATACATTCTTGTCAATACCACATCACACCTACTCATAGGTTTAAATGAAACATTGATTGGCCATTAGTAATACCCATTTTTTTCAGAATAAAGCAATATATCCGTTCACCCTCTCTCTTTCTCTTCCTCTTTCTTCCTCTCCTTTACTCATTTTTTTTCTTTCCTTCTCTCAAAAAAAAAAAAAAAAAAAAAAGAAAAAAAAAAAAAGAAATCAACTTGTAAACCTCTAGATCCAGGCTGGCAATGTCTCTCTCATTGCTTGATTTTCTTCCTTCCCTTCCCTTCCCTTCCCTTCCCTTCCCTTCCCTTCCCTTCCCTTCCCTTCCCTTCCCTCTCACCCTCCCTCCCTCCCTCCCTTCCTCCCTCCCTCCCTCCCTTCCTGTCTTCCTCCCTTCCTCCTTCCCTCCCTTCCTGCCTTCCTTCCACCCCACCCCCAAAATAGTCCCTTTTTTCCGCATCCAGGAGGATTCCATTTCTGGATCTCCTTCCATGAGCTCATGGAAGCTGCTCTCTCTCATCTTTTTCTTTCTCCCCTTTATCTCTCTCTCTCTCTCTGCTTAAATAAATCACTTCCTGCAAAACTCTTTGGGGTCCGATATTTACTTAATTGCTCACAGTGCCCTACAAAGTCCTCCCTCCCATTCTTGAATGAATGAGGGACCAAGAGCCTGGAAGAAGACATTCTAGCGGGGGAGCTGAGCCTTCCCAGTGCCCAGGATCCCGGTCTCAGTAGCATGTAATATTTTCCCACTTAACTAGTCTTTATTGTTCCAGGGGGACTATAGTTCACTTTTACCTTTCTATCATTCTCCTGGAGTGTGCTTGTGTTGGATCTGTGTATTGTTCATATTATTGCACACAAGCACGTCTCCAATCTAGTTATAGTCAATGGATTCAAATTAATGATTATTTTAAGTGATTGATGTAATGTTATCTCACATTTGTTTGAATATTTTATGCAGACAGCATGAGTTTTAGGAATATCTATGTAAGTTAGGATTGGTAATTAAGTTGAAACACATGTTATTATTCTACTTATAATTATAATTAAAATATCTTGCTAGTTGAAAAGAATAAGTATGGATAAAATTTCAAATTAAAAGTGAAGGCATACTATTGATACAGAATCCAGTAGTGATAGTAGTACAACTGCTATAGAGCTTTATAGAAAAAAAGAAATTGGAAAAACCTATGTTGCAAATTTCACAGTAACATTTGCAACTGGTTGTGATGAAGTAAAATTAAAAAGATGTTTATTGTGTAAAAAATAATTTGCGAAAGACATGGTGATTTTGGTCTATTAGTCTGTTCTCACACTGCTATAAAGAACTACCTGGGATTGGGTAATTTGTGAAGAAAATAGGTTTAATTGACTCAGAGTCTCTCAGGCTGTACAGGGTCCATGGCTAAGGATGCCTCAGAAAACTTATAATCATGGCAGAAGGTGAAGGGGAAGCAAGCAAAAATTAAAGCTCTTTAGGCCACTGCCTTTAGAATATACAAATTTCTACCAGTATCAAATTTCAATTATTTCAATATTTATAAAATTTAAAATAAGATTAAAAAAACTTTTAATGTGATATAAAACACTGCACAGTTAATACTTTGGATACAGTTTGTCTCAGAAGATTTTCAAATTGACAAAAAAATGTTACCAGGTTATGGCCTTAAATATGAAATTTTTGGCATAGATATCCAACATTTTGTATATCTATCAAAGAAAAGTTTTCAGCTAACATGAAAAATTAGTTTTAATCACAGCAAGCAATGCTCTAGTTAGGTTTGATTTAAAAAATCAAATTTTAAAGTAAATTATTGTTATTTCCCTTATTACTTTGCTCAGTTGAAAGATACATGTTGAAACTATTTTTTCAAGAAAATTGTGCATAGTTTTCTGAAATATATTTTATAAAAATTATCATGGATACGGTTAGGATCATTCAGAATATATAAAACATTGAAAGAAATAGAAAACAATAAATGGTATATAATCAACTTATATTGTTACTGCTTGTTGATTGAGTCATGCAAGAGTTTGACAAAGATGAACTGTACTATTATTCCAGTTCATGATTTTTCTAAACAAAAGGAATATTTTAAAAACGTCCAATAACCAAAGACAAAATGAGAGTGTGAATTTTTTTTCACCAACGCGCACTGAATGCGAATAAGTGAAATTTGAAACTCCAAATAAAAAGAAAAGTTTATTTGTGACTTTGCTGGACAAGTAAAGCTTCAGTTGAAACTGAAGTTTTTCATAATGCAAATCAATAATATCCACCTTACACATTTTTCTAACATAAATCAATATGTCAAGGATCTTAATTATAATTGAGAGTGTTATGTAAGAAAAGAAAAAACATTGAAAAAACGTTTATATATTAATATATTTAGAGTTTTTCAATTTATGTAATTCTTTCGGTTCTGTGTTACCAAAGAATTATTTAATGTGGAAAGAATCTGTCTTGAAACTGATGTGTCTTTGCTTTAGTCAAACCAATTCTTCAAGAACTGAACCAATATTTTCAATGTGGAGGATAATATTAAAGGAAAATGCTTTTTTGTACTCAACTCAGGTATTAGACAAAATGATTGAAACTATTATGTTACTTTGAAATATGTTTGGAATATGTTGGATAACAGAATCAATTTTTCAGTTGTGCATGTTGGAATACCTAAATGCATGTCAAGTATTTTCAATGAAAATTTAGCACCCAAATTGAGATATACTGTAAGTGTTAAGTGCATATTACACTTTGAAGTTTTAGATGAATTATAGGAAGTAAAATATATCTTTCATAATTCCTATATGATTACCTACAGAAATAATAGCCTAAATATTGGGTTAAATAAAATGTATTAATAAAATTAATTTCTCCTATTTCTTTTTCCCCTTTTAATGTGGCTACCAGAAAGTGTAAAATTACATGTGCAGTTTGCATAGATTTCTATTGGACAGAATTGTTCTAAATCTAACCACCATGCACAAAATGTATTACGGGAAAATGTGCTTAGGATCTCGGATTCCTATGTTAAGAACATTTTATTGTTGTCTTTGGTGTGTGTATATTTCTGTGGGTTTAGGTTGAAAACTCCTCAAGGGCAAAATCTATGCTTTATTTTTACATTTTTAGTTTCTATCAAAGTATCTAATACAAAATAGATGATCAATACATATTTTAAAGAAATAGATAAATTGTTAAATGAATAAGTACATGTATGCATGAGCAGTCAGACAAAAGCATGAGTTTATTGATAATAGACTGGATTGGAAAAATGTGGCACATATACACCATGGAATATTATGCAGCAATCAGAAATGATGAGTTTGTGTCGTTTGTAGGGACATGGATGAATCTGGAGAACGTCATCCTCAGCAAACTGACACAAGAACAGAAAATGAAACACCGCATATTCTCACTCATAGGCGGGTGATGAAAAATGAGAACACATGGACACAGAAAGGGGAGTACTAAACACTGGGGTCTATTGGGGGGAAAAGGGGAGGGCCAGTGGGAGGGGGAGGAGGGGAGGGATAGCCTGGGGAGAAATGCCAAATGTGGATGAAGGGGAGAAGGAAAGAAAAGCACACTGCCATGTGTGTTCCTACGCAAATGTCTTGCATGCTCTGCTCATGTACCCCAAAACCTAAAATCCAATAAAAATTAAAAAAAAAAAAAAAGCAAATAAAAGCATGAGTTTGTGGTTGCAGGCTAAATGAAACAATAAATCTTAACTATTTGGTGCTTATTGATTAGGAATTTATTCTCCTTCAGCTCCTTCCTATTTCTTCTATTGATTTAAGTTCCCAGGGACAAATGTTCTGACTAGGTTGACCATATGTTCCAGTTTGCTCAGCCATTTTTACTGTTTCCCACCACCTTTGCTTTTCTGTTGTCCATTGTTACTAGATCTCATTCAGCCCACTGGTGAGAGGAGGTTTTTTCATCCTAGGGTTATGGGGATGAGTGTCAAATCCAGGATCTTTGACACTGAATAGATGAGGTTGATAGCAATATTTTACTTATATATACTCATAGCCTCAGGGAGGAGGACACTGGACGCTACACAGAACTACCCTGGCCTGCACTTGGGAACAGAGTGAACAGTCAAGGGATATGGAAGGCAAGCTTTGTAATATGTAGTTGCTATCTGATTCCCAGGGAAGGATGTGCTTGGATTGTTTGAATAATTCTGCAAACTGGCAGAGAACTAAAGCCTGACACTCAGGGATAAGCAGAAAGCGCTCCTATTTCCCCTAATAAAAATTGTTCTGCTAGGTGACTTGATTCAAGAAAGCAAAGTAGTAGGGAAACTTGTAGTTATGCTACTTTCCCTCCAATTTCACCAGATTTCAAGGTAGTGCATAATATTGAGCCTTCATTTTAGACCTTACGAAAACAGCCCCTCTATCAAAAATGTCCTGTTGTAGATTAAAAGCTATATATTTTTCTAGTTATGGATGGATTTCAAAGGACTCATTGATTTCCTTGGGCCAAGGGACAAAATGAAATCACCACATCTAACCTTCTCTGATTTCTACAGGAGGCGCATAAGCACATAAAGATCTTGAAATAGTAAATCTTTTACAACTAATAAAAATAGATAAGGGATTAAAGGTTTCTACTCCTATTTTTGCCTATTGATATTCATCTTTTCCCTTTCTGACATATTGCATTTTCTTTCTTTTTAGACATTAAGCAAAAGGCACAGATGTATTAAGTTGATAATGATATCCTTCATAGACATAAACACATGTAATAAGACTTATTTGTATTTCAAAGCACATTGTGATTTAAAGAGTCAGTTGGAAATCCCGTTCTGAGACTGTAAAATGGGGTCATGGATTATCTTCTTAAGAGATGAGGGATAATGGGAAGCAGAGGCGTTTTTGGAGCAGGGTGTGTGTGAGGAAATGCAAACTTATATTCATCCTATTCTTCCCTTCCTCAGTAGGGATACATGCCGGACTATCAATTAGAAAAATATGACAAGTTTAAACCAGTCTGAGGTAAATGTGACACAAATTGAAAAAAAAAAAAAAAAGAAAACCTATGACTTCAGGAAGGTCTTAGCAGTAGGTGTCACGAAGTAGGAAGTCACAGACTACAGTCTGTGAAAAAGAATGAGAGGTTCTCTGTGGTAGTCACTAAAATACAAAGGACATTTTAAGGTAATTATACATTAACGAGCAACTCATCAACCTGAAAGATATCTTGAATTCTGACTACCATCGTCAAAAGGAATCTGCTTCAATAAACTTAATTGCTTCCACATTAGTAAATAAGTAATAGGATTTATAATCTTAGAATGTTTGAGGCTGAGGTTAACTATTCTCAACTAAAGGTTACAATATCACTTTTCTTTTGAAACAGAGTCTCCCTCTGTTGCCTAGTTAGGGGTGCAGTGGCACATTCTCAGCTCACTGCAACCTCTGCCTCCAGGGTTCAAGCAATTTTCCAGTCTCAGCCTCCCCAGTACTCCAGTAGCTGGGACTACAGACATGTGCCACAGTGTCCAGTTAATTTTTGTGTTTTTAGTAGAGACAAGGTTTCACTATGTTGACCAGACTGGTCTCGAACTCCTGACCTCAGGTGATCACCTTGCCTCAGCTTCCCAAAGTGCCAGGATTACAGGTGTGAGCTACCATGTTTAGGTAGTATCTAATTTCTACAACATATCCAGATTCCAGTATACTAAGAAAACACCTAGAAATAGTAGTGTGCTAAATATTTTCATTAGCATTTTACCATAGAGAGCAACTAATGCTTCTTATTTCAGCTGACAAATCAGAACACACATCTGACCTATTCCCAACTGTGGATAAGTCAATTCTTCAGTGATGTCATGCCTGCAGATGGTAGCTACATACAGAAGGTGGCAAACGTTTTACCGGGGAATGATAGCTAAGTATGATTGTAATGAAGTAGAGCAAGCTGGGGTGCCTTTTAAATTTAAGAATATTCATGTGAATCACAAAGTCAGGAGTTTGAGACCAGCCTGGCCAATATGGCGAAGCCCCATCTCCAGTAAAAATACAGAAATACAAAATTTAGTGAAGCGTGGTGGAGTGTGCCTGTAGTCCCAGTTAGGAGGCTGAGGCAGGAGAATTGCTCAAACCTGGGAGGTAGATCGTTGCAGTGAGCCAAGATCGCACCACTGCACTCTGACCTGGGCAACAGAGTGAGACTTCATTTCTAAAAAGAAAAAAAAAGAATATTTAGAATGTTTCAAACTTAGGTGGATTGAAAGGTAAAGGCATGTCTTTGAAAAAGTAAATGAACAATAGAAGAAACAAGTTTTGGGAAGAAAATGAAGATTTATTTTGAGCCATTTAGTTAATTCATACTAAGTATCAAATACTGTCATACACATTATTATTCTTTTTGAGACCGAGTCTCACTCCATTATCCATGTTGGAGTGCAGTGGCATGATCTCTGCTCACTGCAACCTCTGCCTCCTGGGTTCAAGAGATTCTTGTGCCTCAGCCTCCTAAGTAGCTGGGATCACAGTTGTGAGTCACCACACCTGGCTAACTTTTGTAGTTTTAGTAGAGATGTGTTTTTCTCCATTTTGGCCAGGCTGGTCTCCAACTCCTGACCTCAAGCCTCCCAAAGTGCTGGAATTACAGGCATGATAAATATAATATGGGACCGAGCCAACATTATATTTATTAACTCATTTAATCCTCATGAAAGCTTATGGAGTAAGTACTGTTTTTATTCTTATTTTACAGTTGAGGAAGTTAAGATTAATTTGAAGAATGGAGGTCCATGAGTCTGGGTGTGTGTGTGTAATTAGAAAGTGAGGGTGGCTCCATATATGCTATTGAAAATTAATTTTATTTTTAAGTTTTCACCTATGAGCACATTTAAAAATAACTTTTGCTTTAGACCATATGTTATTTCCTGTTATTTAGGGTTCTTTTGAAGTATATGGCTCAATTTTAAAAAAAATTTTTTATTGCATTTTAGGTTTTAAGGTACATGTGCAGAACATGCAAGACAGTTGCATAGGTACACACATGGCAGTGTGATTTGCTTCCTTTCTCCCCTTCACCCACCTTTGGCATTTCTCCCCAGGCTATCCCTCCCCAGCTCCCCCTCCCGCTGGCCCTCCCCTTTCCCCACCAATAGTCCCCAGCGTTTAGTACTCCCCTCCCTGTGTCCATGTGTTCTCATTTTTCATCACCTGCCTATGAGTGAGAATATGTGGTATTTCATTTTCTGTTCTTATGTCAGTTTACTGAGAATGATGTTCTCCAGATTCATCCATGTCCCTACAAACGACACAAACTCATCATTTCTGATTGCTGCATAATATTCCATGGGGTATATGTGCCACATTTTCCCAATCCAGTCTATCATCAATGGGCATTTGGGTGGATTCCAGGTATTTGCTATTGTAAACAGTGCTGCAATGAACATTCGTGTGCATGTGTCCTTATAGTAGAACGATTTATAGTCCTTTGGATATATACCAAGTAATGAGATTGCTGGGTCAAATGGAATTTCAATTTCTAAGGCCTTGAGGAATAGTCACACTGTCTTCCACAATGGTTGAACTAATTTACACTCCCACCAACAGTGTAAAAGTGTTCCTTTTTCTCCACATCCTCTCCAGCATCTGTTGTCTCCAGATTTTTTAATGATCGCCATTCTAACTGGCGTGAGATGGTATCTCAATGTGGTTTTGATTTGCATCTCTCTGATGACCAGTGATGATGAGCATTTTTTCATATGTTTGTTGGCCTCATATATGTCTTCTTTCGTAAAGTGTCTGTTCATATCCTTTGCCCATTTTTGAATGGGCTTGTTTGATTTTTTCCTATAAATCCGTTTGAGTTCTTTGTAAATTCTGGATATCAGCCCTTTGTCAGATGGATAAACTGCAAAAATTTTTTCCCATTCTGTTGGTTGCCGATTCACTCTAGTGACTGTTTCTTTTGCCGTGCAGAAGCTATGGAGTTTGATTAGGTCCCATTTGTCTATTTTGGCTTTTGTTGCCAATGCTTTTGGTGTTTTGTTCATGAAGTCCTTGCCTACTCCTATGTCCTGAATGGTTTTGCCTAGATTTCCTTCTAGGGTTTTTATGGTGAAAGGTCTTATGTTTAAGTCTTTAATCCATCTGGAGTTAATTTTAGTGTAAGGTGTCAGGAAGGGGTCCAGTTTTTGCTTTCTGCACATGGCTAGCCAGTTTTCCCAACAACATTTATTAAACAGGGAATCCTTTCCCCATTGCTTGTTTTTGTCAGGTTTATCAAAGATTGTATGGTCGTAGATATGTTGTGTTGCCTCTGATGCCTCTGTTTTGTTCCATTGGTCTATATCTCTGTTTTTGTACCAGTACCATGCTGTTTTGATTACTGTAGCCTTGTAGTATAGTTTGAAATCTGGTAGTGTGATGCCCCCTGCTGTGTTCTTTTTGCATAGAATTGACTTGGCTATGAGGGCTCTTTTTTGGTTCCATATGAAGTTCATGGTGGTTTTTTCCAGTTCTGTGAAGAAAGTCAGTGCTAGCTTGATGGGGATAGCATTGATTCTGTAAATTACTTTGGGCAGTATAGCCATTTTCATGATATTAATTCTTCCTAACCATAAACATGGAATGTTTCTCCATTTGTTTGTGTCCTCTCTTATTTCGTTGAGCAGTGGTTTGTAGTTTTCCTTGAAGAGGTCCCTTACGTTCCTTGTGAGTTGTATTTCTAGATATTTTATTCTTTTTGTAGCAATTGTGAACGGCAGTTTGTTCTTGATTTGGCTTTCTTTAAGCCTGTTATTGGTGTAGAGGAATGCTTATACTTTTTGCACATTAATTTTATATCCTGAGACTTTGCTGAAGTTGCTTATCAGTTTCAGGAGTCTTTGGGCTGAAATGATAGAGTCTTCTAGGTATACTATCATGTCGTCTGCAAATAGAGACAATTTGGCTTCCACCTTTCCTATTTGAACACCCTTTATTTCTTTTTCTGGCCTGATTGCTGTGGCTAGAACTTCCAGTACTATATTGAATAGGAGTGGTGAGAGAGGGCATCCTTGTCTAGTGCCGGATTTCAAAGGGAATGCTTCCAGTTTTTGCCCATTCAGTATGATATTGGCTGTTAGTTTGTCATAAATAGCTTTCATTACTTTGAGATACATTCCATCAATACCGAGTTTATTCAGGGTTTTTAGCATAAAGGGCTGTTGAATTTTGTCGAATGCCTTCTATGCATCAATTGAGATAATCATGTGGTTTCTGTTTTTGGTTCTGTTTATGTGGTGAATTACGTTTATAGACTTGCGTATGTTGAATCAGCCTTGCATCCCCGGGATGAATCCTACTTAATCATGATGGATAAGTTTTTTGATTTGCTGTTGCAATCGGCTTGCCAGTATTTTATTGAAGATGTTTGTGTCTATGCTCATCTTGGATATTGGCTTGAAGTTTTCTTTTCTTGTTGGGTCTCTGCCGGGTTTTGGTATCAGGATGATGTTGGTCTCATAAAATGATTTGGGAAGGATTCCCTCTTTTTGGATTATTTGGAATAGTTTCAGAAGGAATGGTAACAGTTCTTCTTTGTGTGTCTGTTAGAATTCAGCTGTGAACCCCTCTGGACCTGGGCTTTTTCTGTGTGGTAGGCTCTTAATTGCTGCCTCAACTTCAGACCTTGTTATTGGTCTATTCAGGGTTTTGATTTCTTTCTGGTTTAGGCGTGGGAGGAGGCAAGTGTCCAGGAATTTATCCATTTCTTCCAGGTTTACTAGTTTATGTGCATAGAGTTGTTTGTAATATTCTCTGATGATGGTTTGAGTTTCTGTGGAATCTGTGGTGATTTCTTCTTTATTATTTTTTATTGCATCTATTTAGTTGTTCTCTCTTTACTTTTTTATCAATCTGGCTAGAGGTCTGTCTATTTTGTTGACCTTTTCACAAAACCAGCTCTTGGATTTATTGATTTTTTAAAGGGTTTTTCGTGCATCTATCTCCTTCAGTTCTGCTCTGATCTTAGTTATTTCTTGTCTTCTGCTAGGTTGAGTTTTTTTGATCTTGCTCCTCTAGCTTTTTCAATTTTGATGATAAGGTCAATTTTGGATCTCTCCATTTTCCTCATATGGAAACTTATTGCTATATATTTTCCTCTGGAGACTGCTTTAAATGTGTCCCAGAGATTCTGGCATGTTGTGTCTTCATTCTCATTGGTTTCAAGGAACTTCTTTATTTCTGCCTTAATTTCATTGTTTATCCAATCAACATTCAAGAGCCAGTTGTTCAGTTTCCATAAAGCTGTGCGGTTCTGGGTTGGTTTGTAAAATCTGAGTTCTAACTTCATTGCACTATGGTCTGAGAGGCTGTTTGTTATGATTTCAGTTGTTTTGCATTTGCTGAGGAGTGCTTTACTTCCAATTATGTGGTCAATTTTAGAGTAGGTGTGATGTGGTTCTGAGAAAAATGTATATTCTGTGGATTTGGGGTGGAGAGTTCTGTAAATGTCTATCAGGTTTACTTGCTCCAGGTCTGAGTTCAAGCCCTGGATATCCTTGTTGATTTTCTGTCTGGTTGATCTGTCTAATATTGACAGTGGAGTGTTAAGTCTTTCACTATTATTGTGTGGGAGTCTAAGTCTCTTCGTAAGTCATTAATATCTTGCCTTATGTATCTGGGTAATCCTGTATTGGGTCCATATATGTTTAGGATTGTTAGCTCTTCTCGTATTGATCCTTTTACCATTATATAGTATCTCTGTCTCTTTTGATCTTTGTTGCTTTAAAGTCTATTTTATCAGAGATGAGAATTGCAACTTCTGCTTTTTTTTGCTTTCCATTTGCTTGGTAAATCTTCCTCCATCCCTTTATTTTGAGCCTTTGTGTATCCTTGCCTGTGAGATGGGTTTCCTGGATGCAGCACACTGATGGGTTTTGGATTTTTATTCAGTTTGCCAGTCTGTGTCTTTTGATTGGTGCATTTAGTCCATTTACATTTAGGGTTAATATTGTTATGTGTGAATTTGATACTGCCATTTTGATGCTAGCTGGTTGATTTGCCCATTAGTTGTTGTAGATTCCTCATTATGTTGATGCTCTTTAGCATTTAGTGTGATTTTCGAATTGCTGGTACTGGTTGTTCCTTTCTGTGTGTAGTGCCTCTTTCAGGAGCTCTTGTAAAGCAGGCCTGGTGGTAACAAAATCTCTGAGTACTTGCTTGTTCACAAAGTATTTAATTTTTCCTTCACTTATGAAACTCAGTTTGGCTGGATATGAAATTCTGGGTTGAAATTTCTTTTCTTTAAGAATGTTGAATATCGGCCCCCACTGTTTTCTGGCTTGTAGAGTTTCTGCCGAGAGATCTGCTGTGAGTCTGATGGGCTTCCCTTTGTGGGTGACCTGACCTTTCTCTCTGGCTGCCCTTAGTATTTTCTCCTTTATTTCAAACCTGTTGAATCTGACGATTATGTGCCTTGGGGTTGCTCTTCTTGTGGAATATCTTTGTGGTGTTCTCTGTATTTTCTGAATTTGAGTGCTGGCCTGTCTTGCTATGTGGGGTAAATTTTCCTGGATAATGTCCTGAAGAGTATTTTCCAGCTTGGATTCATTCTCTTCATCACATTCTGGTATACCTATCAAACGTAGGTTAGGTCTCTTCATATAGTCCCACATTTCTTGGAGACTTTGTTTATTCCTTTTTGTGCTTTTTTCTCTGTTCTTGGTTTCTCATTTTATTTTATTGAGTTGATCTTCGACTTCTGATATTCTTTCTTCTGCTTGGTCAATTCGACTCTTGAGACTTGTGCATGCTTCATGAAGTTCTTGTATTGTCTTTTTCAGCTCCTTTAATTCATTTATATTCCTCTTTAAGTTATCCATTATTGTTATCATTTCCTTGAATCTTTTTTCAAGGTCCTTAGTTTCTTTGCATTGATTTAAACATGTTCTTTTAGCTCACAAAAGTTTCTCATTATCCACCTTCTGAAGTCTAATTCCATCATTTCGTCACAGTCATTCTCCGTCCAGCTTTGTTCCCTTGCTGGTGAGGGGTTTTTGTTCTTTGTAGGAGGCAAGGTGTTCTGGTTTTGGATGTTTTCCTCCTTTTTGCACTGGTTTCTTCCCATATTTGCGGGTGTATCCACCTGTCATCTGAATAGTTGCTGACTTTTCGATTGGGTCTCTGAGTGGATGCCCAGATTGTTGATGATGAAGTATTTCTGTTACTTGGTTTTCCTTCTACCAGTCTTGCCCCTCCACTGTACCACTGCTGAGGTCCACTCCAGGCCCTGCTTTTCTGGTGTGCACCTATAGCAGCTGCAGAACTGTGAGGGATGCTACCAGTTTCTTTTTATGCTATCTTTGTCCCAGAATGATGCCTGTCAAATGTCAGTCTTTTGGATATAGATGGGTCAGGGAGCTGCTTGAGGAGATAGTCTGTACTTTATAAAAGCTCAAGTGCTGAGCTGTGATCTCTGTTGTTCATTCAGGGCTGTTAGGCTGCTACGTTTAATTCTGCTGCAGCAGAACTCATAAAAAAACCCTTTTTTTCTCAGATGCTCTGTCTTGGGGGCATTGAGTGTCCGTTGTGCTGTCCTGCCCAGCTAGGAGGCAGTCTAGTCACTATTTGCCTGCTGAGGCTCTGTCCTGTTGGTGTGAGGTTCGCCCTGTTTCTGCGGGCTCTGCCCTGCTGCTGCAGTCTCTGCTCTACTGCCATGGGCTATGCCCTGTGGCAGAGTCTCTCTGTTGTAGCGGGTTGCCTCAGCAACCGCAGGCTGCGTCAGCAATGGGCGTTTACCTCAGTAGGGGCATATTTACTCGGTAATGATGGACTCTCCTCCCCCATGGAGCTGTACCATCCTGGGTTCAGCTGTGCCCTCAGGGAACCTCTCCACCCGGAGTGTTTGGAATCGCCGTTTTGTTTGTCCCACTGTGGTATCCCAAACGCTGTTTCCCTGAAATTTCCTGGTCTGGCTCACTGTCCACGTCCTGTTCAGTCTCAAGTTCATCCCTCTCAAGTCTCAGATTGCCATTTCAACAGGGCACCCGAAGCAGTGTGCTTTGTGCGGAGCACTGTGTAGCGCCACTGTGCTACAGCACCGGCCTCCGGCTGCACCAGCTGCTGGCTGCACCAGCCAAAGCCTCTGCCTCATGTTCCGCATCTCTTTTATAGCTGGGAATTTCCCCATTCTGTCGGCAACAAAGATCCATCTGGAAATGCGGCCCTGACTCACCCTCTTTGTGCATTCACCGAGAGCTTCAATCCTGGGTTGTTCTCACCGTACCATCTTAAGTCCCCTCTATGGCTCAATTTTTATTGTGAAATACAAACGTGTAGAAAATTTTAACAATGTTAGAGAAATACAGACATAGAAAAGTGCTGTTTTTTACTAGCCATGAGCTATTTATTGGAATTTCTTCATTCAAATTTTGCATTTTGCCAAGAGAATTTCAAAAACATCAGACCAATGTCAATTTAGTACAGCAATCTGGGAGGAGAGTCAATGGATAACTTTCTAGACCTAAATGAATACCCATATATCAAAGAGTTTGACTTAAAATAAATATATTTTAATATAGTAATTGATTTATTTTGCTTTTAGTCTACTTCACCTCATAAAATAACTTTTTATCTTATATTTTGAACTCAGCTCATGACTTTTTTTAGAAGGTGTATTTCTCAATTAAGAAAGATGTGTCATATGACTGGCTACATAATTTTATTAGTGCTCGTGTAACATAAATAAACTGTAGAAATATTTGGGACAAAATGTTATATTATATTGACAATGTACCCTCCTGTCTGTTTGAATTGCCGTTTATATCATTACATTTAGTTGGAAATTAGTTAGCTTATTATACAACTTAAAATAACAATATTTATAAGAGACAGTTTTATTAGCATGATTAAGTATCTATAGCATTCAATGTAACCAAAATTGGAGAAAGATAAGGTGACAGAAGATGAACAAATAGTTGGGAAGGAAACGAGGGCCCAGACTGCTTTAGTTTTAGTTGAGAAGGGAATACATTTCAGTAAAATTCGGTGCTAGGGAAGCGTTTAAAGTAATTCATTCTGGCTCCAACAGTATATCTTCAGGAAGAGAGTAGAGGTATGTAAGGTGAAGTGATAAGAAAAAAGTTGAGTCAGAAACTTTTCCCAACAGATTAAAAAACCTGTGGAAATTCCCTCCACATCCAATTGTGTGTCATCAAGAAAAGAAATTAAAGAAGGCTTGATTTATTATCTAGTTTTCAAATGCACAGTACCTTCCAGATGACAAGGAAAAAACGATTAATCAGATTCAACAGATTAAATCAACATTTTTGGTAATAGAACATACTGTGAAATTTTTGTGTTATCAGATTTGTGCAATCACATTAAGGGCTTTGAGATGTCAAATAAAATTGTATTTTTTTCCTGAATTGTCCAGTATAAACTAACTGAAACTCTTAAGATGATTTTCTAAATTCTTTATATTCTACAAGTGACAATCAACTGGTATTTCTGAGAATAGCAAAATAAATCAACTTGATGCAGGAATCATGAATGAAATTAAACTCATTTGGTATTCTTGGATCATTTAGAAATGACTTACTGTTCATATATATATTTATTTATTTTATGTGGAGGTGGAGAGTAGAAGGGCGGTTATTAGAGGCTGGGAATAGTGGTTGGTGGGTGGTGGTGGAGAGGTGGGAATAGTTAAAGGGTACAAAAAATAGAAAGAATAAGATCAAGTATTTGATACAACAACAGGGTTACTATAGTCAATAATAATTTTTTTATATGAAAGAAAGAAAGAAAAGGAATGAAGAAGAGGAAAAAAAGAGGAAGAGAAAGAGGGAGAGAGAACGGAAATGTTATTTAATTGCCCAGGCTAGAATACAGTCTAAAAACGGGTATTAAAAGTCTCCCTTATACCATCAGTTGTGCTTAAGAATGGCCAACCAGGCCAGGCACGGTGGCTCACACCTGGAATTCCAGCACTTTGGGAGGCTGAGGCAGGTGGATCATGAGGTGAAGAGATCGAGACCACCCTGGTCAACATGGTGAAACCCCACCTCTACTAAAAAATACAAAAAATTAGCTGGGCATGGTGGCACGTGCCTATAATTCCAGCTACTCAGGAGGCTGAGGCAGGAGAATTGCCTGAACCCAGGAGGTGGAGGTTGCGGTGAGCCAAGATTGCACCATTGCACTCCAGCCTGGGTAACGAGTGAAACTCTGTCTCAAAAAAAAAAAAAAAATAAATAAATAAATAAAAAAGAATGGCCAACCAATATTTTATTTAAACCTGTGAGTAGGTGTAATGTGGTCCTGATAAGAGTACGTATCTTGTGTGTTTAAAGTGGAAAGTTTTATAAATGTTTATTAAGTTGTTCCAGATCTGAGTTCAAGTCCTTGATATCCTTATTAATTTTCTATCTCATTGATCTATCTGATATTGATGTTGAAATCTCCCATTACTACTGTATGGGAATCCAAGTCTCTTTACAAGTCTTATGTATCATGTATTGGGTGCGTACACATCCAGGATCATCAGCTCTTTTTGTTGTGTTGATTCTTTTACCATTATGACCTCTTTTGATCTTTGTTGCTTTAAAATCCATTTCATCAGAGATGAGAATTGCAACCTCTGCTTTTTATTTATTTATTTATTTTTACTCTCCATTTGGTTGGCAAATCTTTCTCCATGTCTTTGTTTTGAGTCTTTATGTATCCTTGCATGTAAGATGGGTCTGGATGCAGCATACCGATGGGTTTTGGCTGTATCTTTTGATTAGGGGATTTAGTCAATTTAAATTTAGGATTACTACCATTTGATGTTAGCTGGCTATTTTGCCCATTAGTTAATGTAAATTCTTCATTATGCTGATGCTTTTTACTTTTTGGTATATTTTTAGAAAGGCTAATACTGGCTGTCACTTTCTATGTGTAATGCTTTTTTCAGAAGCTCTTGCAAAGCAGGCCTGGTGGTAATGAAATCTCTGAGTACTTGCTTGTTCACAAAAGATTTTATTTTTCTTTCACTTGTGAAGCTTAGTTTGGCTGGATATAAAATCCTGGGCTAAAAGTTTTTTTCCTTAAGGATGTTAAATATTGGCCCCCCACTCTCTTCTGGCTTGTAGGGTTTCTGCTGAGAGATCTGCTGTGAGTCTGATAGGCTTCCCTTTGTGGGTAACCTGACCTATCTCTCTGGTTACCCTTAGTATTTTCTCCTTCATTTCAACCCTGGTGAATCTAATGATTATGTGCCTTGGGGTTGCTCTTCTTGAGGAATATCTTTGTGATGTTCTCTGTATTACCTGGAGTTGAATATTGTCCTGCCTTGCTAGGTTGGGAAAGTTTTCCTGAATAATATCCTGAAGAATATTTTCCAGCTTAGATTCATTCTCTTCATGGCATTCAGGTACACCTATCAAATGTAGATTAGGTCTTTTCACATAGTTCCATATTTCTTGGAGACTTTGCTCATTCCTTTGTATTCTTTTTTCTCCATTTTTATCTTCTCATTTTATTTCATTAAGTTGGTCTTCGACCTCTGATATCCTTTCTTCTGCTTGATCAATTTGGCTGTTAAATCTTGTGCATATTTCGCTAAGTTCTCGTGTTGTGTTTTTCAACTCTGTTAATTCACTTATATTCCTCTCTATATTGCCTATTCTTGTTAGCATTTCATCAAAGCTTTTTTCAAAGTTCTTAGTTTTTTGCATTGGGTTAAAACAAGGTCCTTTAACTCCCAGAAGTTTTTCATCATCCACCTTTTGAAGCCTATTTCTGTTAATGGAACACAGTCATTATTCATCAGGCCTTGTTCCATTGCTGATGAGGAACTGTGATCCTCTGTAGAGGGAGAGGCATTCTGATTCTGGGTGTTCTCAGCCTTTTTAGGCTGGTTTCTTCCCTTCGTTATAAATTTATCCATCTGTCATCTTTGTAATTACCACCTTTCTAATTAGGTTTCTGAGTGGATGTCCAATTTATTGATTCCCAGCACCAGAATCTGAGCAACCCACTGCACTGGCTAAAACAGCTGCTTTAAGGTTAACGGTGCTTTTCTGCCCAGGAATCTCTGGTCTGGCTTCCTTAATAGGCAACTCTGCCTTCCGGGAGCTCCAAATGTCAGCCAAAGGGGAACCAGTCCTGTATACTCTGCACCAAGAACCACCGCGCCAAGGAACCAGCAAAACTGCCACGCCAGCCACAAGAGCTGCAGTGGCGACCCGTGGGGCTCCTCCACTGGGAATCTCCTGGTCCGTGAGCAACAAAAATTCATCTAAAAGTGTGGTGTCCTCTCATTTTCTTCACTTTCACTGGGAGCCACAATCCCGAACTGCTAACGATCCGCCATCTTGGATCCCTCTCCCATGTTATATGTTATATTTTTAACACACACACACACACACACACAGAGGGAGAGAGAAAACATGGAAATGAGAATTGAGAAAAATCTCATATTCAAGTCTATACATGTTTGTAATAATAATATATTACATAATATAATTTGCATCATCTAGCAATTTACTATAGATGCATTTTTTTTCTTATTGATTGGCTGCTGAGGTGTCCTTCTGACACATTCTCAGCAAATCTATCATGGGGAAAGGGGGCATTTTTAGAAATCTCTTTAACCGATCCTTTTGTACTTATAAACAAAACAAAACACAAACCTGATCACCTTAAATTAACTCATCATCAAATTGCATCCCCTTTCCTTGAAAAAAAATATGATATATCCATTTTCATTTCTTTGTCTTGGCCAATGCCTGTCTGAATGAGTGCAGGGATTTTCTTATTGGACCCAATACCTCAACCACCACCTCACTAAGGCAAATCCTCATCAACCTTAAGGTCTATGAGCAGAGTGCCACAAAAAGTGTCTTATTATCTCACATACTTGCTTGAAAATTGTCATTTTTGTTGCCTGTCATCCTTTTTAAAATAATTTTTCTTAGAACTAGAGTACTTTGTTTTACAGGGATTTAAATAGAAATTTGGAGAAGACCACTTTAAAATTAATAAAGAATGAATAAAGTCTATCAATTATTAGTTATTTAGTTTGAATTTCTTCTATGCAGTAAATAAATCAACTGACTTTAAAAAATAAAATATAAGCAAAAACATTACTGTTTGGTGATACCCTACTCTAAGTCTGTAGAACTTGGGCTAGTTCTACACAGAGAAACCCGTCACCAGCATAATTTTCTTTCCTTTTGAAGGTCTCTCTTTTTTTTTTCAAATATATTTTATTGCATTTTAGGTTCTGGGGTACATGTGAAGAACATGCAGGATTGCGGCATAGGGACATACATGGCAATGTGGTTTTCTGCCTTCCTCCCCATCACCTATATCTGGCATTTCTCCCCATGTTATCCCTCCCCAACCCCCCACCCCCAACTATCCCTCCCCTAGTTCCCCCCCACAGACCTCAGTGTGTGATGCTCCCCTCCCTGTGTCCATGTGTTCTCATTGCTCAACACCTGCCTGTGAGTGAGAACATGCAGTATTTGATTTTCTGTTCTTGTGTCAGTTTGCTGAGAATGATGGTTTCCAGGTTCATTCATGTCCCTACAAAGGACACGAACACATCGCTTTTTATGGCTGCATAGCATTCCATGGTGTATGTGTGCCACATTTAAATGAAGGCCTTTTTAAAGAGGTGATAATGCTCCTGCTCTCCTGACTAATGCCTAGATCTGAGCTCAGTGCTTGAGGAGACAATCATGTCCTCTGTTCTCACTCAACCTGGACAGTCACCTCTGCCCATCTTCTTTCCATTGTTTCCCTTGATTCATGTCTCCTCCATGTGTAAACTTCTCTTGAACCCACTGCTGTACACTTATCCATACTCTAATTATTCTAACTTGGGGCTTTCTCAACTAGGCCTTCTACACTTCCAGAGCTAAGTAAATGTGTTTTCTAATCATAGAAAAGAAAATGATCCTGCTTCATGTAGATATGACCTATGAATATAGACACCTACAATTTTGGATATCCAGGTGTTTATTTAGTTCTCATTTCATATTAGAAACCTTAGTGCCATTAAATGGAAGAGCTCTATCAAAAAGTGAAAATTTTAAATGAGGCCACAGGAATGAGAAGAATAAAAATGTCATTACCTTAGAAACAGTGAGCACAAAGTACAACAGCCGAGTTAAATTAAAACCCAAGCAAAATAAAGAAACACTGGAAGGAAACTAAGAACAGTGTTTACCTCATGAGATGTGGGGATGGGAACTCAGCAGCAATGGGAAAGGATGGTAGAAAAAATGTTTTAACATGGACCAGATTATATTTTCCGGACTTGGCTCTATAAGAATGTATTGGCTATTCAAAGAATTCAAAATAAGTAAAGCAACGCATGGACTGTTTAACAAGACACGATGATCTGTTTTCTTACACTGTTCTGTTTATCTTACACTGTTTCTTTCTACACCGTTCTTTCAATTACAGCGTTGTGAAACAACGGCATGGCAATTTCTGTGCTGCGCCATAGTGGAAATGGGAATATTTTAAGTCACAGCCTTAGCTGTGTTAAAAAAGTGGTGACTTTTCTGCCACTGGGAGGAGATGTTGGCTGGTGAGATGTAGCAGGCTTGAGTCAGGGCAGTAACAGTAGAAAGTGAAGAAAATGGGGAAATGTCTCTGTTTAATGGCTGTGAGTTTTAGAGAGATGAGGAAATCAAAGTTTTGTCTCATGCTATACACAGAAAATTTTAAGAGTTGTATCCTAAGTGTTGACCTCCAGAAAGGGCTATGAACACTCCTACTCTTTCTTGAATGCTTTTAAACAAGTCTGGGTCAATGGGCCAAATCTGGTCTGCAATTTATTTTTATAAATAAGCTTGTATTGTAACTCAGTCATTTGTTTACATATTGTCTAGGACCACTTTTGCATTAAAATGGAAGAATTGGGTAATTGCAATAGAGACTATATGGCTCACAAAACCTAAAATATTACTATCTGTCTCTTAACAGAAATAAAACTGTGCCCATCTCTGCTCTGAAAGAATATAAGTTTTTCTATATAGTGTGACATCACTGGGCAGTTAATGCCATTAACTTATTGGATACAGGCATTTTTCAGTAGGTTCCCACTACTCATAGTCTGGAGATGTTGTCCTACACACAAGAAGAAAGAAAGAAAGGAAAGAAGAGAGGGAAGAAAAAATGTAGAGAAGAAAGAGAACAGAAGAGAGTTACGTTAGTCAAGATTACCATAGAAACAGTCTCTGAGGTGGGGATTTGCTTGCAGAAAACGTTTTGAGGAATGCCCTTAACACTGGAGAGAGAAAGGAGTGGGATTAGGGACAGGCAGAAGTGAAACTGCGATGCATAGCCTGCATTCTTGCCACCATAGCTTCTCCATGATACTCCCAATGTGCCAGCATTGGAGTTGCTACGGCACTGGCAGAGTGATGTGAACTGGCCCTGATCATTTTGTTTACTGGGATGTTCAACACCTCTTCCATGGTAGACGCATATTTGGTGGATGATATGAGATCTTTACACTTCATGTCCAATTGCTTAAGGCCATCCTCATGTATCATTCATCCTCGCCTCGATATTCTACTCTTTCTTCTTTCAGATTCCTATCCAGTAACCAAGCCATTAAGCACTACCTTTGAGCCATATGTTTATCCTGCAGGCTGTTTTTCTTTCTGCAAAGTGGATGGTGAGATTACATGATCAAGGCTATGTTCATTGGGAAGATTTATTTTTGCTGTTGTCATTCACCTGGGGAGGGGGCCATGGCATAGTGAAGCCACAGTCCATTTTTGATTGGTAGTCACATGTCAAGCCACGATATCGTTAATATAGTGGACCAATGTAATATTCTCAAGAATGTACAAATATGTTGATAAAATATGTTAATGCATGTGTTCCCATATATATATAACTGATACAATATCTTCTGAAATATTTGTAAAATATGTAAGAAATATGTAAAATATGTAAGAATGTGTTCCCATATATATGTATATAACTGATAGAATATTTTCTGAAATATTTGTAAAATATGTAAGAAATTATAATAAATGACTTGTTCTGTCTGAAATTTTTTTTTGTAGTTTAGTTGCCATTCACACAAATAAAAAAAAAATCTGTATGGAGTCTGCTACAGGTTGAATGTTCATTCCCTCCAAAACTCATGATGAAACTTAATTCCCAGTGTGACAGTATTGAGAGGTAGGGCCTTTAAGAGGTGATTGGGTCATGAGAGCTCTGCCTTCATAAGTGAATTACTGGATTGCTGGATTAATGGGTTAATGAATTAATGGATTATCATGGGAGTGGGACTGGTAGCTTTGCAGGAAGAGAAAGAGACATCTGAGCTAGCACTCTCAGCCTCCCCACTATGTGAAGCCTGTGCTGCCTCTGGACCCTGCAGAGCCTCCACCAGCAAAAAAGGCCCTCACCAGATGCAGCTGCTTGACCTGAAAACATAAGCCATAAGAAATACATTTATTTTCTTTACAAAATTCCCAATTTCATGTATTCTGTAATAAGCAGCGGAAAATGGACTAAGAGGAGTCCACTGACTCCCGTAGAAACTGCAGTTAGTGGTACCCTCCTTAGACCCTTCCATGAGACCCACATTTTACAGGTTCATTGACCACAACCTACTTCAGGGAATCTGTATTGCAAAAGGGATGTTTCCGCACAGATATTACCATCCCCCATTTCTTCAGACCATGCTCCTGGTTCTGGTCTTGAAATTTCCTTCTCAAAGAGCCTTGAGGACATTTCCATAGTCTCTGTAAAATCTTCTCCTGGATCTGTCTTCCTAGACCGCACCTTCTTTTTCCCTTGCGATAATTAAGGATTAGGTGGTTTATTTAAAATAACAATGTTTAAAACCAACAGACAACTAAACAAAACAAAACTTGAGGCAGTATTTATTGGATCTCCAGTTGGAAGGAAAGAAAATCTGTTTATAGAAAGCTGTAGAGGAAAATCTTATTCCAGTTTTTCAGTTTGAGAAGTTTCCTTTCTCCATACTTAGGTGCAGGATGACATTCAGGGCTTAATCACACTTTTTGGGTTCCAGCCGCTGCACACTCTTCAGTGTTTTTCCAGAGAAAGTAAACATCTATTCTGACTTTATCCTTATGAACTAATGGTAGAAAAATATTAGAGCTAATGTGTGTTGATTGATACAGATGACTTACATATAAATTATATGTGATATGCATTATATATAATTTATATATAAATTACTTTCATTCTCATTGCTGAGAAATTTAAATATCAAGTTTTATAATTATATGGGAAAATTTAAACAATGACGGCCCCTATTTCTGTAGCTCTGAATAGTTCTTCTCACAGAAGCCCACATGAGAGTATTAATAAATATACTTCAATGTTTATGATGATCATACTTATTGAGGAAGATATGCTTCAGTATTTTTTGTAACACTCTCTAGAAGGTGTAATTATAGAAAACAAAAAGATCTATTTGAAAGAATGTGATGTATTCCTTGTAACTTGCAACAAACTATGTAATTATTCCCACAGTTATTTAAATTTAAGTATTTGTTCCCTTGAAGCCTGAAAACCCATCTGTACCCGATTCTCATTTCCCTGATGTTAAATGCCATAGCACTCAATATCGGCATATTTTAAAGTGCGGCAGCTTTACTCAAATTATACAAATTTGCATTAGCCATAAACCTGAAAGCACTGTTTATATTTCTTGAGTTCTCCTACACTGTTTCCTCCCAAATTTGACAGGGACCGGTAAACTTCCCTTGTCTATTTTGTGCAACCACCTATATCCTAATTAGTCTCAGTTTCTGAGGTCTTACTCCTCAGATGACCTGGAAGCTAATTCGTGTGAATCATAAGGAGAAGACAAACAACATCAAGATGTAGGATGACAGCGTATTTTATTCATGTCAGGACAATTTTTAATCTTTGAGCCAAAGAAACAAACCAATCCAAACAACTCAAAAAAAAAAAAAAAAAAAAAAAGAAAAAATGCCTAGCCTCACTATAAGGCATTTCAGGATAGATGTTTTTAAAATATAAACCAAGGTCCAAAAACTCCTCCTTCAGTATGTGCTCTGAATATAATTTATTAGTCAGTTAGAACTAAGCCTATTGGCAATATTATGACTAAGTGGTGGTCTAAGTTTATTTTCTTTCCTTCTCTCTTTATCGGTACCCAAAATATAATTTTCTACTATTATTTGGAAAGAAAATAGCAGCCACCCACAAAGAAGCTTGTGTTTTCTCAAGCAAGATGCTCCATTTGTGCACTATATACCTTCAACTCTATATACTGAAATCTTTAAAATATGTTCATGTACATTTTTTTTCTCTTCCTACCTTTACTCCTAAAAACAAATTTGGACAGCTCTTATATCTACCACCCCAAACCTCCAATCCTTTATTTTTTAAACGGTTCTATATTGTTAGTTTTATGCTATTATTTGAATTTCCACTACACTATATTTCATCTGTTCCAAGGATTTTATTTAAATTTGTGTGACCCATTCCCAGATAGTGTATCTTTTTCCATTTCAGATTTAATTATTTGTATCTGTATACTGTGAGGAAAAATTTGAAAGATTTTGAAATGTGGTGGGTGTCCTGACAAGCTCTTCCATCTGAGTTATCTCTGCCTTCGTCTTTGACTAGGCTGTTTCACTGGGCTGTTTCATCACTCTATAGAGAGAGATGTTAATTTGTAGAAAGCTGAGAGAAATGCAAATGATTTCTGTCCATAGAAATGCAGATTATGTCTGATGAAATGCAAGTAGTTATTGCCCTGAGAATATTGACTGGTTTTGCCAGTTTTTCATTCCTGTGTAAATAACATTTCAGCATTCCTTTTCTGACTATAAATGCTGTATGCAACTCTAAGTTCCCTTTTTAATTCTTGTGGCACTTTTTCTCAGTTTTCTTCATTAATTAATTCAGTAATAGTTAAGGCAGGCAGGCCTTGACCATATGTTCACTTTACATTTGTATGAAAGTTATGAATTTGCCTTTTTAATTGATATTCCTTTCTCCACACTTCAACCTTATTCTCTAGACACTTACTCATCCCCTCAGAAAAACAGTCTACTTCAGTCCTCTATAGAATCCAGTAGAGGCATCCTTTTTCCTGTGCTCTGTAGGTCTCAAGCAGCTTTTATGAGCAGTGACAGATGGCTTGGGGTTGGGAGTCAGGAGAGAGGAGCTGTCTTCTGGTCACCCAGAATCATCTCCTCTTTTACTAGTTTTAATAAGCACTTCTAGGTCCCTGATTATATGTGTTTCAAAAGCAGATAATTAATAAACTCAAATGGAGAAAGCCCATCTGATTAATATATTTAATAATTATTGACCAATCCTCATTTTAAAAAAACTGAATCAATTCTGTGACTGGGGAACTCATACATAGAACATAGAGATGAAAGAAATCAAGATTAAAAAACTTTGAGATTTTACAGTCAGATTCCATGCACAGATATATTTACATTTCTTGAGTAAAATTATTATTGTTTAAATATTTTGTCTCAATTTTTAACTTTCTTTGATAAATCTTTTATTTATATTTTTGCCACATCTATATTTTCTATATGTATGTTTTATAAAACAGTTTTATTATTCTAAAATACACATAAAGTAAAATTTACTATCCTAACCACTTTTAAGTATATAGCTCAATGGTATTGGACACATTCACATTACTGCACAGCCATCACTATAACACATCTCCAGAACTCTTTTCATCCTGCGAAATGGAAACTGTACCCATTAAACAGTAATTCCCTTTCCACACACCTCATCCCTGGTAACCGCCACTATACTTTTCATCTCTATAAATTTGCCTACTCGTGGATGCAGGATCATAATGTATTTGGCTTGTTGTGTCTGGCTTATTTCACTTACTATGATACTTCAAGGTTCATCCATGTTACAGCATGCGTCAGAATTTTAAGGAAACATAGTATTCCATTGTTTATGTATATGCCATATTTTGTTCATCCACTCATCCATCGATGAACACTTGGTCGCTTCCACATTTGAGCTATTGTAAATAATGCTGCTGTGAACATGGTTGTACAAATACCCTACTTTCAGGGTGTCAAATTACTGAGTCATATGATAATTTCGTTTTATTTGTTTTGAGGCATTGCTGTACTATTTTCCATATCAGCTATGCCATTTCACATTTCCACCAATGGTGCACACAAGATTCCAATTTCCCCACATTCTTGCCAGCACTTGGTATTTCCTGTTTTTATGTATGTATTTATATTTTATATTTTGGATAGTAGTCATCCTAATTGTGGTGTGATTGTATTTCATTGTGGTTTTGATTTACATTTCCCTAATGATTAATGATTTTGAACATATTCTCATGCACTTATTGGTTATTTGCATATGTTCTTTAGTGAATGCCTATTCAAGTTTTTTCCATATTTGAATCAGGTTTTTTTTTTTGAGTTTTAAAAACTTTATATATATCAGTTCCTTACCAGATATATGATTTGCAAATTTTCTCACCTTAGAGAGTTGTCTTTTTACTGTGCTGATTGTGTCTTTCTCTACACAACAGATTTTAATTTTATAAAGTCTATTTTATTTACATTTTCTTTTGCTGTCATATCCAAGAAGGAAGATTCCCCCATGAAACTGCATGTTTTCAGAAACCGTATGCTTTCAATAACATGGTTTCAAAAGGCCCCTTGTTTTCTGATGCGTGTTTAACATTTTTTACTTTTTATTCACCTGTATTTTGCAAATTTCTGGAAAGTTATTTAATATTTCTAACAAACCCACACTTGTATCAGTTTTCTTTCATAATTTTGAAGAAAAAGTTTTCAAAGACTAAAATTCCAGAGACCAAATTTATAAGTGTTTTTTTAAAGCAAGCATTACATAAGATGGGGTTTTCTGTCATATGCTACTTCTTTTTGCCTCAGTATATCTCATCACCTGTCCCAGCCTGCAAGTTCAGGGAGGCAGATTTCTTCATTTTTATAATCCTTTAGGATCAGAGAGAGGGACCAGCATTTGAGTCCTGTTTCAGGCACATAAAAGGTATGCCCTGTCTCCTGTAATCTAGGGTAAATATATGACATAAACAGAAATGAATAGATTGCACAATTGCCATGATGATAACAACAATAATATAGAATATTTGGCAACAATATTAGCTACTACTAGTACCATATTGACTCACATAATAGGGGTTAACTAACAGAAGGAACAAATAAATCCTGTACTGGCATTTACAATGTGGTGAATTAATATTCGTAACTGTATTCTGCCTTGTCTTCCACCCTTATTACTGTGACTAGAACATGTGTCAAGTTAAAAATCGCTTAAAGTACAATTCTGATAGTTTGTGTAACTAACAGCTGAACCGGTGTAAATAAAACACACTGCTACTTATGAGCACTTTAGATTTTTACGTTGATACGGTAATTGGTCTCCACAATTTTAAAGCCATATTTGTGATTGAAGGATTCACAACATTGTGTTCGAAAAAACTATTTTATGTAATTATATATGCCCATATACAAAATTTATTTAAGAACATAAAAGATTTTTGTTGGTTTGTATGATCCACACCGTAAGTTACATACTCAATATTCCTTTGCCCCTACTTAGTAATATATACTTGATTTTGTTGAGTATAGTAGTGCACATAATTTTAAAATGTAACCATTTCCCACTAAATATCAGTAATCTGTTGCTAAAATAAATATTATGTTAGAAAAATCTACTAAACAGAATAAAGTTACATTTTATAATCGGACCAATATCTTAAATGTAGTTAAGACACAGTAAAATGCCTACACACACACACACACACACACACACACACACACACACAAACACACGTATATGAATGTGTGTAACAGTCACATTAGGATCTTAAGAAACAGTTATTTTTAATGCAATAGCATGAGACCTTGTAGGGTCAGTAATATACAGGATGCATCTTTCAGATTCTGGGGTCTATTTATTAATTTTCAATATGCTTATTAAAATGTCATCACATGATTCCTATAGTTCCTAAATTGTATTTGTATTCTCATTCAAAATTATTCCCACAAGTTGCATTGTATAAATTTTAAAAAATATATACTTTGTCTAAAAAAAGATATTGACAAATACATACAACCAATGAGACACGCATCATAAAATTTTGTTTCTTAAAAACTTTAGATTGAAAGTGATATAAACAACATGTAATATTATTACCGGGGCAGACATTCTGCAGGATGTGCCTGTCATCAACTCTTTAGTCTCCCTTGCAGCTAAGAGTAGCTATGCAACCAGTCCTGGCTAACATAATATAAGCAAAGGTCTACCACATAAAATTCCAGAAAAGTTATTCTTTTCGTCATAACAAAGGCATATAGTCAGTATAGGCATGTCTTTTGTCATTTACCTTTTGTTCATTCTTTTCTTTGAAATGCCTTGATATCTGTATGTGAAACAATCATATGACAATCACAATCAAAGATGGCAGAGTAGGTGGGAAAAAGGTGCTTTGGCCTTTGATGACTTCCCTGAGCAGCTATGTTGATTTGACATCACCCTCTGAGTGTCTTTACATATGAGATAATAATGGCTGTTTTGGTCTATGACACTATACTTTTTAGTGAGAGTCTAGTTAGCAAGGATTGCTTTCTTTCATTCTATACTATTATTTAACATGCTCTGTATTCTTGAAAGTTCAGACAGGTAGACTTACCTTGCTTACATTCTTCACCAGTGAAATACTTCCATTATTAGAGGATCATCTTCAACAGAGGTGGTTTGTGGAGGGGAAGTTTGGAGTAGTGAGGACACAGGGAGATAAATTTACCTGGGTAGACAGAGTAGTCAGGTCAACCCTAGCAATTTACTGGTGACAAATGTTAGAGTCAGGCTGATCTCTTATATCATTGTAAGTCTTCCTTCAGGTGCTCTCTCTTACCAGATAGAAATAGACATTAGGCTTCAATGTATTCAATTATTACAATAAGACTATATTGTTTAGCTGCTATAACAAATACCTTGAGCTGTAATCAGAATATCCAATGGTTCTTATGACCTGAAGAAAAAGGAAATTTATTTATTGTTCAGTTAACAGTCTTAAGTAGATGTTCCTGGTTAGCAGGTGATGCTCTTCCATTTAGTGATTTAGAGATACGGTTTCCTTTCATCTTATGGATTTGCTTTCCCCCACACCCTTGATGTCATTTACCTTGATCAGAAAAAGATATAGAAAAAGAATACTTTGGAAGGGAATGCCTTGGGAAGATCACTTTGGAAAGAACTCTTTGCAAAGGCAACAATAACTGTCACCTTCACTCACATTCTACTGGCAACAACAAGTCTCATGTGAAAACTCATAGAAACCCAAGTAATGCTGGGGAATGTAGCTCCTGACTTGATAACTAATTCCCAAGCAAAAGCTCTATACCACTAAGGAAAAGCATGCACATTAATTTGTAGTTAGCTGACTGAAACACAGTCAAAATTAACTGTGATCAACAAAATTATCTTTTATATAGGTCCTTTAAATTATGGCTATCCAGTTGGCAGATAAAAAAAAAAACAAAACACCAGCAATAGAATGGCTTCCAGGTATATGAAATGACTTTCTATAATATTAAATTCCTAATATATTATTGGAATAATTATAAAATAATTATTTTCATTTGTCAATGTATGCCTGTCTTCCTCATAGCATTTATGCAGCAGAAGTGCTAAGGTTCACAGTGAAACTAGCAAATAAATGACAGGAAAATGTTGACACATTTCCTCATTAATTTTGTATATAAATAACTTTAATTTTATTCTGAAAGTGGCTGAGTATATGGATTTAAACACAGAATCAAGCTCCAGAGCCATTTTATAAAGAGATGCTTTTAAAATCTTTGACAAACCTGACAAAAACAAGCAATGGGGAAAGGATTCCCTATTTAATAAATGGTGTTGGGAAAACGGGCTAGCCATATGCAGAAAGCTGAAACTGGACCCCTTCCTTATACCTTATACAAAAATTAACTCCAGATGGATAAAATATTTAAACATAAGACCTAAAACCATAAAAATTTTAGAAGAAAACCTAGGCAATACCACTCAGGACATATGCATAAGCGAGAACTTCATGACTAAAACATCAAAAGCAATGGCAACAAAAGCCAAAATAGACAAATGTGACCTAATTAAACTTAAGAGGTTATGCACTGCAAAACAGACTATCTTAGAGTGAACTGGTAACTAACCGAATGGAAAAAATTTTTGCAATCTACACATCTGACACAGGGCTAATAACCAGAATCTACAAAGAACTTAAACACATTTACAAGAAGAAACAAACCCCATGAAAACGTGGGTGATATGAACACTTCTCAAGCCATTTATGCAGACAACAAACATGAAGAAAGTTCATCATCACTGGTCATTAGAGTAGTGCAAATTAAAGCCACATTGAGATACCATCTCAAGACAGTTGGAATGGCAATCATTAAAAATCAGGAGACAACAGATGCTGGAGAGGATGTGGAGAAATAGGAACAATTTTACACTGGTGTTTCTATTGGTGGGAGTGTAAATTAGTTCAAACATTGTGGAAGACTGTGTGGCAATTCCTCAAAGACCTAGAAACAGAAATGCCATTTGACCCAGCAATCCCATTACAAGGTATATACCCAAAGAATTATAAAACATTGCATTAAAAAGACACATGCACACATATGTTCATTGCAGCACTGTTAACAATAGCAAAGACTTGGAACCAACCCAAATGCCCATCAGCAATAGATTGGATAAAGAAAATGTGGCACATATACACCATGGAATACTATGCAGCCATAAAGAACCCTGAGTTCATGTCCTTTGCAGGAAACCATTATTTTCAGCAAACTAACACAAGAACAGAAAACCAAACACCACATGTTCTCACTCATAAATGTGTGTTGAACAATGAAAACACGTGGACACAGAAAGGGGAACATCATTCACTGGGGCCTTTTGTGGGGAAAGGGGGTTAGGGGAGGGATAGCAGGGGGTGGGGGGATTGGAGAGGGCTAACATTAGGAGAAATGCCTAATGTAGATGACAGGGGAATGGATGCAGCAAACCACCATGGCATCGGTATATCTATGTAACAAACCTGCGTGATCTGCACCGGTACCCCACAACTTAAAGTATAATAAAAATAAAATAATAGATGTCAAAGAGTCTCTAAAGGTACATGTTTTCAATATTTGCCAATTTCTATTGTTATTTCTTTTCATGGGCAAATAATACACAATGGTTCTTACGATTTTTCCATTTTACACAGTATCACATAAGGAATATAATGGGTTAGTATCTGGCAATTTTTGTGTAAATGAGATTTGGATTTTTTTATTGGCTTAAATTTTTCTTTTTAATGCGTATCTTCTTCTAGTCCCACAAAGAGTATGTCTGCTCACTGTGTTAATTTTCTGGTCTTGATGAAATGTGTTAAATGCTGGCAAATTTGAAAATTATATTGGGACCAAATATACCCATTCTAAAAGTCTAAAACAAAAATATGAGCACATCTCCTCTTTTTTATCCTTTAATCTCCCCATGATTCTTCTGCTTTAAATGTTTAAATTATTACTTTTTTTTTGAGACAGAGTTTCACTCCTGTTACCCAGGCTGGACTGCAATGGCATGATCTTGGCTCACCGCAACCTCCACCTACTGGGTTCAGGCAATTCTCCTGCCTCAGCCTCCTAAGTAGCTGGGATTACAGGCATGCACCACCATGCCCAGCTAATTTTTTGTATTTTTAGTAGAGATGGGGTTTCAGCATGTTGACCAGGATGGTCTCGATTTCTTGACCTCATGATCCACCTGCCTCGGCCTCCCATAGTGCTGGGATTACAGGCTTGAGCCACTGCACCCAGCCCTAAATTATTACTTAATTATATTTTACATGCTCATAAATTTTACGATAATATTTTGCCCTTAGATTCTCAACTCCTTAATGGTTTTAATCAATTGATTGCAAGAAACCAAGAGAGAAACGCACTATTTGCATGTGAGAAATAAGAAGCAATTTTGTGAGTGGGGGCACCAAGATGGCGGAGAGAAGCCAGCTCTGGGATGCAGCTCACATTAAATGAGACGCAGAGGGCTGGAGGACTTCATGGCTCCAAATGAGGTGCTGCGGTTCCAAACGAGGTGCTGCGTTCTTTTCTGTGGGACTGATAGGGCACTGGAATTGGGCCCAGGGAAGGAGCCGCAGGCCGACAGCCACCCAGGGGGGCAAATCAAGACCGGGTGAAACGTGCAGCTGGGTCGCAGGGTTGGGGGACTTAACCCCCTGGGAGCACCGTTTTGGATCCTGTGCTTGCCTCATCCCTCCTGCAACGCATGGTCCACAGGGGTCCTGCCAGACGGTGGGGTGCCATGGGTAGTCAATGCAAACTGAGCAGAAGCTATCGCCCGGCTAGGCAAGTTGTTGCAGGGACCTGGATGGGAGTTTGGACTAACGCCAGTGGGATGGACTGTCCCACTCTGGGAGAGACGCCACTGGGAAGTGGGGGCCAATCTCACCTGCCAACAAACTCCAGGGAAGGACCACCCACCCACCCAGCAACGTGACAAAACCCAAGAGGGTCCAGCAATGCCCTCTACAGGCCAAAAAATGATATAGCCCCAACCTCAACAGAAAAAAACGTCCAGAGACTCCTCCTGAAATCACGAACTTCAAAGATCAAAGGGAGATAAATCCATGAAGATGGGAAAAAAACAGCACAAAAAGGATGAAGCCTCCAAAGAACAGAACACCTCCTCTCCTCTCAGGGATCACAACTCCTCACCATCAAGGCAACAAAAAAATGACAGAGAATGAATCTGATGAATTGACAGAAGCAGGCTTCAGAAGGTGGGTAATAACAAACTTCTCTGAGTTAAAAGACCATGTTCTAACCCAATGCAAAGAAACTAAGAACCTTGAAAAAAGGTTAGATGGAATGCTAACTAGAATAACCAGCTTAGAGAAGAACATAAATGACTTGATGGAGCTGAAAAACACAGCACGAGAACTTTGTGAGGCATACACAAGTTTCTACAGCCAAATTGATCAAGCAGAAGAAAGGATATCAGAGATAGGGCATCAAATCAATGAAATAAAACAGAAGGCAACATTAGAGAAAAAAGAGTGAACAAATGAACAAAGCCTCCAAGAACTATGGGATTATGTAAAAAGACCTGATCTACACTTGATCAACATACCTGAATGTGATGGGGAGAATGAATCGAAGTTGGAAAACACTTTTCAAGATATTATCCAAGAGAATTTTCCCAATGTAACAAGGCAGGCCACCATTCAAATCCAGGAAACACAGAGAACACCACAAAGATATTCCTCAAGAAGGGCAACACCAATGCACATAGTCGTCAGATTCACCAGGGTTGAAATGAAGGAAAAAATCCTAAGGGCAGCCAGAGAGAAAGGTCAAATCACCCACAAAGGAAAGACTGCCAGACTCACAGCAGATCTCTCAGCAGAAACCCTGCAAGCTAGAAGGGAGTGGGGGCCAATATTCAACATCCTTAAAGGAATGAACTTTCAACCCAGAATTTGATATCCGGCCAAACTAAGTTTCCTAAGTGAAGGAGAAATAAAATCCTTTATGGTTGTCCATACTGAGAGCTTTCGTCACTACAAGACCTGCCTTACGAGAGCTACTGAAGGGAAGTACTAGACAGGGAAAGGAACAACCAGTACCAGCCACTGCACAAATGTACCAAATGGTAAAGAATAATGATGCAATGAAGGAGCCATAGCAATTATCGGGAAAAACAACCAGCCAGTTACAAAATGGCAGGATCAAATTCAAACATAACAATATTAACGTTGACAGTAAATGGCCTAAATGTCCAAATCAAGAGACACAGACTGGCAAATTGGATAAAAAGTCAAGACCCATCGGTGTGATGTATTCAGGAGATGCATCTAACATGCAAAGACTCACGTAAAGTCAAAATAAAGGGATGAAAGAAGATTTGCCAAGCAAATGGAGAGCAAAAAGAAGTAGGGGTAGCAATTCTAGTCTCTGATAAAATGGACTTTAAACCAACAAAAATCAAAAGAGACAAAGAAGGGCATTACATAATGATAAAAGGATCAATGCAACAAGAAGAGCTAACAATCCTAAATATATATGCACCCAATACAGGAGCACCCAGATACATAAAGCAAGTTCTTAATGACCTACAAAGAGACTTAGATTGCCCCACAACAATAGTGGGAGACTTTAACACTCCACTGACAATATCAGACAGATCAATGAGACAGAAAGTCAACAAGGAAATCTAGGACTTGAATGCAGATTTGGAACAAGTGGACCTAACAGACATTTACAAGACACTCCACCCCAAATCCACAGAATACACATTCTTCTTAGCACCACATTGCACTCACTCCAAAATTGACCACATAATTGGAAGTAAATCACACCTCAGCAAATGCAAAAGAATGGAAATCATAACAAATAGTCTTTCAGACCACAGCACAAATTAGAATTCAGGATTAAGAAAAGCACTCAAAACCGCACAATCACATGGAAACTGACCAACTTGCTCCTGAATGATGAATGGATAAACAGTGAAATGAAGGCAGAAATAAAAATGTTCTTTAAAACCAACGAGAATGAAGATGCAACATACCAGATCCTATGGGACACATTTAAAGCAGTATCTAGAGGGAAATTTATAGCAATAAATGCTCAAATGAGAAACAAGGAAAGATATAAAATGGACACCCTATCATTAAAATTGAAAGAGCCAGAGGAGCAAGATTAAAAAAACTCAAAAGCTAGCAGAAGACAAGAAATAACTAAGATCAGAGCAGAAACTGAAGGACATAGAGACACAAAAAATCAAAAAAATCAATAAATCCAGGAGGTGGTTTTTTGAAAAGATCAGCAAAATAGACCACTAGTTAGACTAATAAAAAAATAAAAGAGAGAAGAATCAAATAGATGCAATAAAAAAACAATATAGGGGAGATCACCACCGATTCCTCAGAAATACAAACGACCATCACAGATTACTACAAACAACTCTATGCATATAAACCAGTAAACCTGGAAGAAATGGATAAATTCCTGGACATTTGCACACACCCAAGACTAAGCCAAGAAGAAGATGAAACGCTGAATAGACCAATAACAAGGTCTGAAGTTCAGGCAGCAATTAATAGCCTACTTACTAACCAAAAAAAAAGCCCAGGTCCAGATGGATTCACAGCTGAAGTCTACCAGACATACAAAAAGGAGCTAGTACTATTCCTGTTTAAACTTTTCCAAATAATACAAAAAGAGGGAATCCTGCCTAATTCTTTCTATGAGACCAACATCATCTTGATACCAAAATCTGGGAGAGATTTTGGCAATCCAGCACAACTAAAAAAGAAAAGTACAAAATCTGATCTGGCAAAATCTGGCACAACTAAAAAGGAAAAGTACAGGCCAAAATCCATGATGAACATTGATGCAAAAATCTTCAGTAAAATACTGGCAAAGCAAATTTAACTGCACATTAAAAAGCTTATTCATCATGATTAAGTAAGCTTCATACTGGACAAGCCTGGTTCAACACATGCAAGTCTGTAAATGTAATTCACCACATAAACAGAAACAAAGACAAAAACCTATTGAAATGAAATAGACAAATCTATTGAAATGGTTATCTCAATAGATGCAGAGAAGGCCTTTGACAAAATTCAACAGCCCTTTATGCTAAAAACATTCAATAAAGTAGGTAACGATGGAATGTATCTCAATACAATAAGAGCTATTTATGACAAACCCACAGCCAATATCATACTGAATGGGAAAACTGGAAGCATTCTCTTTAAAAGCTAGTACTAGGCAAGGATGCCCTCTCTCACCACTCCTATTCAATATAGTATTGGGAGTTCTAGCTAGAGCATTTAGGTAAGAAAAAGAAATAAAGGGCATTCGATTAGGAAAAGAAGAAGTCAAATTGTCCCTATTTGCAGATGACATGTTTGTATATTTAGAAGACCCCCATTGTCTCAGCCCAAAACCTCCTTAAGCTGATAAGCAACTTTGGCAAAGTCTCAGGATAGAAAATCAATGTGCAGAAATCATAAGCATTCCTATACACCGATAATAGACAGAGAGCCAAATCATGAGCGAGCTCCCATTTACAAGTGCTACAAAGAGAATAAAATACCTAGGATTAAAACTAACAAAAAAGATAAAAGATTTATCTCTTCAAGGAGAACTACAAACCACTGATTAAGGAAATAAGAGAGGAAACAAAGAGATGGAAAAATATGACAGGCTTATGGTTAGGAAGAATCAATATCGTGAAAATGGCCATACTGCCCAAAGTAATTTATAGATTCAATGCTATCCCCATCAAGCTACCACTGACCTTCTTCAGAGAACTGGAAAAAGACCACCTTAAACTTCATACAGAATTAAAAGAGAGCCCGCATAGCCAAGACAATCCTAAGCAAAAAGAACAAAGCTGGAGGCATCACGCTACCTGACTTCAAACTATACTAAAAGGCTACAGTAAACAAAACAGTATGGTACTGGTACCAAAACAGACATATAGACCAATGGAACAGAATAGAGGCATCAGAAACAGTGCCACACATCTACAACCATCTGATCTTTGACAAACCAGACAAAAAGAAGCAGTGGGGAAAGGATTCCCTTTTTAATAAATAGCATTGGGAAAACTGGCTAACCATATGCAGGAAGCTGAAACTAGACCTCTTCCTTACATCTTATACAAAAATTAACTCCAGATGGATTAAAGATTTCAACATAAGAACTAACACCATAAAAAACTAGAAGAAAACCTAGGCTGTGCCATTCAGGACATAGGCACAGGCAAGGACTTCATGACTAAAATACCAAAAGCAATGGCAACAAAAGCCAAAATAGGCAAATGGGACCTAATTAAACTTAAGAGCTTCCGCACAGCAAAACAAACAGTCATTAGAATAAACTGGCAACCAACAGAATGGGAAAAAATTTTGCAATCTACCCATCAGACCAACGGGTAATATCCAGAATCTACAGAGAACTAAAGCAGATTTACAGGAAACAAACAAACCCATTCAAAAGTGGGAGAAGGATATGAACAGGCACTTTTCAAAAGAACACAAATATGTGGCCAAGAAACTTGAAAGAATGCTCACCATCATTGATCATTAGAAAAATACAAATCAAAACCACATTGAGATAACATCTCACACCAGTTGGAATGGCAATCATTAAAAAATCTGGAGACAACAGATGCTGGAGAGGATGTGGAGAAAAAGGAATACTTTTACACTGTCGGTGGGAGTGCAAATTAGTTCAACAGTTGTGGAAGACAGTGTGGCGATTCCTCAAAGATCTAGAAATAGAAATTCCATTTGACCCAGCAATCCCATTACTGGGTATATATACAAAGGATTATAAATCATTCTATTATTAAGATACATTCACACACATGTTCATAGCAGTACTGTTTACAATAGCAAAAACCTGGAACCAGCTCAAATGCCCTTCAACAATAGAGTGGACAAGGAAAACGTGGCACATACACACCATGGAATACTATGCAGCCATAAAAAACGATGAATTTGTGTCGTTTCTAGAGACATGGGTGAACCTAGAAACCATCATTCTCAGCAAACTGACACAAGAACAGAAAACCAAATACCACGTTTTCACTCATAGGTGGGTGATGAACAATGAGAACACTTGGGCACAGGGAAAAACACTGACAGGTCTAGGTGGGGGTGGAGGGGAGGGGAGTACAGCCAGGTTGGGGGGCGGGAAGGAGGGGGAGGGATAACACTGGGAGAAATGCCTGATGCAGGCAACAGAGAGGGGAGGGATGGAGACAGCAAACCACCATGGCATGTATGTACCTATGCAACAATCCTGCAGGATGCAGGACGTGCACATGTACCAAAGAGCCCAAATACAATTAAAAAAAAGAAGCAATTTGGATTTTAATGGAGTTTTAAGTCTCACTTATTTACATGGTAGTATCTCCATCCATCTTTAATGGTAGAGAAAATTATTGTGGCCATAAGAGTTATTTTGTTGTTCTAGTAAAAAACATGTTTAGGTTATGATAATTAAACTTGCATTAAACAGTAAAATGAAAAATACATGCAATTGAGATTTGGAAGCAACTGCCAATTGGTAGCAGGCTATCCTTTGTGAACACTCTGAATTTAAGGAGCTAAGGTTTAAACATAAAGAAGAATGACAAGCGAATAATCCTCAAAATATTTCATTCTCAGTGAAATATGTATGTGAGGAAATAAAAAAGCAACATGAAGGTTATATGTATTCTTCTGATGTCCTTGACATTTTGCCAAATACCAAGAGGATAAATTATATTAGAACAAAGGGTATTCTTGTTTTCAGAGTTTTAGCAGTATGACTAAAGTAGTAACACAATTCAAAAGCGGGGGCTAATGTTTTAAAAAACAAATGTTTTTTCAAATGAACTCTTCATGCGTAGGATCTATCCGACGGGACCATAACTTTAGGGACAGTTTCCCTCTGATCTTAAGTTATCAAACATTGCCTTAGGCTTCTTCAGCCCTCTGAAAAGTATATTTTCAGAAGAAGAGCATGAAACATTCAGTAAAAGTTTGTTTGCTAGATCTTATTCCTGTGGATACATCTAATAACAGAAGTGGGAAATAGAATCTCCATGTGTGAACAGGAAAAAGTTTGGCAGGCTACAGAATGGGGAGTACTGTTTGGTTGGGTTGGGGATGAAATCATAGAGAGTTGAAGCTGTCCTCTTGCAGAGTCAGCTCCTAGGTGGGGACCACAAGACCAAATGAGCCAGTTTACTAGGCGGGATGGCGCCAGCTGATCCAACACAATGCAGGGCTGAAAAATACCTTGAACAGCAATCTTAGGTTTTACAGTAGTGATGTTCTCCATAACTGTAAGCCTCGAGTTTGGTGATCAGCTAGCAGTCTCTAACACAGAAGAAATATTGTTGTGTTTTCTGCTTTTTAAAAGCATATTTAGTTACAAAATTAACACAAGCACATATTCTCTTCAGAAAAAAAAAAATCAAAACATTACAAATGAAAGTTAAATTCTCTTTGATCACTACCACATTTTCTTCTAGCCCTCCCCCAGGCATAATTGCAGTAAGAAGTTTATTGTCAATTCTTGCAGATTACTTTCTCTTTAATAAGAGAGAAGCAATCATTCTGGGAAACTAGGTCAAGGAATGGAGGAAGTAGCCTGTGTAAAAACAACAAGTGCATAGTTCTTCCTACATGCTATCCACTCTTTAAAGAGCTCAGTGCATAATAACCCTTCTACTTATAACAAACCCATCCAGTAGTTACTGTTATTACCACCTTTACTTTACAGGTAAATAAACTGAGGCGCTGGAAAGTTAATAATGTTGCTTAAACTCCCAGAATTAGTACTGAAATTACTTTTATAAATATTGTGAAAGGGAGAAAAACCTGACAGGAAAATTATGACAGTGAAAGAAATTTGACCTAACTCTGTCTTGCTTCTAACCCTCAAGCTGCCCTTGTTCATTTCTGGGCATAGGCCAAGCTAATTTTGGGAGAAATTTAGTTTATATTTAACTTTGAAACAAAGATAATAACAGCCTCTTCTCAAAACAAACCTCCTCCTCTTTGGGGGACCAGACCACCTTTGTAAAATGAACAAATTAGTCACAAATTAGAAATTATGACTCAGGAGTCATATAGCTAGATGCCAAAAGATTCCTAACCTCCTCAGTTACTCTTATGGAGAACATCACTACTGTAAAAGCTAAGATTGGTGTGTTCAAGGTATTTTTCAGTCCCTGCATTATGTTGGATCAGCTGGAGCCACCCAGCCTAGTATTGGTGCATTTGGTCTTGTGGTCCCCACCTAGGAGCTGACTCTGCAAGAGGACAGCTTCAATTTCCTATGATTTTATCCCCAACCCAACCAATCAGTACTCCCCATTCTGTAGCCTTCTGCCTGCCAAACTATCCTTAAAATATCCCTGGCCTCTGAATTTTCAGAGGGGCTGATTTGAGTAATAACAAACTCCTGTCCTGCTTTGTTGGCTCTGCATTCATTAACCTTTTCTCTATTGCAAAAACCTGCTGTTCTCAGTGCATTGGCTTTTCAGGGCAGCAGGCAATATAAACCACTGGGTGATTACACTATTCTGTGGATCTGAAATGGAAATGTATATCATTTCTGTCCAGAGTCTTTGTGCCCTCCATCACCTCTGGGAGAAATGATGCAGTATGTGTTTCATTCATGACAGACTTATGAAGACTGAAATCACACTCCCATTGTCACAAAGTAGAAAACTCGACAAAATATGAAATCATTGTTTTAAGACAAGGGACAATAGGCAATGCAGGGCTATGATCCCCAAGAGGAGGGAAACAAAGAATCAGATGTCGGTCTGCTCGAACTACTGGAGGTGATTTTTGTACTGTGACACAGAGAAAAAGGACCCAAACAGCCTACTGTTTTAATGAGTTTTATGAGACATGGATCAGAGTTTAGGGAGGTTGAGGCAGGTAAAATTGGTGAGGTAAAGTACCAAGAGGACAAAGCTGCCAGCAGAAAAGTTTCCAGCAATCTGCATAGAAAGTCACATTAATCTACATATGTGTAAAGTCAAAAAATAATTCCAGGAAATGAACAAGTTCTATTGACCTCTAAAGAGAAAACTGCCTAGTGCTCTCACAGGAACAAGAATCATGATCCTTTCTAGCAGCTAGAGATGAGAGACACTTTTGGATACATGGGGCTTTTGGTGTAGACCCCCTAAATGGCCAGGCATATTGGGACCAAACAAGTCAAAAAGAATTCCAAAGGCCTACCCTTTAAAAATTAGAAAAAAATAGATTCACAGAGGAAACATGTAGTAACATGTTATATATAAACCCAATGATAAGAGATCTTACCTTAATCATAAATAGAATAAATATTCCCATTATGGGAACAAAGACATAAGTTTCCAAAAGATAGAAACACATCTGTAAGCCACTTTACTACCCACCAAAGCAGAGTCCAAAACTCTTTAAAATCATAAATGAAAGCAAGCACTAAGTAGCAGAAAGTTTGCAAAGTCAAGCATACAATCCTGAAATTAATAGGCTTGCAAAAAGGAGGAAAATGTGATTTATAATAGCAAGAAAATATCCAATCTCTCTAAATAAATAGAGAGTCAAGGTGCGGTGGCTCAAGCCTGTAATCACAGCACTTTGGGAGGCTGAGGGGGGCAGATTGTGAGGTCAGGAGTTTCAAGACCAGCCTGGCCAACATAGTGAAATCCCGTCTCTACTAAAAATACACACACACACACACACACACACACACACAAGAATGAAAGAAAAATTAGCTGGGCATGGTGGTGGGTGCCTGTAGTCCCAGCTACTTGGGCGGCTGAGGCAAGAGAATCACTTGAACCTGGGAGGTGGAGATTGCAGTGAGCAGAGATCATGCCACTGCACTCCAGCCTGAGTGACACAGCAAGACCCTACCTCAAAAAAATAAAATAAAAAATGAAATAAAATAAAACAAAATAAAAATAAATATAGAAGTGACATAGATGATGTAGTAAATTAGGATATCAAAACAGATGTTATAAATATACTCATTATGCTTAAAGACTTGTAGGAAAAGCAGTGAGAAGGCAGATGAAAAATATAAAAAGAACATTTTTGAGTTAGAAATCAGTATATAAAATAAAAATTTCACTGGACAAAATTAATGGCTAATGAAATACTGTAGGAAAAACAAGATTCTTAAACTTGAAGACATAACAATAGAAACTATCAAAAATGAAGAAGGTAGGGGAAGACAAAGACAAAATAAATCAACAGAGACTCAAACCTTCTGGGAAAATAGTAATCTAATATAAATGTAATTTGAATTCCAGAAAAAGAAGAGGTAGGTAAAATTATTTGAAAAATAACAATTTCAAGATTTAATGAAAATTATAAACCAAGGGATGCAAAAAACTTACTAATTTCAAGCAGGCTAAAGATAAATTAAAAAATTCCAAGGTATATGAAAATCAATTTGCTGAAGGCAAATAATGAAAAGAAATGTTTAAAACAGCCAGAGTACAGCGCCACATTACTATAGAAGAGGAAATAGAAGTAAAAGAGTAAATTTCCCATCAGAAACTATGGAAGTCAGAAAACATGGGAGGTAACTCTTTAAAATGCTGGGGGGAAAACCCTATTAATTAAGATATACAAGCTAGAATACCTTCCATAAAATTAAGGAGAAATAGACATTTTTTTCACACAAATTTTGCAGAGGAATAATAGCAAAGAGAATTTTCATCTTTACTGCAAAAAACTGTTAAAAGTAAATTTCTGTATCATAAAGAATGTGATACCAGATAGAAAGTTGGATCTATAAAAAAGAAATGTAGAACTCAGAAAATAGTTAAAATAAAGTTGGATGGAAAAGGCATTTCTTATTATTGGTATCTGCTCCCACAGATAGGTGACTATCAAAAGCAAAAATAGTAGCCATGCATTTTGGGGTTGCAGCACACATAAAAGTAAAATTTATGCTCACCGGAACAGAAAATGCAAATTAAAACCATGTGTTTACAACATTTCACACCCACTTGAACAGATACATTAAAACATACTAATTTAAGAATCAGGCAAATTGACAAGATGTACAGGAATATGTATACACGATTATGTGAGTATGTTCTGTAAGACTTACTCCCAAATCTCAAAGATAGCTGTGATCGGTTGTGTATTGCCACTTATTCTTAGAATAACCTTGGGAAATTTGACTACTAAGTCTCCAGTTCCTTGTCAATAGAATGAGGCCAACGTAAACTTTCATGCCTAGCTGCCTAGCACACAATAAGTACGTAATATGTTTTACCAACATAAAATTTACATTATAATTCTTGTGCAAATATATTTATCATTATTTCTTCTCTTAATTTTCTGGCTCCAAAACTAGTCTTACAACTACTGAACTGAGTCAGGAATGTATTCTATTGGAGAAGAAGCAAATCTGATTTCTTTGTGCTCCTTGACATCTTTCAAAAACAATTTTACATACAAACCTGTGAAACTTGAGGTTCATAATAATCAAATACATGCTTTGAGAATCACAAACACGACTTCAAGGTCGGTTGGCAGATTCAACTTTTGAACTCCAGCATTATCTTACACAGAGGTTTCAGGGGGTTTAGCATTATATTTTTAGTCTTTATTTCTTAAACTAGTTAAGAATTGATAATTAACCATCCTAAAAAGTAAGATAAATACATAACTTTCAGTGTTGACAAAATTTAGAGATGCCCATGAGGCCATAGCTGGTAAAATATAGAATGCAAATGTGAGAATACTTTCGTTTTTTAGCATTATTGAGGCATAATTGGCATAGAAAAATCGCACGTGTCTAAGTATGCATTTTGATGAGCTTGAACATATGCATGTTTGCTTTATTTAATTTTGTTTTACATTTGATGACACAGTATAGAATGGGCTCTTTATTATCTGAAGCTTCAGGGAGGAAGCAGTACTCAGATATTGTGGAGTGGAAATACGCACCTCCACAAAGGAGCAAGGCTCCTTTACAACCAATTCTAAAGTTTTACTGCAAGCGTCAGCCTAATATATCATTTGTAAAGGGTCATGGCAGCTTTTTTATAGCTACAAAGGGTCACATTTGGTCAAAGGCTTCTGGAATTTCTTTTGTGTTTCCAGATGTTTTGGCAATAGCTTTCAAATAACCATAGTTTTTGCTCACCCTAACCTAATTTTACTAGTCTAGACATTGGAATGAGCTAGTATTCAACTCTTCTAAGCTGCTTCCCCTGTTCTATAAGGTATGAGTGCACTGTCCCTTTCTCTGCCAGGTTTTGCATTTGATGGTTTCCAGGAACTGCTAAGACTGAGATCATCCCTGAAGCAGTGACTTCCAGACGAAGGTGAGAGACATGTGGTGGCCCTCCAGGTTTTCTCTCCAAATCTATATTAAGAAATTTCATAGAAACTGTCTGCATCTAAATGTATGTCTCATGAAATGAGGTTCATGAACCTCTTCTATTTCCTTTTATGACCCGTGATTGGGATTCTGCCTGAACATCAATAATGCGAAAAAAATATATATATAGAACTGTTAAGATCTCACTACATTATCCATTATTATAAGGAAATTATTATAGCAAAGACATTGTGAGTATAGAGACAAAAAAGTAGAACTTATATGATTAAAAATAATGGATATTTTACAGTATTTCATGAGACCCAGAGACAGAGCTTAAAGAGTTCATGCAGTCAAAGGGGTTGAGTATCTTTCACTTGTGATTTTCTTGCACTTTACCTATTATTCTCTTAATCCTGCACATATTGCCTTCTTGTTGAAAAAAAGTCATGATAGAAGACAATCAGAAGTTCTGTTGTTGAGAAAGTTAATGAGGAAAATGTGAAAGTTAGATATGTCAGGTTAAAGATAGGTAGCATGATATACTAGAAGAAAAAAGAAAAAAGAAACTCTGTAGTAGAAGCCAAAACTCCTGGTTGCTAACTGTAAGTATACACTTACAAACATTGACGTTTAGTTTGGGTTGATTTTCCCCTATAAGACAGGAATGATATATAATAGCTTTGAAACCCATATCATAGGGATTTTATAAATGACAAATCACATGTTTGTAAATCCATTTTGAAAAGATGAGACATGTATTTCTACAGAGAAATCTCAAGTCTTCTGGAAAGTAAATATTTAAAAAATCTTCTAAAAATCTGTGTGTTTATTGCCTCTTGGTGAATGACTCTATGCTCCGATTAATCACGTAAGCCAAAAATATGGGAATCCTGCACTTTTAAAATCCAGTTTAGCGGTATTTTGACAGCACACACACTGAGAATCTGAGAGACCAACATAAGGAGTTAGGCAATATTGTCTTCCTTAAAGGTTCTCAAGCTGTTCTGCACCTACCAGCTTTTTACATTTTGTATCTTATTCATTTACATGAATGATGAAACACAAGCTGAGCCCATTCCTTAATGTGCTTAGAGCTAAAAGTCCAATGATAAAGAACTTGAATGTGGTCCACTATTTCTCATTTCAGACTTGTTTGATAGGTGATGGGGAGGGGGACAGTGAAAATTGAATTAAAGAGAGAAGAGGATCTCTAAATAAGTTAGAATTTGTGCAATGCATGATGCATTGAGAGGCAAGACCAGAGTGTGTCAAAGAATCATGATCACAGTTATGATATGACATGTGTTCAACATATTCCTTGCTTAATTTACCTTCTCACTTCTTACAGAAGGCAGAATGTAGACTGAGTTGAACAACAATGTCCAATGAAGCTGAGAAAAATGACAGTAAAAGATAGAAGCTTTGGTTTAATTGACATGCCTCACCTTTGATTATTAAAAGGAAAATTACCAGGTTACATTCAATCTACACGTTTAATTGCCATATGCACTTTTATTGAATCTCTGGGTTTGAGTAAGGTATATTTGGGAATAGTATTTAATGTGAGTCAGCATACAGGTTACAAAGCATTCAGACTTAAAATATTATCATAAATGTCATATATTTGTACTTATTGGCAAGTGAGGATGAGAATGTGGCAATTGCATTTAAGTGTCTCTTTTTTATTGCATTTTACATTTTGGGGTACATGTGCAGAAAGTGCAAGATAGTTGCATAGGTACACACATGGCAGTGTGTTTTGCTGCCTTCCTCCCCTTCACCCACATTTGGCATTTCTCCCCAGGCTATCCCTCCCCAGCACCCCCCCACTGTCCTCCTATTCCCCCCAATAGACCCCAGTGTGTAGTACCCCCTTCCCTGGGTCTCTTATGCATGCTCTTATTTTTATCTCCACTGTCATTGCTGTAGTTTAGACACTTTTCTGAATATTTTTTTAAAACACTTGTAACTGATGTAACATTCTTCGAACTTGTCCATTCCAAACCATCCTCCAGTCTGCCTCCAGAATTGTCTTTAAAACCTGAAAGTCTGATTAGGTTATAAAAGTACATTAGTACTTTAATTCCTTCAGTGGCGCCCCAAGACAAAGAATAAAACAAAATCTATTTTCAAGAACCATAAAGCCTGTTTATGATTCTTACCACTCTTTCTCATGACTTGAATCAAATGTGGAACATGTATATATATATATATATATGTGTGTGTGTGTATATATATATATATATATATATATTCAAATGTGTATATATACATACATATATGGATATGAATTATGCATACATATATTTATACATATTTAGTCATTTTTCAAATTCTCTCTGAACCCCTTTGCATTTTTTGTTAGAGGAACTTATATTTCCATGGTCAGAGATGAATTATAAACAGCAGCAGCAAAACAAAACAAAACAAACACCAATTCAATAAAATGATAAATATGGTGATGCATTCTGAAGAAAATAAAAGAGGATATGAAATAGAGCGACTACAGTGTAGAGATAAAATAAGCCCTATTTTAGGTAGGCTGGATCTTTCAGAGGAAGTGATATCTGAACTCAGACTTGAAGTAATTCATTAATACTGAGATAGCTGCGATAGCTGAAGTCTAAGAAAAGAGATTAGCATGTGGAAAGACCTTCAAAACAGTGAGAAATACAGGTGGCTGGAACATAGTTGGGAGTGGGTGGAGAGAACTGGCTTAATGTAAAATTGGAAAGTCAGTAGGGCCAGGTAGTGTATAATAACTTTTCTATAGGCAAGAAGAGCAATAACAATAATGATAAGGAATATACAATATGCCAAACACTATTTCAAATAAGCATTTACTAGTTTTATCCTAACAATATCTGTGTGACAAAGGAACTATTATTAACCACTGTTTTGCAAGTGAGGACATGGAGCAAAGAGAAAACTAACGTCTTACCTAAGATCACATAGTAAAACTTGTAACTGGTAAATGATGGAATCTGTCACTAACAAGCAGTCTGACTTTAGAATCTATGGTTCTAATCATCATTTCACACTATATGTAGGAATTTATCAGACTAAATAAGTATTTTAATTTCTTCTAAATGTAATGGGAAGCTAATGCAACATATCAAGCAAGGTAGATAAGGTATAATTTGCCCTTCAAAAAATCCATCTGGCCACTGTATAGAAGACAGTTTGTGTGTTTGTCTGAGGTGGTGTGCTTACAAAAGTGAAAACAGAAGTTCAGTTAAAGGACAAGCGCAGTCATTCAGGCAAGAGAGGGTCATGATTTGGTCTAAATAGTAGCAGTAAGTTTATGAGAATTTGTTAAATTCTTAAGTATCTTGAAGGTAAAGATAACGAATTAGTTGATCAATGAGAAGAATAGATTACAAAATTAGACTGTTAAGGAAGACTTAATTTTTGCTCCCTGAATGTGTAAATGATAATTCCATTAACTAAGATGGGAAGTATCAGATGGGAGGGAAGTAAGTTGGGAAAAGTAGGAAATAAAGGGCTTTGCTTGAACAATGTAAGATTTGGCATGCCCATTGGATATCCAAGTGGAGAATTTAAGTAGATAATTAAAAATAAATGTTTGGTGCTCAGGGTGAGGTCAGGACTAAATAAATAAATTTGGGCATCATCAGTATACAGATAAAATTTAAAGCTAAGGGGCTAAATAAATTCATCACCTTGGAAAATCGCAGTCATTCTGATTTACTTGTTATATCTCAAGTAACACGTATTTCTTGCTTTCTCATGCCTCCACCATTACAGGCAGTTAGGTAATAATTTTCTCTGAAAAATACAGCTAATCTTTCACAGCTTACCCAAGCTTTCCCTCTTTAATAAAACCTTTCCTGATTACCTGCAAAGAGTTAGAGAGTGATTAAAACATTTATTCCAACCATCCATTCATCCATCTATCCATTCATCCACTCAACTAGTGGTTGTTGGATAGCTAATCTATGCTAGAGAGTTTGCTAAACATTTGGGGTTGCCATAGTAAATACAAAATAGTATATCTCTGTCTTTTGGCCTTTTTTTGTCTGCATACATCTTCTAGAGCCATATTTCTTTAATGCTGCGTTGTAACATAGAGGGCCATTAAAGCAATTTCCTAATTGTTGGTCCACTTGAAGAAAAGAGAGAAAAAATAAAATAGGGGATATCAGAGTGTATCATGCATTACAATAATAAATAATGCTTTGTGAATTACTTTTTTCCGGATATAAGTGTCTACTATATTGCAACACTGTATCTTGTTTTTTTATGGAGAGTGTTCAAAAAAGTTGAAAAGACATTGTAGGAAACCACTTACCACTTTATGAGTCTTTCTCTCTCCACTTGACTGAATTCTGTGAGGGAAAGAACCCAATCTTTTCACAGCCTTATTACATTTGAATCCTCAGCATGTAGCTCCTGATGTGGATCAGGTAAGCAAGAAATGTTTGTGGGATAAGATGGTGGGAGGGAGAGAAATCATAAGGAGTGGGGGCATTACAAGCAAGCAGCACTTTGTACCACTGAAAAGTTGGCCTCTGGGGAATCATGAGTGGTTAACCAAGCACTGGGGTTCTCCGCATTGTGATGGGAGGGTAAGTACAGGGCAACTCCAGAAATAGACAGATTTTGCAATTGCTGTACCACAGAATGAAGCAACACCTACACATCAAATCAAATGAAAGCCTTGTTAATGTCTGGTCCTACATTGCTTGTTATACAAAACTGACCTTTCATTTTATAATACCAATTCCATTTGGTTTGAAAAATAAATAAATATTAAATCATTGTTACTTGCTTCATCTCAAACTTATTGATGTAAAATTTTATCCTCTGTGCCAATGTGCATCTCTGATTTGTAGATAACTTCTGTATCCTTGGTAATAATTAACAGCTTTAGGAGAAAGAAGTCTGTGCTTAAATGGAACGCTTGATCTCAGAAAATGGAAAGGATTTCAAGACTATGATTACTTTATGACAAAGACATTTTCCTGCCAGGAAAAACAGTAAAAAGCTTTTACTTTGATTTAGTCCTTGTTTTTCAACTCTTCCATTACATTCAAATTTCAAGTAATAGACTGTAAATATCAATTTTTAAAATTTAACCTTTTTTTAACATAAAATATTTATTTCCTATGTCCTTTGAACTGGAAGAGAATTTGTGCATGCTACGTTTTAGTTTAAAATGCCATCATGACCATAATCTGAACAATGCAGAAAAATATTTCTAGACCTCTTTGTTTAGCTTACTATTTTATTAAGAACTTTTCTAAACAAAATGTTCTTAGTTTTACAAGTTTCTCAAAAAAGAAGGGTAGAATTTTAAAAAGCTCTGAATATAAGAGGGCTTTAATAATGTTTTGATTAAGGAAGGAAAGAGGGAAAAAAGAGGATAAGAAAGAAAGCAGTTAGGGGAAGAGCAATGAAATAAACATATTTAATATCTACCTCTTGCTGTACGGTTAGATTCCCACTTCTTCCAACTTTTTCTCCATTTCTTCTTTCAGATTATGGTCATAATGATATTTTATTTTTTTTATTTTTATAACTGTCTTTGTTTTATCATTTTTTAAAATTTATTTATTTTACTTTAGGTGCATACTGTATCTGGCATTTCTTCCCATGTTATCCCTCTCACCCTCCCCTCCCTCCCCACCACCCACTGTCTCTCCCCCACCCCCCCAACTGTCCCGAGTGTGTGATGCTCCTACCCTGAGTCCATGTGTTCTCGTTGTTCAACACCCACCTATGAGTGAGAACATATGGTGTTTGGCTTTCTGTTCTTGTGTCAGTTTGCTGAGAATGATGGTTTCCAGATTCATCCAAGTCCCTAAAAAGGACACAAACTCATCGTTTTTTATGGCTGTGTAGTATTCCATGGTGTATATGTACCACATTTCCTTTGTCCAGTCTATCATTGATGGGCATTTGGGTTGGTTCCAGGTCTTTGCTATTGTACACAGTGCTGCAATGAACACACATGTGTATGTGTCTTTATGGTAGAACAATTTATAGTTCTTTGGGTATATACCCAGTAATGGCATTGCTGGGTCAAATGGAATTTCTATTTCTAGATCCCTGAGAAATTGCCACACTGTCTTCCACAATGGTTGAATTGATTTACACTCCCACCATTAGTGTAAAATTGTTCCTATATCTCCACATCCTCTCCAGCATCTGTTGTCTCCAGATTTTTTAATGATCGCCATTCTAACTGGTGTGAGATGATATCTCAGTGTGGTTTCATAATGGTATTTTAAATCAAACAACATTAATAATAATAACAAAGTTTTACTTAGAAACAGAAATAGAAAACACCATGAAAAAGCATGGTTCTAGAGAAACACGATCCTATGAAGTTACTCAAATTAAATTCTAGAGTATCAAACCTTTTTTATCAAATTATAGAATAAACTACTCTTTAAAAAACAGATTAGGCCAGTCATGGTGGCTCACACCTGTAATTCCAGCACTTAGCCAAGGTGGGCAGATCACAAGGTCAGGAGATTGAGACTATCCTGGCCAACATGATGAAACCCTGTCTCTACTAAAATATGAAAAATTAGCTGGGTGTGGTGGCGCTTGCCTGTAGTCCCAGCTAGTGGGGCGGGGGGGCGCTGTGGACAGGGGAATTGCTTGAATCCTGGAGGCAGAGGTTGCAGTGAGTGGAGATAGTGGTCACAGAACAAGACTCTGTCTCCAAAAAAACAAAACAAAAAAGAGATTACAGGTGGTCACATGCCTAGCAAGGTGACAATGTGGCATATACTTGCAGTGAAGTACGAATGTGCTGGGGAAAGAAAATTGTATTTTCATCGAGTGTTTCTAAGAAGAACAATATTTCCTTGTAGCCAGAAATCCTTAAGGCAGGAAGTGAGAGGAAGTGAGCCATGTGCCTGAGATGAAGCAGGAGTGGCAAGTTTCAGACAAATACAAATTAAGGTGAAACCCCCCCTTTTCCAGCCTCCTCCCCACACACATTTTCTATATGGTTACTAAAATCGTAACATGTTTGGCATGCTGATTAGCATACGGTAGCACTCGATGAATGTTAGGTATGCTGTATGGATTGAAGTTGATGGACTGGAGGCAACACTCTTGAAGAGATACATAAATGTGGGAAGCTGAGCAGTAGTCTCCAAAATACATCCACATCCTAATACCTGGAACCTGAGGTCCGTTCTGTTATCTGGGACAGGGAAATTAAGGTTGCTTATGGAATTATGGTTGCTAACTGATTTTTTTTTCCAGTGAAGAGAATATCCCATATTATCCAGGTAGGACCAATGTAATAACCCATATTATCCAGGTAGGACCAATGTAATAACAAGCATTTTTAAAAGTGGAAAAGGGAAGCAAAAGAGGAGGTCAAGGTAATGTGATGTGAGAAAGACTTACTGTACTTTTACCTACTTGGAAGTTGGAGAAAATGGCTAGGAGTCAAGGATGCAAGCAGCATCTAGAAGCTGGAAAAGGCAAGCGAATGGATGGATTCTCTCACAGAGACTCCAGAAAGCAACACGGCCCTGCTGAAACCCTGATTTTAGCCCGGTAGGAATTCTACCAGACTTTTGACCTACAGAACTATAAGATAACACACTCCATGTGAATTGAAACCACCAACTCTGTGTTAAATTGTTACAACAGTAAAAAACGAATATAGGGCCGGTGCAGTGGCTCCCGCCTGTAATCCCAGCACTTTGGGAGGCCGAGGCGGGTGGATCACAAGGTCAAGAGATTGAGACCATCCTGGTCAACATGGTGAAACCCCGTCTCTAGTAAAAATACAAAAAAATTAGCTGGGCATGGTGGCGAGTGCCTGTACTCCCAGCTACTCAGGAGGCTGAGGCAGGAGATCGCGCCATTGCACTCCAGCCAGGGTAACAAGACTGAAACTCCATCACAAAACAAAACAAAACAAAACAAAACAAAAACTAATATAATGAGTAAGTAAGCTTACAGGAATCTGCAGAAATAATTTTGCTAGTGATGTTTAGGAAAAGTGCAAACAGATCTCAGAAGAGATTGTGAAAATCTCATTTAATGTTTTTCATTCTTAAAGATATGGTAAAACAAAAAAATCAATTCATGTATGTTCAACCTATTGTAAGGGTTAAAACAAAATCTGCATATAAGTTAGTTGCAATCTGTCGTTAGCTCCTATTTTTCCCCTCCTCCTAATATTTCTGACATTGCTACCACCACCACCACTGCAAATGCATATACACCGTGCACACACACACAGACGCACACTTACTTAGGACTTTCCAATTGCATATCCAATAGGCACTTTTAAAAGCTTTAAATATTTGACTCTACTTTCACATATCACATTAGAAATTCTTTATTTCTTGAAATTCTCTTTCTTTCCTATTCAAAATATCATTTTTTGATCTGCCTCTTTTACCACTACTTTATAGCTTCTTTCTTACTTCTTCCTTGGACTTACTATTATTGCAGGAACAAAGGCTTTTACAGAAATTTAAGTACTATGGGCAGGGAATGCTTCAAATATATTGAAAGCAATATGGGAGGCAGAAAATCACAGGAATTCCAGAGAACAAATGTGAGCATCTAGGTCCTTCAAACCAAAAGGTCTGGACCCTTGGAGGAGGGGTTTATGGTCCTCTATTTAAAAGGCAGGTGCTCTCAGTCTTTCATTCTCTTAGGTCTTCTCACTTCTCACATAACCACTGTTTTGATTCTACTTTTCCATTGCCTAGCTTTTGATCATGTTTAAATTTGAGAAGCTCTGGTCCTAATCCCAAACACAACCTCTTATTCATGTGAGACTTATTTTACTTACCATCTACTTTACACCAGTCACAAGGAGCTGGGAGGAAATGATTAACAAGATTAAAAACATCTCGAGCCTCTTGGAATCTGTTTTTTGAAAGGATGATTCCAAAATAGAAACTAAGTACACCTATTTAATGGCGGAGCTTTTTGAGCAGGTGGGTTGGTGATGGAGCCATTTACTGAGCTGAGATGGGAATGATTATTGGAGCAAAAAGTTTGAGGGAAGAAATGGAGAGTCTCATTTTGGCATATTAACTTGGAAATGTCTATTTGACATGCAAGGGGCAATGTTAAATACTCAATTAGCTATATGGATACCTGCTCCATTTCTCGATTTAAATTTGTAAAGCAAAAGCTTTTTCCTTTTAAGTCTACTGAAAAATCCCCTTATCATTTTATATTCCAGCTTCCTTTGGGTCAGATCCACAGTCATGATTAACATGTTCCCCACTTCTTGATTTCACTCCACAGGAACTAATATTTCCTTTACAGGTCGATACATCTGGGTTTAAATACTGTTGCCTTTAGGGATTTGAATGTATTCTAGGTCTCTAAGTTCCATTTTCCCACCTTTAAAGATATCTAGTAATACCCACCTGCAGATATTTTGTGGAAATTAAATGAGGTAGGTACATAGAACTGCTTAACTTGAATAGAATTTCATTCATATTAAATGATTAATTTGAGCATACACATGAACATTTTAATCTTTTAATCTTTACCACTGCAATGAAAATAACTGGCTCTAGCTGTCAGGTATTTGGCTTTGATTAACTAGAATATGTATGAATTTGGGGAGTTAAAGGGGTTTCTGAAATTCGAATAGAAATACATATCAGTCACAGAAGAAATTGTTCACAAACATAATTTTAAGGTAATTATAGGTGCTAGATACAGTCTCTGGTCAGGCCACCATTCTCTTTAGATGCCTAAAGGATGATTGTATTATTGTTATTATTATTATTGGCTCATCTTTCCTCTTCTCCTTTCTAAGGAGAATCTCAGTTTTACTTTGTGGATTTAGCTTTTCCCCTCTGAACATATCTTCACGAGACTGTCATCCAGTAGTCATATCCCTTAAGTTAGGAAACTTGACTCCCCCTCTACAGAGTATCAATTTTAAACAGGGGAATAATAGACTGATGTTTAATAATAGACTGATGTTTAATAAAAGACTGATGTTTATCCATACCAGAAGTTGTGTGTTAACTAGACTCTTCTTGCTAACTAGAGTTAGCTCTTCTTGCTCTTTTTGTTAACTAGAAAACCTTGCTGGTAGTTGTTACTTTCTAGTCCTGGGATGTGAGTCTTGTGCATTTCCAAATCTGATGCATTAGTGCACCCTGTTGATCTAGGGTTCCCCAAATGCTCCCAGTAAGTTTCTTTTGGTATGAATTAGTGGAATGGGATCTCTTGCTTGCAAAGAAAGAGTCTCAACTGATATGCAATGTTATCGTAAACACCGTCTTAATTGTGTCAGTCCCTTTGAGACATAGCCTTGAGTGAATGCAGGTAGACTCTCCTGGTGCTGAAAGCTGGGGCAGAAGTTTCCTATCTGAGGGATGCCAGAATTCAAGGGGTTGAGAAACCAAAATCTATGCAGAAGAGGCAAAGGGATACAGGAAAGAAGTTCAGAGAGCCATCAAATTAAATCTGGCCACAAATGGATGTGAAAGCCAAGATTATGGTGTTGGAAATTTGAGTGAAATAAGAGCTTAAATCAGTCCAGGACAATGGAGTAAGCATGAAAGGGAAAAAGAGTGGAAATGGGAAACCTGAAATTCAGAGAGGTTTTGCTGAATATCCCTCTTATGGCCTATGAACTGGGTAGGGAGAAGGGCTAGGATAGCTCTCTTAAAGGATTTGGGCAAACAGTATCTGCTGAGGGGTAAAAGAACTAGAACTTTCTTTCATCTAAGTTTGTCTGTATAGATCTTCCCCCACACCTTTAGTCTCATGGGTTCTTTGCTGGAGGACAGGTTGGGTTTATTTCTCTATTATGACGATCTTTTCTTTCCTCTACTTCAAGATATATGTTTTGAGTTTGTATGCACATTCGACTTTATTTTAATTGGTGTTACAATACATTTTGTTACCATAGTCCCAGTTATCAATGGAACTTTCGGTGTCACTTTTATGACTTCTATCTTTAGCTGTAATGTTTTTGGCCAAAATAATATTTTCCTTTTTGATACTAAATTTCCTTCACTACTTTGTAATGTCCGTAGACTATACTAAAAGAGTGCTCTAGTATACAACATAATGTGTGCTCAGTGTCAAAGATACTGTCAATTTAATTTAGAAATTTCTATTTAGCTTTCCCACAGGGCTTCCTTCCACCCCTGCCCAGTGATGTTTTTTATTCATTTACAAATGTGGGCACTGATAGAGCCTCTCTATCATGTAGGTGGTGTGAAAATTCTCGGCAAAGTTTAAGTTTTTGGTGGGTAGGGGGGTCGGGGGAATTTCAAAATGAAGATGAGTCTTTTTGAGAATTTCTTGATAGGTTGGTATTAACAACATATTTTATAATATTTTCTTCTGTATGTAGGACTTTAAAACTTAACAGATGGCACCAGAAACCTTTCCTCTCATACTTAGCAAGGGGATTTTTCCAATTTCCTCCTCACATTCCGAGGTAGAGAACGAAATAGGATGTTAGTGACAGTAATGCATTTCTAGACACTAGGCAACCACAAGTGACTTAACTACAAATGTGTATCTTTGGTATGAAATCACTTCCTCTGAATATAACAGAACCTAGCAAAATCCCACCTTTAAAGTAATTGTATTCGTGAATGCTATTCTTTCAAATAAGGAGTACGTAAATAAAAACTGTTGTATGAATCTTTAAAAATCCATGTTAACTTCTGAAATCCAGATAGAGCTTTCTACAGGCTGTCTGACACAATTCTGGGGTAATACACAAGTAATTTTAAGCTATTTGGAGCCTACAGAGATTATATCAGAGGACATCTGCAGAATATCAGCGTTTTTGAAAGAGGTAGGATATGAATGCTATTTAGAAAGAAAAGCTCGATAAAGATCTTTTGTACTATTGTATAGAATTGTTTCAGAGAAATATTATCTTTTGTTTGCTATTAAGCTTTGTCAGATCTAAATCCAAAAAGCATATTGATTTGTTGTCAGTAAGTTGCATATGCTGGATGGATCTGTTTATAGAACTATTATATGAAGCTTATTTCATTTTGCCTGTGTGGGGCAGATAGCAGTAGCAGAAAAGCTCCCATTTACCTCCACTCTAACCTTGACAAGTAATTTCTTCATCCATTTTGGCTTTGATTCATACATAAAGGATAGAGGAAGCCATCTCATAAATCTAAGGATCGGCTTGCACTATTTTTGTTGTGACATACTCTGCAAATTATTTTCTGTCTTCACTTTCACTGCTATTGCTTAATGGATAGATGTGTTCTTTAGTCTGTCTTAAGATATGAGATACTAGGCATGTTTAATTTATTAGCAGCTAATTTTACTCAGTATACTCCAGATTTGATTATCTAAAGAATCAGAATGGAAGCTGACATACGGTCTCTCTGCAGAACTGGTTGAACGTCTGCAATTTGTGCATTATTTTAAACTTATCAAGTAAATTGCTTATGCAAGTAGGGCAATATTTTATCTCTACTCAATTAGGTTGAGTTGAATCTCTATGCTTTTATTCTAAGATGTACAATGTGCGCTGCTGTGCAAAACAAAAGGAACCACTGGACAAAAATATAAAGTTTTCTTGAGTTTTGAACTCAGATGCAAATACTTAAAAGGGATGCTATCGTTCTTCAGAAGGAAAGAAGTATTTCAGTGGAGAGAAAAATGAGGAGGAAGAAATTTAGAGCTGTAACTCTGGCTTTATGGAAGTATGTACCTGCTTGGAGAGCAGCAAAAAATGTCCTCTGTCTCCTTCTCCCCCCTTCCTCCTCCTTCGCCAGAAAAGAATGAAGGTTTCCAGGTGATCAATCATACGTGCATGAGTATGCCTATTTAATTCAGAAATTGGATTAGATATGAATTGCAAGAAAAATTTGCCTGGAATTGTATGATTTCCCTTATTTCATTCATTGTGAGTTCCTCCATGGATCCTGAGTCTTCATTTAAGACTGAGTGTCTAAAATTCTCCTCTATAAAGATGCATCCAAACCTGATTGATTGCACTTAATAACAATCGGAAATTCTTTATGTTGTGTGCATTTCTAAAAGTCTTTTATTCATCCAATTTTTCCAACAACTTCCTTTTACAGATGCCATCAATTCTGATAGGTAATATACTCGAATACAATCCCAAATTGTGGTGCTCATGTTTCAGAGTCTTTGGGCTTCAAAATATCCTTTAAAAGTGGACAGCACCATTATCCCAGTTTTTCTGTGTTATATCCCATGACATATCTTTTATTCTATCTACTTGATTATCCCCTTGTAGGTAATAAGCACTGAAAGTTTTCTTTTTGACAAATAGATATCAAATTTGCTATGTTTTCCTTTGGATTTCATGAACTTTCAGATTTACATCTTATCAACACGAAGTGCCAACCTGTGTATCACACACTGTTCTAGGCACGAGAAACACGGATGTGAGCAAAATACGCACTCTTTAGGCTTACATGTGTCCATATGGGGAGATAGGGAAGGGCAGACAATACTAAGTAAACAAAAGAACAATGTGATTTCTAATAGTGATAAGTGCCAAGAAAGAAACCTGGGCCATTTTCAGTGTGATAGGATTCGGTAGTTAAGGAAGGCTCGTTGGAGGAAGTGTTATGTGAGTTAAGATGTCACCGTTATAGAAGAGCGGAGGATGTGAAAATCTGTGGAAGGACAGTCATCCAGAATGAGGGGCAACTGCAAGAATCTCTGGAAGAAATAAATTCGTTGTGTCTGAGGAATATAAAGAAAGTCCATATGAATGATTTATAGGAGACAAATGACACGGGCAAGAAGGAGGTTATAGGGCACATTCAGATTAGATCCTATTAAGGAGCCATCTCTGATTCTTGGTGTGCTGGGATTTCATTGGTTAGTGTAAGCCAGGGAGTGATAGGATCGGATCACTCATTCAGGCTTCTCTGTGCAGGATGAATATGGAAAAGGGAGCTTTACTCAATGAGTTTCCAAATGCGAGCAAAGAAACCAACTTCGGCTGGTTTAAGCAAAAAGTTATATTTTTTGGTCAGCATACTGAATAACTCAGAGAATCACCAGGAAGGTTGGGGAAACAGAAACACATTGAGAATTGCATGACCCAGCTGGTAGACCAGGCTACAGCTGAGGTCTCATCCAGCTCTGCACACCTAGAAGCCCTGCAGTTTTCTGTCTCTGGGTATTGACTCCTCCCCAGAGATGTTCTAGTTTCTCTACTTCTGTGGGTCTCTAGCTTTGGACTCAAGGTCCTGGGAGTTGTCTTTGGTTTCTGAAGTTCTGCGAGAAGAAAAGCTATGAAATGCACATCCTGTAATTGCAGCTCCTAGAGGAGGAAGCAAGTTTTCATGACATATGCTCTAAGTGTAAGGAAGGTTTCATAAGCTACACATGCAATAAGGTGACATATATTCACTATAGCAGCTTGGGTAGTGGTTTAGTGGAGAAACCATTTGGCTTGAAATAGCCTGGTGGCAGTACTGAGAGAGCTCCTGAGATTCTAAATTATTTGAAGGTAGAGTCGTTTGAGAGTTCTTTTGCTTGGGTAAGGAGGATGGAAAAGGAAAGAAAGAATTGAATGTAATTCTTATGTTTAAGAATCGAGAGCCTGGGTGGATGGTGGGAACATTGAGAATGGGGAGATGAGGTAGAAGGTGGGTGTGTGTTTGGCTGCATAATCAATGCTCTTTCGGTTATGTTATATTTTATATAGCCATTAGGCACTTAAGTGGTGATGCCAAGTTCAATTAATTCTAAAATTTAAGGGCAAAGTCAAGGGTAGAGATATAAACATGGCTTCAGAGTCATCTCATCCCTATTTCCAGTAAGACATATTTATTGCTGCCATTTGAGACTTTTAAACATTTGCTTTAATATTATCAATTATCTTCATACTTAATAACTTTAAATACCTATGCAAAATAGTATGTAATATAAAGTAGAAAATCATCCACTGAGCTTTCATGGCACCCTGCGGTATTTTTTCATTTTTTTCAATTGCTTTATTTATTTATTTCAAATGGATTTATTTAATGGGTAAAATACATGTAGTTATGTACAACATTATGTTTTGAAGTATGTATACATTGCGGAATGGTTAAATCGAGCTAATTAACAGATGCATTACCTCACATGGTTGTCATTTCTGTAGTGAGAGCACATATTATCTACTCTCTCAGCATTTTTTCAGACATATTCATATTCCTATGTTATTTTCCATTGCTTCCCAGCACACAGATAAGTGCTCTTGTGATTACGCCAGCTTTGTCACTGGCAGTCCCGCAAGCCTGATTCCAATTTTTATTGTTGTTGTTACTTCCCCAACCTGGAAACATTACAGCAGAATGTTTAAGAGAATTTTGGAGTATGACAGACCAGAAGTGCCTCCTGGACTACATCAGTTATTGGCTGTATAATCTGGGGATTCATTAAACATTTCTAGTCCTCATTTGTAAAATGAAGATAATAATACCTATTCCATGGGGATGTGGTGAGGATTAAATGAGAGAGTGCTTGTGATCACTTGACACACATTGAGGTACTCAGTATATGGTAACTATTATTGCTAGCCATTCCCTAACCTTTCCAAATACAAAAAAAAAGTCACCCTTCAAGCAAAAATTTATCCTTCAAGTCCAAACTTCAAGAAGCTCCTTGAAGTCTTCCTCAGCTGGTCAAGGCTGTAATTGAAAGCAACAGCAGTCCCTCCAAAGGTTTGTTGAAAGAATGACCAAAGTTTATAAATATCCACAAACAAAATGCGAAGAATAGTCAGTACTTTGAGGTTGAGGCTGAAAGTCAAGTCTAAGAGGACCCCCTTTGCCTTGCCATAGGACTGTGAAAGTCTTGGAGTCTTTTATCCCTGCTTTTCTCTGTGCATCTGTGCTACCCAACTAGATATAAGCCATCTAATTTCTGTGCTCACCTGATTTCTCTGCTTACAAAAGACTTCTCTGCTTCCCTTAATTTCCCATCGCATATACTTCTGGCTTGCTCTGATTTATTTCCACTGTAGCGCCACGTGAGTTTATAGGTCACATGAACTGTGACTCTTAATTTACATGTCTGTGACCTTCACTTAAATTTTCCAGAGACAGAACGTTTGGCTTAATGAGTCCATGATTCCTTTTGGGTCAGATGTCCGGCTGTAGCCTGGGCGCAAAATGAGGCTGTGTGTATTAGGTTCACACCATTATAGAGGTTGTAGGCAGAACAATTTAAGCTAGAGGGGTTTTTGGGTACAGTAGATAAAATAATTTGTTGTCGGAGTAATTTGTTTATAAAGAGGAGAAGGCAGGCCGGGTGCAGTGGCTCAAGCCTGTAATCCCAGTGCTTTGGGAGGCCGAGGAGGCTGGATCACAAGGTCAAGAGATCGAGACCATCCTGGTCAACATGGTGAAACCCTGTTTCTACTAAAAATACAAAAAATTAGCTGGGCATGGTGAAACGTGCCTGTAATCCCAGCTACTCAGGAGGCTGAGGCAGGAGAATTGCCTGAACCCAGGAGGTGGAGATTGCGGTGAGCCGAGATTGTGCCATTGCACTCCAGCCTGGGTAACGAGTGAAACTCTGTCTCAAAAATAAATAAATAAATAAATAAAAATAAAATAAAGAGGGGAAGGCCACTCAAAGTCGCTCAGGTAATAAGGGATTTAACTGAGGATACACAGGGAACATGAAAATGTAGTACCTAAACTACAGCTGGGTCACATAGAAATTGGAAAATTGTCAGGAAAATTGCCTCACTCTGTCTTAACCAGACTTTGCAGATCTCTATTTTCTCTCTGCAGACTGGATGTGTTGACTCATTTAGCACTATTAATTGCTTCTTCAACATAGGCAAACAATTTGTCCAGGCACTGTTCTAGGTTTTCTCTGCCTATTCATGGAAGTAAATCTTTACAGTTTTGCTTACCTTGATTCTATCTCCATTGATTTAGTTAATTGCAACATTGCGGTGTCCAGGGCTCAGTCTTTCCATCTGTTTTTTTTCCTTCCCTCTATACTCCTTCCATTAGTGATCTCATCCGGCTATAAATTCTATGTATATGCTGACAACTGCAAATTTATTTCTCTAGCCTGGTCCTCTCCCCTGAACTCCATATATCCAGCTACCTGCTTAATATCTCTGCTTGCATTTATAATTGGCAGCTCAAACTGAACATGTCCAAAATATGACCCCTGATGTCACCTCCCTTTCTAAATTTGTTCTGATCACAGCCCGTCTCCTCTCAGTTGATAGTAACTTTTATTTTTCCAGTGGCTGAGGCCCAAATCCTGGATGTTATTTTTGACTCCTTTGCTTCATACCTTATCTGAAGTTAGCAGTTCCTACAGGCTCTATCTTTAAAATATATCCGTGATCCAACCACTCCTCATCACCTCCATCACTACCAGGCCATTATTGTTTTTTACCTGAATAATAATTGCACTCAATGTCTAACTAGTCTCCCAACAGTCTAGTCTCAATAGATTTTTCATAGTGATCCTTGTAACAAATAATTGAGACTGTTGATTCCTCTGCTCAAAACCCAACTTTGACATTCCTTCTCATGAAGAATAGAAGCCAGGGGTCTTATAATCCCCACAAAAGCCCGAAAGCTCTATCCCTCTGCCTTTTACTTCCAACTTTATGTATTACTATCACCCTGGTTCAATCTTCTCTTGCTTCACTGACTTATTTGTTGGTCCCTTAGCAAGCTAGGGCTATGCCTTGGGGTATTTTCACTCACTTTTTCTTCTATCTGAAAATTCCTTTTTAAAGATATTTATGTGCTTCTCTTCAATTCCTTTAAATACCATCTTAGTTAAACTTGTAATCGCTCTGCCTTGCTCTTCCCGTTCTTGCTCTCTATTTCCATAGCACTTAACTGGGTCTGAAATGCTATGTGTCTTATAATGGTTTCTTTCTCCTCTTCCAGAAAAAGTAAATTTCACAAAGCCTGAGATTTCTGGTTGTTCCATTCATTGCTACGTCCTTGGTATTTAGAAAAGTACCTGGCCATTAGCGGCAATGGATAATACACACTGAAGTCATGAGTGCATTGATGAATGAGCAAGAAAATGCAAGTTGTCATGATTTTGTTTGGTTGCTATGTAGAGAATCCATAGAAGAGAGATAATCTTTCTTATATAACTAGAATATGAGAAGCATTTCACATTTTCTATTGTATATAATCTACTCTATGTGGTGCGTGATATTCTCCCCATTTACCAATAAGGACACAAATGCAGAGAGTGAAAGCAACATGGCGAAAGTAGAGCTCTCATCTCAACCAAGTTACATCTCTTTTCATAGTCGGTGCTCCTTCTATTAAGACATGCTGCAGAATTAGAATTTCTATCCTCCTGCCTACACATAACATTTCTGTTTCTTTAGTAATAGTGAATTACCTTCCCTTCTCTTTTTATTGCAGAAACAGCATTGGAAAAACACGTAGAGTTTTGCTGCTTCTCTTTTTTTTTTTGGTACATAATGTGAAGAAATACATTTCATAAAAGATAGCGGGCTTTGGAGTAAAGTCTCCCATTACTGGGGCTATTGCATTCCACCTCTGACAGTCATTAGTGGCCCTTTGCCCTTCTCTCCAGATGGTTCCCATCAGGCCCTTCTGACTTCTGTTCTCTACAACCTCCCTCCCTTCCCAGCTGAGCCATTTCTTGCTTAAAAGCCCCATCCATTCTTAGGTTCTTGTATCGTGAAGGTAATATTTCCTCCTAATGTCTCCAAGAATGGTATTTGCAGCTTTTCCAAAAATTTCTTCTGTTCCCCACGTTGTCTCTCCTTCCTGCAAAATTACTCCTTTTCTCCTCTTTGGTTTCTATGTTTAATTTTACAGTTTTCTCTGTTCTTCTTTGCTTGTTCATTCATTTTACAGAGTAAAAGGAAGCACTGGGTGCCTGAGTAGGGCTTAAGCGTGAAGGCATATCAATGAGTAAACCCACTTCCAAATGTGAATATCTGTTCTTCTCTTGGCCTCTTCATCTAAGTCTCTGGTTTGGTTGCAGCATTTTGCAAGCTGAATATGCTGAGGAAGCACAAGTCTCACAATTCTCATGATACAGTTTGTAGACTTCCCTTACTCCCCAGTTTTTGGTACCGCACATCAGCTCTCCTTAATGTACACCTCCAGGTCTGCAGACTAATTACTTCATGCACAGAGAGGGCAGTGAAGTTAATCAGCCCTCTGCTTTCAGCTTTCCTGCTCTCCCACAGACACCCATTTCACCTGCTTCAAGAGAACATGTCTTCAGCCCCTGAGTCTTTCTGAGATTCTGTGGCCCAAAAATAGTTAATTAATTCTTGTAGTTTTCTCCCCAGACAGGCACGTAGATGAGAACTTTCTGCATTACTGTAAGTCATTTGCCATTCAGAGCAACATGACAAATAGTGATTAGGTGTCCGGGCTCTGGAGATAAACTGCCTTGGTTCAAATCTTGATGGCCACCTATAAAGTATATTTCAGTCTTTCAGTGCCTTCCTCACCTGTCAATTGTAGATAATAATATTGCCTGCCCTACAGGGCTAGTACAACAATTAAAGTAATTATAAAAATAGCCAGCAGATAACAGGTGCTAGATAAACGTTTGGCTGTATTAGATACTTTTAGGCTTTCCAAAATTTGCTGAGATCAGTTTCTCTTGTCTTCTCTTCTATTCTTTTGTCTTGATGGATTTAAATAGTTGTTCCTGTTCCCTTCTTGCCAATTTAATAATATTTTGGGAGGGTGTTAAGCAAAATGCACACTTGTAATACCTTATAATTACCTCTAGCTCAGTCATGAAACGCTCCCAAATTGATTCCTCTCCATATGTATCACTGATAACTGAATACCCGTTATGGTAATCTGCCTGGTACTCGAGTGCCTCTAGAAGATTGCTTCCCTTCCATTCGCCTTCCTGGGGACCAGGGTCCTACTACTGAACTCCAGCCAGAAATCTGCTTAGATTTTTATAAATCTCATATGCCTGGAGTAGCCTTCACTGTGCCCAATCCAAAGAAACATTATTATTTTGTGTTTTGGAATTTTCCACGGCTGTGGCTTAGTCTCAGCTATTCCAGGCACTATGTTCTTGTTGACTGGGACAATTTTTTTTTTTCTTTTTTGAGTCTTTAGATCCTTCCCAAATTTTAACTGGACCATGCACAGGTGGACTCAACTTCCTTTTCACTTTTTTCTTTCTTTTTTTATCCAAATTCTCCCAGCCATGGGTGGTGGCTCACATCTGTAATCCCTGTACTTTGGGAGGTTGAGGTGGAACGATTGCTTGACCCCAGGAGTTTGAGATCAGCCTGGCCAACACAGCAAGGCCCCATTTCAACAAAAAAAAAAAAAAAAAAAAAAGAAAAAGAAAAGCTGAGTCAAATTCTCACTTCTCATTTTCATTTTTATCTTCTTTTCTCTAATTCCTTTTCTTCTGTGAAAGTTGAAATTGTACTTTTAATAAAAACGTTAGATGCTATGAATTGATAGCAATAAGATGACAGATGTACTTATATTAACTCCACTGGAAATAAGTTTGAGTGGCTACATACATGTGACATGATCATCAAGGCATTATTGTTTGGGGAGATATGATTGTCTTCCCATTACTAGAATATGAGGCATTTTTAATTTTTTATTGTACATTCACGACACATTTTCGTTTCACCCTAGTTGCACATTAAACTTCCTATTCCAAAAACAGAAACAGTAATATGTTTCTATTCATAGTTTACTATAGTGAAGATGTCATTTTCATAACCACTTTCCTATGCCACTATTGCATGACTATCGAATTATGAAATATAAATATTAATTTAGAAATTGCTGTGAATATAAAAAGTTTAAGATTGTACTATATTTACTCTTCCCTCCCACAGGCTTTTGGGAGAAATAGTCATTTTAAAGTGAATGAAAATGACCTCAAGATTACAGAGTTCATCTGAAATATTTAGTAATGTAGGCTGCTGTGTGCTAGAGAAGAGAAATTAGAGTGTGCAGTTATCTTTACAGAAGTCAGAAGCACTGTAAACAGTGGAACTGAGACTGCTAGGCCTGGAATAGGAATGAGAAATTGTCAAATACTAATTAAAAGAAATTGAATTTTTTTCTTTTATAGACCTTTTTTTTTTTTTTTTTTTGAGATAGAGTCTCCCCCAGTCACTCTGGCTTGAGTGTAGTGGCGTGATCTCTGCTCACTGCAACCTCTACCTCCCAGGTTCAAGCGATTCTCATGCCTCAGCCTCTCACGTAGCTGGGAGTACAGGCATGTGCCACCACAACGGCTAATATTTGTATTTTCAGTAGATGTTTAGTAGAACACATTTCACCACGTTGGCCAAGCTGGTCTCGAGCTCCTGACTTCGTGATCCACCTGCCTCAGCCTCCCAAAGTGCTGGGATTACTGGTGCGAGCCACCGCACCCAGCTTAAACTGCATTTTTATTTGCTTGTTCAGTTTTGGTTACAAGTGTGTATATATTTTTATTTGGTTGTTCATTTTTGGTTACAAGTATGTATACTGCTGTGCTATGTTTATTCTCTCTGTGTGGGAGCAGGTGACTTAATCACTGTACAAGGATCAGCAGATTCCCCTTATATAGTTGTAATAAGGCAGAAATAAATTTCTGGGAACACATATCATGCAAGGATGGAGAGAAGAAGGGAAAGAAGAAAGGAAAGAAAGAGGGAAGGAAGACAGGAAGGATGGGATAATTTGCTTGAACTAGTTCCCATTCCAATGTTCCTTAGCTACAGGACTGATACACTGTTGAGTACATAGTTTGCTAATTTCATGCATACTTATTTAGACTACAGTGTTAAAAGGATTGCTATCTGAACACAAACAATCATGTAGGAAGTCAAATAGGGAAATATTGCTTCTAATTTGAGTTTAGGCCAATTATTGGCTTTGTAAATGCTCAGTCAAGATTACTGAGTACAGCTATGTGAAGATTTAAAATGTTGTAATACTTTTAATGCAAAAGTAGGTATCTTACAATGAAGATAGGAATTCATCATGCTTCAATTTTATTATCTGACTCATACTGGAAAGGTATGGTTATCTTTGTGAATTCACATATTGTACTTCATTGTACTGCAAGAACTCAATGACTCCATAATTTTATGGTTATACTATTATTTTCTGTGAAAATTAAAAGGTCAAAAGTAAAAAGTTCAAATATTCATATTATTTCTCCTATATATTTTTGTTTGCTTGTTTAGAAACAGTTCTTTCAATTCTAGGAGAAAAAATGACTAATAATTCTTTGCAAACCATTTGATCAGAAACCATTTTGACATTTAGTAAGCTTGTAGATTTATGGGTTTAGGATGCTTTCTATTTTGTTAATAAACTTGAAAGCATATTGAAAAATAATGCTTTTTAAGACATCATAGATGACACACACAAAAAATGGAAACATATACCATGCTTATGAATGGGAAGAATCAATGTATTGTGAAACTGTCCATTCTGCCCAAAGCAATCTCCAGATTCAAAGCAATTTCCATAAAAATACCATCACTGTTCTTCACAGGACTAGAAAACACAATTCTAAAATTTATATGGACCCAAAAAGCCCAGATAGCCAAAGCAATACTAAGCAACAAATCTGGAGACATCATACTACTCAACTTCAAATTATACTAAGAGACTATAGTTACCAAAACAGCATGGCACTGGTATTAAAATAGGCATGCAGACCAATGGAACAGGACAGAGAACCCATAAATAAAGCCAAATACTTAGAGCCAACTGATCTTCAACAAAGCAAACAAAAGCATAAATTGAGAAAAGAACACTTTATTCAAGAAATGGTACTAGGAAAACTGTCAGGGCACATGTAGAAGAATAAAACTCAATCCTCACCTCTCACCTTATGAAAAAATCAACTCAAGATGGATTAAAGACTTAAATATAAAACTTGAAACCATAAAAATTCTATAATTTTTATTCTAAGTTCATTGACTTAGGCAAAGAACTAAGACCCCATCAAACCCAAAAATAAATAAATTGGACCTAATTAAACTAAAGAGCTTCTGCACAGCAAAATAAATAAACAGGAGAGTAAACAGACAACCAACAGAGGGAAAGAAAATACTCAAAAACTATGCATCTGGCAAAGGACTAATATCCAGAATCTACAAGGAACTCAAACAAATCAGCAAGTAAAAGCCAAATAATCCCAATAAAAAGTGGACAAAGGGCATGAGTAGGCAATTCTCAAAAAAAGACAGACAAATGGCCAATAAACATATGAAAAAATGCCCAACATCACTAATTATCCGGGAAATACAAATTAAAACCACAATGAGATACCATCTTATTCCTCGAAGAATGGCCATAATTAAAAAGTAAATAAAACAGTGGATGTCTGCATAGATGTGGTGAAAAGGGAACACTTTTATACTGCTGGTGGGAATGCAAATTAGTACAACCATTATGAAACACAATATGGAGATTCCTTAGTGGACTCAAAATAGAACTACCATTTGATCCAGGAATCTCAATACTAGGTATCTACCCAAAAGAAAAGAAGTCATTATATGAAAAAGACACATGGACATACATGTTTATAGCAGTACAATTTGTAATTGCAAAGACAGGGAATCAGGCTAAGTGCCCATCAACCAAGGAGTGGATAAAAAATGTAGTATTATATGTAAAAATATACCATAAAATGCTACTCAGCAATTAATGGAATAAAATAATATATTTGCAGTAACTTGGGTGGAGTGGAGGCCATTATTCTCAGTGAAGTAACTCAGGAATGGAAAACCAAGTATCATATGTTCTAACTTATAAGTGGGAGCTAAGCTGTGAGAATGCAAAGGTGTATGAATGATATAACGGACTTTGGAGACTTAAGGGGTAAGACTGGAAGTGGGTGAGGCATAAAAGACTACATATTGGGTATAGTGGACATGGGTTGTGTGATGGGTGCATTAATGTCAGAAATCACCACTACCGAAGTTATCGATGTAACCAAAAATCATCTGTACCCCAGAAACGATTAAAATATTTAAAAATTTAATAATAATACTTTAAAGATATTTTTAAAAAAGACTTACATCAAAATATTATATCAGCCTCTCCCTGTTAAACATGCCAGACTCATAAGTTATGTAGTCCCAAGGTATGGATGTCCCCCTACCTGAGCCTTGTTGGTCTACTGAGCCAGTTACAGACTATACCAGAGTAACTTAGTTCTGGCATTTTGTCAAAAGGACGATTTTATCAAATGACCCCGTGAATTTGTAAAGTGTGGTAGATGGAAGGAGACACCTTTAATTAGTTTTTACCTCTAAGACTCAGAAGAGACAAGCCAAAGAGCCCTACATGTTTTTTTCTATTTTGAAGATTGATTTGAATGCCATAAAATATGCAGAGTTCAGAGTTATTTAGAGCACGGTGACCTTGGAGGCAAGCAATGCTGTGAGTTCCATCCCTCAGTGAGCTTTATAGTTCCACTCTTAGTAACTGTGTGCCCAATTTCATCCTTTACTCCAGCTCAGATTTGCTAATCAGTGGCCCATAGGTCAGATCTAACCCTTAGTGTTTCATTTAGACCACCTTTTTAGATGTTTATTGTTGCTAACATGTAAAGAAAACATCTCTGTTTTTAATTTTACTTAAGAAATCAGAAGCTCTGTCTGAGTGATATGCACATGTCCCATCAGGGACCAGTTGACTGGAGCAAAGTAGCCACTGCTCCCTTCTGATGGCTCTTCATGACACCACCCTCCTTTCTCAGACCACATATCTTGAATCTGTGAACCTGCCTGGGACATGTATCATTTCGTAACCTTGCTTTAGATCTAGGGCAGCTCTTAGCCTATATAGCAACATTTTATTATTTAGAAAAAGTGACTCTGGCTGCTCCATGCAGGATGTAACCTGCATTTCAGCCACCTCTCACTACTTCAGCCAAGTGGTCTTTATAGCAGACAAACTGTCTAAGTTTATGCAGCATATACTAACAAAGCCAATATATCTAGACAAAATGGAGGTCCTTCATGAATTCTGAGGTTGAGTGAGCCAGAAGAGATGAATCAGCACAAGTTAATCATCCTGTCTTGGAAGAAAAGACAAAAAAAAAAAAAAAAAAAAAGAACTGGAAGTCTACTGCTGTCTTTTAAAGGGACGACAACAATTCTGGACCACATAGGCACATTTAATTTATGTTGTATCAGTAAAGCTTTTGTAAAGATTTCCCTCAATGTTCCATTTTTCAAAGTTCAAATCCATTTTTTTCTTTTATAAATTTGGAGATTTTTCACAAATAACTAAACCTGAGTATTGTAGAGTGACTCATATGCTGATGGATCGTGCTTCCTTTTTAAAACAAGCACTCTATAGAGACATTTGAAAACCAAATTCATGAAACAAGGCTCATTTTGTCATGTGTGGGCATTCATAAATGTCATAGCTAGGAAAGGAGAGAAGAGAAATTTCCTTTTTCAATTGGTAAGCACTGCTGAGGAGTGTCTCCACATGCAGTGGCATTGTGATGAAGTTGTGCAAAACCTTCTAGCTTTACCCTAATGGCTGCTTTAATAAGGACACTTGAGACAGGCTTGAAGGAAAAACACCATGCCTGTGCTTTGCTTACTGATGGTTCTACACAAAAGGCCGATATTGATCTGGCATCAGAAGGGGTTTCTGAAAATGCTGGAGACAATGTTCTGTGAAAGATATATTGGTAGAGTCATTTAGAAAGAAAATAATTGGGTTTAGTTTTCTGTGGTGACTAATCCATAAATACTTTTGGAGGGAAAAGCTTAGCATGCAGACATCTATTGAGGCACTGGGCAAAGTTCCTTTTGTATTAGAGGCAGGGGATCAAGGGCAGATATTTACACGATTCTTTAGCTTGTCAGCTGCACAGCATGAGGGAGATTTGTAAGCCAGGGTTATTCTTGCAGCAAACATTCAAGACTGCTGAGAAGGAGCAGTCTGTGGTTTGTCAAGTGTGTGTCATTCTAGGTGACCCTGGGTGAGGTTCGCCCAGATCATATGCAAGAATATGGGAGAAAGCATAGTCAGAAAAAATATCTGTTTGTTCTCTGGTGGTTCTGTACTAAACTTAGAGTCAGGCAATGAGATATGCGAATGTGCTTCAGGTTCTTATGATTATTATTATTTTACTAATTTCATTATCTCAATTCTACTCAGGAGTAAACACAACTCTTAAGCTACCTGGTGACCCAATAAGCTGCATCATTGACTCTGAGCCTCTAAGACTTAGCGGCAGTGGAGATGAAGCCTGGGGAAGGTGTACTGAGTAGTTTTCCATTTTAACACATACCTCCCACACTCCCAACTCAATATTTCACAGATTGGGGTTGACAAGCAAAGTTGTCTGAAGAATGCAGCCTGATAGTCACATATTATCTGTCAAGGTAAAACCTCCCTCAGGGTTTTGGGAAAAAGAATCTTTTCAACCTGACATTTAAAAACACTGCAGGTTTCAGCCTGTCTTCTACCCCCTGTTGCAGAGGCCTGTCTCCAAATGCTGTACCATATGATAAAACCCCACAAATACAAAACAGAACAAAGATGCTGCTGACACTGTTTGAGCCCCTCTCCTCAAACAGTCCTGGATGTCACAGACCGAAAGGAAAACAACCCAATTTTCTGTTAAATCAAGTGCCCTCATTAGCACAGCTTGATTCACACAGCATCAAGTCAGTAGTGATGGAACTTTCTATAATAGTCAGAACACTTAGCTACCGAGAAAAAAAAAATCACTATTTGTTGTTAGTGATATTTCCAGAGCTTGGCCAACTGTGTTTGGATGTTATCTGATAATAGAATATATATTTTAAAAATACACTTTTTCTGCAAGTGAAAATAATGATTGTCCCTGGAAGAGTAAATGATCATAAAATTCCTGTGAAGGATGAGGCTATGAATTAAATTTATTTATTTGTTCCCATGCAGCCTTAATGTATCTCACCTTCAATACGAACCATCATCTTTCTCTGTGTCTGTGTCATCTCAAAATAAAAGCTCTGAAATTTAGCATCATGAAAGTAGATATCTTCAATCTAGGCCCTCTCCCTCCAATTGGTTTGTGTAGTTATGACGTCATCCTTACCGGGATTTCCCAAATCCATTTTTCCTCTGTATATCAGAGTCTTCATCCTTTTCTAACACATTCTGTAACTTTTCCTGCCTGCTCTTTCCACACATTTCTTTTTAATGTCAGTTAGTCCAAGTTCCTGTTAACTCATGATTAGATTCCTGAATTCTTTTAAAGCTATTCCTATTTTTAGGATTTGTAATATTTGAGATTTTATTTTTACTGTAGCTCAAGGTATAGAGTCACTGTGTTGATTCCAGGTATCATAACACTTGACTATTGGACATTTGGCATCGGTCAGATCAAATATAATATCTATCTTCATGTTTCAAGCCACTCTAGCTTATTGCTTTCTTTTCTTTCTGCATTTATTTTTCTTTGTGTTGGTTGTCATGACTTCCCTTCAGGTACGCTAACATTTCTATTCCTTTCATACGGCACTTCTGCTGAAATGATATCCAAGTGTTCTATGCCTCAGAAAGCCTAGAAACGGATTGTTCTCACCCTTTCTATTTCTCATTTTTCATCTTTCTCCTCCCCACCCTCAGCTGTCTCAATGAATGTTTCACGGTGGTGCTTTACAAAGATGACGTCGAGAACAATCTTGTGGTGGGTGAATAAAAAACAGTAACAAGAAGCTTATAAAACCAAAATACTTACTGGCTTTCTCTTGCTTACAAATCGCATGTGATCCTCAGCTTCATTCCCTCAACACCATCTGCCAAAGTTATAGTCCCAGCTTTGCTGATTCAAGATTTCACTGTTTTGTAATTTCCCCTAATAATTAATGGTAAAACAATGTGCTATATTAAAAATTATGCTTTTACTACAGTGAATGCCATATTATATGGAGATGGTACCACATCTCTAATAATTAATTTTTAGTTTCAAGGTAATTAAAAGTGGTTTAAAGTCCAACTGAAAAATTGATATTTTGTAGCAGTTGATATATCATAATGATCATATCAAAGATATTTCCTATCATTTCGCTGGGTCAGTGAAGAGAAGCAGGCCCAGCTTCTACCTGAATGGAATTACCTTTCAGCCAACACATGTGTGCCTATTTGGGGATGAGGTTAGAGCTCGGTTAATATTCAGAGAGATTATCCCACCGCAAATGTAAACTGATGCCCCACTGAAGGTATTTACAAAAGAACCATGAAAACCCCAGCGGGAATCCCACCTCAAGCCTGAACACCCACCGTGAAGGTGGAGGTTTGTCTGGGGGCTTGAAGGATGAGGGGAGATTTCCTCAGAGGACATGGTGAAGCATTTCTAGGAAGGAAATGATGTGTACTAAAGCAAAGCGGCTGGAACAAGGTAAGGATATTCTAGGAACTGGAAGTTCAGGGAGGTAGAGATGTATGCTTTTAAGGAGGAAAGTCACTTGATCAAATAAGAATTTTAGAAAAACCCCTATGGTGACAAAATAGATGTTGCGTTAGTGAGTCTCAGGCCAGCTGCCTGAAGACTGGTATAGTCAAAACTACTCAAATCAAGTAACAGTAGTTTAGCAGGAAAAACTCAAAATTGGTACTTTCTTCAACTGTAAGATTTTCTTCCATATTTTCAATTTTTTAAATTTCTATTTTTTATTTTACCACAAATACCAGCAGGTGACATAAATCAATAACATGTCTGGTATTAATTTAACAAAAAACTCTATTAACTGAACAGACATTTATGCTTAGTCTATAACTTTAGTGTTCGCCAACATGTAATGTCTGTGGTTTTGTTTTTATGTTTTATGTTTTCTCAGAAAAACACACAATTTCATGATTTTTCTTACAAAAATTCCCCAGTTTGTATGCTCAAATGCATCTCCAAATGGTTCATGACATTCATAGAATACAAATGAGAGGTAAAGCCACTCTGCTGCTCTGTCTCACATTTTCTCAGCTTCGCCTCTGATTCTGGCTCTGCTTGCAGGCCATTCCAGGGATTGGAGTCACTTCACACTGACAGTGTCTCAGCTCCAGGCTCCCTCCAGCTGCCAGTTTTCTTTTGTTTGTGATCCTTTGGAGGAGCTAACCTCCCTGCAGACAATTCTCAAGAATAGGAGCACGTGATGGACGTGTTTTCCCTGCTGATCTGAGGGGTGGGTTCTGAGAGCATTCTGTAGGCTCTGCAGTGGCTTCCAGATGGCAACCAGTTACTGTGTCTTCAGTGGGCTGCTTGATAATGCATCTTTGCATTTGTCTTTCCTCCCTTGCTCACTCCTGCCCTCTGAAATTTCCTCCTGGATAAGCTACCTGAACACACATCTCAGGATCCACTTTTAAGAATAAACCTGTCTTCCTCAATGGTAATCGCTCCTTTTTATTGAGTTTGAGTATCACTGACCAGTGGCACAGACATCATCCTAGAAGGACAAGACCTTCTTGGAAGCTATTGGATGATTAGGGCAAATATGATCACGGTATTTGTCCTACCTAAGGTAATACCAACTGGGAGAAAGCACATTTTCTGGTTATTCAAAAAAAAAAAAAAAAACCCGAAAGTATTATATTAATAATGCTTTACAAAACTTTTTTAAAAAAGAAAATCTCTTTTCCTCTTTGATTTTGTTTGCATAAAGTTCTAAAACAGCCCAAACTAAATCCCAGCGTTGATAATCAGGCTAATAGTGACTTTCAGGAAGCAAGGGCGGTATAGTAGGCACAAGTCAAATCGCATTGTAATACTTCTGTGTTTATGTGAAGTACGTAAGGCAGGGGTTATTTTTACATTATGGATGAGGAAACTGAATTATGCAAAGTGTGAATGATTTTTAAGGTCAGATAGCAAGTAAAGAATAGCTCGGAAAAAGACTTTTCTACAGATCGCTAATAACGAAATATGTATTTTCCTATGAACACACCAAAGCTAAGCTGCTTTCTGATGGCTTTGCCAAATTATATCTACCAGAGATTTGGAAAGAGGTTAGTAATAATGCCAACTTCTTCACCCTAATTCAGAATCAAATGAGAAACATGACAGATAATTGGCAGATTAAAATCAAAATATCTTTTTTATTTTTTTCAATAAAACTGAAATTCACGAAGGGGGCTTATTCATTTAACTCCAGAACCTGAAAGACTTACTTCATAGCCCTAACTGTAGTCCCACTGGTCACTATAAGACAGGAAAAGGGTCTGGGAATGGTGGCTTGCACCTGTAATCTCAGCACTTTGGGAAACCAGTGTGAGTGGATCACAGGGTCAGGAGTTCAGGACCAGCCTGCCCAACATAGTGAAACCCATCTCTACTAAAAATACAAAAAAAGTTACCAGGCATGGTGGCTCATGCCTGTAGTCCCAGCTACTCGGGAGGCTGAGGCAGGAGAATCGTTTGAACCCGGTAGTTGGAGGTTGCAGTAAGCCGAGATCCTGGCACTGTACTCCAGCTTGGGCAACAGAGTGACACTTCATTAAAAAAAAAAAAAAAAATGTAAAAGGGAAAAGGGGCTGGACATCACATGTTAAGTTTTTCTTTAAAACTCTTTAATAAGATTAACTCAGTCACTCTGACTCCACAGAGGAGAGGGTGGAGGAGTGGAGAGATGCCAGGGATCTTACTTACATGGGAGGGAAATGGGAAATGTAGGAAACAGGGAACAAGCTATACCCCTTAGCAATGGGATCACTCACTTACTCATTGATTAACAATGTCTACGGAGTGATCATAATGTTTCCGGTACATACAGTTATAGTAATAAGCAAGGCAGAACATTCCCTGCCTTCTCCTCCTTCTTAGAATCTGAAATAGTCAAGTATTTCCTGCACAAAATCCAGTATTTACTAGTTTTTTTTTAAATATAAGTCATAACAGACGATGATAAAGTGTGAATCATCTGATATGAGTGAATTAAAAACTTCAGACTATGAGCTGCATGAAGCTGTGCGGGTACAGATTTTTCTGTATTTATGATGTTGGAAGAGATAATCTAATATCTGACTCTAAGTGACTCTCTCTTTAGCCTACGAAGAAATATTTACCACTCACTTTAATTGTCTGCTTCACCATTCTTACTTCAAAGTGGAATAGATATCTTGCTATAACCCAAATCTCATTCCCTTGCAGTTACAGAAGCATTGATTATCAATTTCTCTCTCTCTGTCTTTCACACATACACACACCATCGATCCAACCTGCTTATTTATCTAACCATCCTCTTTTTCATTCCCTTCGAAAGAAATTTCTAAAAAGAAATGTTGGTCTAAAATCACATATTTCTACTTCATCAATTCTGCCTTGTTTCATTACCCAACAGGTAAATAATTTACTTTATAAACCAGTCCCTAAATCTTTTCTTTATTGTCATGTACCATAATCTCACAGCCACTCTGAGGAATGACTGGCCTCCTGAATGTCCCATGCTGTGTCATGACTTTGTGTCTTTGTGTAGTTCTCTTTCCATGAAAAGTCTTGATCTTGTTCTGTACCTTGTAAAGTCTTTACCTTTTTAAAAAGACTCAGCCTAAGCTTCATCTACAGGTTTACTTCTTTCTCAGCTGAGAAACCTGACTTGTATTTGTGCTCCCTTAGAACTCTCTGAATATCTTTATAATGGCATATGATATATACTCCATTATAAGTACTTGTTATTTACCTCTTTGCCTCCTTAAGATATGAGCTTCTTAAGAGCATAGACTTACGTCACTTCCATACCCAAAGTCCAGCTCAGTGCCTTTCTCATAATAAGTTCAAACAAATGTTTATAAAATGATCAAAGGAATGATTGCAAAAAATATACTCTGAGATGGTTGAATATAATATTTTAATTTGATAGAATATACAGAAATGGTTGTTGTAGGACAAATATATCTGATTCAAAAATTGATCAATCTGTTTATCTGGTTACAATGTTGATCATACCTTTTAAATGAAGTAAAGAGGGAGGGAAAAGGATTACTTTTTAGGAGGCAGAGACTATATATGCCTAATATATAGAATCTTTTATCTGCTATCATTGCTCACAGTGATGGTGAAGTAAACAAATACACACACACACACACACACACACACACAGAGAGAGAGAGAGAGAGAGAGAGAGAGAGAGAAAGAGAGAGAGAGAAAGGGAGAGAAGTATGAACAAAGAAAAAGAAAGGAAAGAAGCAAAGATAGAGATAGAGCAAATATATTCAAGATTATAATAAAACCATTGATTCCATCAGAAACAGCCTTGAAAAAAGCATGGGAAGATTTGCTGTGCACAAAGGAAAGCAATTTAAGAGATAAAGAAGATTATGAAGAGAATAAGTCTTAGGATCTATTGAAAATTGTGAAGTTACTATGGAATGTTACGATTGTCTTGTGGGAAAATTAAAAAAATAAACACAGGATTTCTAAAATAACAACCAATTTGATTAGGCAAAACATTTTTCCCACAACAGGAGAATTCTCCTTTAAAGATGTCTTAAAGCTTTTTAGAGGAACTTTGCTATAGGGAAATTAATAGGGTTTTTTGATGAGACCTATATTAGTATCTCAGCTCCGTTCCTAATTGACAAATTGTGTTGCTCTGGGCAGGTTACTTTTTCTCCCTTGACCTCAGTTATTATCTATCCAACGGGGACAGTTTCTACCTTGAAAACTGGTTTCACATGTAGGAATATATGTGCTAACAGATAATCAGTAAATGGCAGTCATCATTAGAGTTATATTAGACATTGCAACCTTACACATACTCACTCTAGTGTAAACACACGCCCATGCACTAATTTTTGAATACTTCCTATCTATTTATGGCTCCAGCTTTGCCCTGTCCCCGAAGTCCAGGTTCTTATAACCAACTCCCTAATTATGATAAAGTCTCCATGAACATGATATATGCTTAGAAATAAACTCCTGTTTCCCTATCACAATTTGAAGCAACCAGGATAAAACTGCATACATTGTATCAACAAATCCTATCTGATCATATGTGAAAGTAAGTCTAAAAGCTAGAGTGAAAATAGGGAACAAGAATTGTGTGAACATTCATAATTGAGGTGCAAGTTGGGCTGCAGCGGGTGGAAAATTCTGGCCCTGATCAAGGCAGCAGTGTCCACACTTGCTTGTGAAATGAGCGCTGGTGACGTACCAAAAGCACTGGCTTTTTACTAAACTGCATTGCTTTGTAAGCAAATTACTGTTCGCAGTGCTCTTTATTTGAAAACATCTTTATATGAACTATTAAGTGTTTTGAATGTTTATGTAAAAGGAACAATTGCTAACTCTGTTACCCGCTCTCTTGCTTGTCTACTTTGCTGCCTAGGGTCTCTAGTGCAATGTGGTAGGAGTGATAGTAGTACCATTCTCTTCCTAATTCTGATTTGAAAAGGAATATTTTTAATATGACTCCGTTTAGAATATTTATTGCAGTTTTTAAAATATATTCATAACCTTTGCAGATCAACCACTCTTTTTTTTTAGCAACTACTTATTTATCGAAAATTCACCTTCCTACACGGAAACAAACAGTAGAGGAAATAATTTTTCTTTCAATAACATAAGTTTTTTCAATAACAAGAAATGGAATGAACATTTTGTGTTGTTAAAATACTTATGTAATCATTGCCTAACAGGCCAAAATGATATAAAATCATGATTCATTCGCAACATATAAACAACTAAGAGTAATGGTTTGGGTTTAAAGGCTAAGCATCAGCCGCTGAAATAATATATTTTGCAGTTCAATTAGAGTCCAATTGCAGTAAATCCTTTAATTGCAATTTTGTATTTGTATATATATTTCTGACTTACAAATATAGTCAGATTAATCCCTCAGGGAATTTTACTCTCTTCACTCCAATATTTACAGAATATCTCTTCACTTTAATGTTTACAGAAATGGTCCCAAATTAAGTAAATATTAATGATTTCCAAGATTAACTATACTAACATTATAGGGTTATTCTTGAGAAAAGTCACTTTATTTTATTTGATTCAGTTAAATTAAGGTGTATGTTGTCAATTCCTGTATGAAATTTATATTTAGTCTTTGTAAAACTTAGAGACTGAGTATAATTTAGTATTTTAAGTTATGATTGAGATTCAATATTAATGTAAGAAAAAACAGAAAATATTAAGCAATTGAAAATGCTGACATTAGGGAATAGGAGCATAGATTTCTCAGGTTTTGTTCCTGGCTCTGGCCCTTCTTTGCTGTGTGGTTTTTGATGAATAAATTAACCTCTCTGTGTTTCAGTTTTTTTATTGTAAAATTAAATATTAATAAAATGCTCTGCTTAGTAGTATGAGAATCTTAATATTGTAATATAACAAAATGTCGTAGATCAGTGCTTGACATATAGTAAGCATTCTGTAAATTTTTTCTATTTTCATCAATATCATCACCATCATCTCATTAAATAAGTGATAAATGATTCTTTGACTATCTCAAATCTACTTCATGTTAGTGTTTTAATGAAACATCAAATAAGATTGCTATAGAAATGGCATTTTGAATTCATGCCTTCATTGATAAAATTTTAAGGATAATTCTACATTATTATTTATTGCAGCTAAAAATAAAACAAGGAAGGGACGTAGGGAATGGGCTTTTCCTAACAAGTCTAGAATGATACCTATTGTCTTTACCAGCTATGATTTTTCTAAGCTATCAAAGGTGAGCACAATTGTATTTATATATGCTTCATAACTGGCGTTATCTATCCTGCATTAGTCTTCTTTTCAGAAAAATGTTCAAGTTCCCATTGCCATAACAACAGGCTGCTCTCTTCAAAACAAGATATGCTCTGAGTCAAAGTAAAATTGTTTCCATGGTAACTGCTACATATTTAAGTGCAGCAGCCTGGTTTACAGTAAGTCAAATTGTCCTTTGTCAAAAAGCAACACATATTGTTACTAATAGACTTACATTTATTTTAGAGTGTAAGTAAAGCAGAATAGATTCTCACAAAAACAAAAACAAAATTAATCAATCATTTTTCACAGTCACAGTTTCTTGTTCGTAAAATAAAAACCCCCATTGTACATACATGTGCCACTCCATAGTATATCTCTATATTGTAAAATGTTTCCATTGTATGTAAATTTCACTATATTTAAATATGATCCTGATCACTAAAAATGAAAATATTCATGATCCAAATTGGCTTTATTCTTTGCCTTTCATAAAATTAATGTCCAACCATTTTACATGTTTTAGGTTTCATACTAATTTTTCATCCTTTTGTTTCAGATAATCTTTTAACCAAATCAGTTAAATAAATCATTTTTTCCTCATAAGCCAGAGCAGACTCTGAGTTGATTTAGTCATCATTCCAATCTTTACCTCTGTCTTCACCTTGACTCTATGTCTCCTCTGGTCTCCTGATTAGGACATGGTCATACTGGATCATAACACACTCTGAGATTTCTGAGATTTCAGGATGATCACGCATTTTACTTACTTTCCGATGGTTCTTCTTAAGGTGGAAGTGAAATTGGGCATGATTGCTGTCTTTACATTATCTTTCCAGTAGAGAAAGGCCAATAGTTTCATTTAAGTGATATTCTAATGAGCTTAATTTCCTATTTAGCATTGTGTTAGAGGGTATATATATTTTGTTTTTAGATAGAACTGGGTTTAAATCCTGCTCTGCAATTTTTCTAGCTATGTGACTTTGGGCTTAGATGTTCTCATTTGTGAAGTGGAACTAAAATGCACACATTATGTATTGTTGCTAGAATTAGACAAGACGATGCATGTAGGAGGCTTTATGTGTATATGATCTCACCTAACAATGCCTGGCACATAGAACGCTCCTAATTGTTAGTAGCAATCAGCATTATTAGTGTTACCATCTTCATGAATCTGACTTGAATACTAAGAGCATATGAAAAAGTTACTGATATAAGCATATATGCAGCTCTTCAACATTGTTTCAACTTTCATTTAAGGGAGTATTTTCATAGTCTAATTAAATATCTGTAAAAATACAATTATAGAATATATAATATATCATATGAAAGTTTTTCGGCAGTCTGAGATCAATGTTAAAATAGTTAATGTAATTTAAAGTTATTTTAATCACCCATTGATTTTTTTTTGCTTCTCAGAGTAAAGAACCCCAATTTCTCTCATAATTGTTATGGTACCCAGCAGATCAGATAACTTTAGGCTCAGATATATGTCAGATTTTTCTAGGACAGTTCTGAATTTAAATATCCCGTTTCATTGTTCCCATAGGTATAGCTGCACCTGTCAGACACTGTGTCCTGATTTTTGTGTAAAAAATGTTGTCACTATAACGGTGAGACTTGTGCTGTCTCTGACTTTGGCATTGGCAGGTAATTCCAGTCAAGATTTCAGTCTCAGAGTGCAGACGGCACCTCAGCAGGGTCCTTGTGCTGTTGCAAAGCATGCTGGTAAAGTCCCATGATGCCAGTGACCTGACAAGAAGCTTCAGAAGACAGCAGGTGGCTCTCGTTCATCTTTTCCTTGTTTGTTTCCATGGAAAGGGCATGAAGGGCAGGCTGTCCAAAACCTAAAAAATGGACTGTCAACTCTTTGTTTTATTTTCCAGTTTGAACACCTACTCTTAGGTCTGGTGTTGCAAATTATGAGTATTTCAGCCATTGTGGTAGAAAATATCATGAAGGAAGGACCTCTCTATGTTATGTGTTACCTGTCCTGAAAGAAGAATTAAGATCAGAATAGATAGTCCTGGGAGATTATCTAGTTCACATCCCTCACTTGGCTGCTGTTGGTGGAGATATGCCAGGCAGGGCTGAAACGACATCCCTTTTTCTACTGGAATAGTGAAAGAGCGAGTTCACGCTTTCAAAGGAATCTTTAGCTCATCATCTCTCTTCCAACTCTTCTGATTATGGAAAATGATTTGAAATTTCATAAAAAATTATCTATGGATCAATGTCTTCAAGAGGTTTGAAGGAAAACAAGGCAAAGAGCAGACAAGATGAAAGGTGCTTGGAATTCAAGCATCCAGGAGAAAGTATTTGGTCTTGGAATAGAATAGAGAAAGACTGTTTTAGTCTGCTTGTGCTACAATAAGAAAATACTCCAGACTTGGTAATTTATAAAGAACAGAAATTAATTTTCACAGCTCTGGACACTGGGGAGCTCTAGATAAAGTGAGTGGCGGAAAGCAGCAAAGGTCTGTTCCTCATGGAAAGCACTGTCTTGTCCTCACATCATGGAAGAGGGGGAACGGGCAAAAGGGGATGAGTGCTGTGTCCTCATGTGGTAAAAGAAAGAGCCAAAAGGGCCAAATGTAGTTGGCTCCAGTACCTTTGTACGCACCAATCCATTTATAGAATGGAGTTCTCATGGCTTAATCATTTGCAAAAGGCCCCACACATAATACCACCACCATAGAGGCTAGGCTCCAATATGAATTTTGGAGGGGGCATATTCAAACGATAGCAAGGACTGTGTGAAATAGCAGAAAAATTGTTGCTCTTGTATAAGCATAAAGAGAACTGTATAGATTAAATGAAAACATTTAGAGTAAACTCAATCTGTAGAACCAGTTACCCAGTGTATTACTTTCCTGGGATTGCCCTAACAAATGATGACCACAAAAAGCAAAAGGCTTAAACCAACAGAAATGTATTGACTGACAATTTTGGAGTCTAGAATTTTGAAAGAAAGGTGTTAGCAGGGTCAGGCTCTGGGGAAGAATGCTTCCTTGCCTCTTCCTGGCTTCTGGTTGACATGATCATATTGGATCATGTCATACTCTGAGATTTCTGAGATTTCAGGATGATCATGAATTTTGAAGGCACAGCATCCAATCTAGTACATCTGTTTTTCTGTTCCCTGCACCCACACCTTATGTAATATGGTAAAATACTAGGAAGAGCTGGGGACGTTGCAGAGTACAAGTCAAAGGTTAGGGATTGCATCACAGAGTGACCCAGAGGAAGAAGTATGCCATGAGAATATATAACCACAATTTGTATAATTGTGGACTGGCTGGTAGACTTGGGATCTAAACAGTAATAAATAAAAAGTTTCATTGTACCCTATGGGACACACTATGTGTGGAAATGACACTATCTTAGAGTAGAGAGACTTGATTTAGGATTCTGGTTGGTAAGCTGATTCTTTAAACATTTTCATGGATAAATCAGAAATAAAATTTTACCTCATTTAATTACTGTGAGCATCAAATGAGGTAACATTTGAGTAAGGCATCCAGCCCAGCAATTTGCACAGTAATTCTTTTCTCTTCTTTTTATATGGGCATACTGATGCACTGGTGTGGTTCACTTGGGGATCTCTGCCCCAGTGAGATATTCAGTTTGGGTCAGAAACAAGACTTGTCTCTTACAACCATGTAGTGAGATTGAAAGATAAATTATCTGATTTTTAATTTTTTTTCTAGAAATGTAGTCTCCTTAGAATAGAAAAATAAACTTATAAACTGTTTCTTTGAGATGGATTTGACAAAAAAAAATTTCTGAGAAAGCCTGTATAGGCTATATGATATTAACCAAATGTTTCACTAGCTTGCAAGAATACAAATAGTTGATATGCCAACATAAGCACATGGTATTCTTTACATCTGCTTGTATATGAGCAGGTGTTTATAACCAAGGATCTGCCATAAGCCTTGGAATTTAGCTGTATTAAGATGCAGCTTCTTCAGATGTCTTTTTTATCCTGTTACTCTGAATTCTGGAAGCAAAGGATCTGTTCAGCATGGAACTGCTCTGCTATCATCAAACTACTGAGTGGGCGGCTAGAGCAGAACATGTAAATAAATCTGGTAAACAGTGTTTAAAATTAGGACGTGACAACTACATTTTTTTTCTTTTTTATGGCTTCCCTTGGGCATTAATTAAATACAGCGTTTTCTTTTGCTGAATTATTTTCTCCTATGTATTTACATATACAGATTATGAATGCAATAGATGGCAATATTAAATTCTGAGGACTATTTCTGAAATAGCAGAATTGGGTTATACCAGTCTGTGATAGACACTGGTAAAACTGAAATATTTTTCATCAAAATGCAGATAAGTCAAGATTGAGAATTACTTTGTGGGAGAGTTTCTTGTTTTCTAATGGGGACTCAAAATTAGGGCATGTTGCGACTATTCCTCCTGGATATTTTTTTCTTTTTTCTCTCTATTTATCTTCTCTCTCTTAATCTCTCTGTCTCTTTTTCTCCCTGTCTCATCTATCTAGTTAGCTATCTACATTATCTGTCTACCTACATTTATCATTTTTCTCCCTCCCTCCCTTCCTGCCTTCCTTTCTCTCTTCTCCTTCCCTTCCTCCCTCTGTCCCTTCCTTCAATCTTTCCAAAATATTTTTCTTCCTTTTCTTTCTTTTTTGAATGTAGATAGTTGAATTCTGTTATGTTGAAGAGTTGTACTTTATTTTTCTATCATCTTAAGAATGACAACAAAATTTAAAAGTAATATGGAACAGGTACATATTAGATCTGGAAAAAACAACTTGTCTAACTTGTATTCCTATAAAAAACACTTTCTTTTATAAAAAGGCATTATTTTTAATAGTAACATTTAATTATTTCTATGAATTGACTTTACACCTGTCTGTAAACATGTTGTATAATGTTTATTTGACAAATAACATATCTTTAGGCAGGAAAATTTTATGACAAGTCTTATGAATTGAAATTCTTATTTTTTTTTCAAAACAGGTTTTTTCTTTTTTCATGCATAAAAGCATACACACAAAAAGGCTCATTTTGATGAGTACCTAAAATCCCTTTAGAAATGCCCTTACATCTAAAAATGATTATTAAATGGCTGGTTTTATCCATCTGTCCATTTACTCGTTTAAAAAGCATTTATTGACTATCTGCCATGTGCACAATCTCTGACATGTTGCCTAGTGTTGCAGAAGCTACAGAGATGCAGTAACCTGTTTAAAAAAAAATCTACTGGTGGATATAATGTTCTAGCATATATTATCTGTAATACAAGTATGAACGTGTTCAAACTTGCCAGATGTAAGAATATAAACAGCTAAAAAGTTCAGAGGAGGTTTCTAGAATGTGGAGATTGGATACAAATATTAGAATATAATTTAATGGAAAAAAACTATGAGGCAAATTTTAAATTTGTATCAATGAATAAGGCCCATAAATCTGCATTGCTTAAATATACAGAAAAATTTCAAAGATTGAATTTCAATTAGTGACTGGCTGAATATGTTGGGTGAGCCTTTTCAATGCCCTCTACATTGTGCTGGGGAATGAAAGCAGGTGCTGGATGACTCAATTATGTCCTTTCACTCTAATTATGAATATATCTTTTGACATGCAATAGAAGTGAGGTGAAATTGTAATAACTTTTGCTCAAGCATAGTAGTTTAGTCTTATTTAGAAAACATTTATTCACATGTTGATAAATTTTCTCTTAAGAATCCATGTGATTCACAAAACATTTAGAAAACACTTATTTACATGTTGGTAAATTTTCTCTTAAGAACGAATACATTTAACTCAAAAAACACACTATTTTCTGGTATTATTTATATGTTTATGGAAAACTGATTTTGGTTACAAGAGGTGTCTTGTACAAAAATGATCGCAGAAACCAAAAGGCTGCTCTGAACACCTTGAGATTCACACTGCACTAACAATTATGTTTCTATGATGAAATGACATCTCTTCTGAGAGAGTCACACACAAACACGTGAATTAGAGCCACCAACAAATAAGGACAGGTCTTTTTTCTATGCTACATTAACCTCAGATTTCAAAATATTAATAACATTTCTATCTCTGTCCTAGTCACCTCCTTATATACCCTCTTCTCAAACCATCTTTGTTCACCATGGGTGAGACAATCACTTATGCACATTTCATAACTGGCTATAACAAAAGCAATTTCCAGAGTTAGACTGAATCCTTGGTTTAGGCATAATTGAACTCCTGTTTCCTTTAGTGACTATTTATAGGTAATAATGGAGGGTGATAATGATGGCAATGTAAGTTTCAAACGTGGTTTGCTATTAATGAGTATTTTCTCATTGAACTCTTAGTCATGAGATGTATGAGAGGCAGATTATTTTGTAAGTCATACTTGTACAAACATAAAATCAAGATGTTCAATCAGTTGCCCATGTTCAATCATCAAACCAGTAGTACAACTGGGTTTAAAGCAAGATCTTACCTCTCTACACATACTGTACTTTCCTCATTTCTTCATACTATTTGTATACTTTTCCTTTAATTCATGACATATTTTAATTATTATAGATATTATATGTGAATATTTTATAATGATTTGAATCAATACAAAGAATTAGGCCAATGTGGATGAGTAAAATAATAACCTATAGCTAAAATTATTTCAATGGAAAAAGTACTGCTGTTCTTTGAAATACAAAATAGTGATTTTCTTTTTCTAGTACTGATGAAGATAATAAGGTTGTTTCATTTTGAATGTGGTCTTGGAGTTCATTTTGAACGGTAATGGCTAGATTTAGCATCTGATTCTTCTGCACAACATATAACTAACCAAGCTTTCCCATTTTCTAGTATGTTCCAATAATAAAACTTGGAGAATTAACTAGTATTAGATGACTTATCTAAGATCATTCTGCAGGTAAGACCAGATTTTTTTTCCTTCTTTCTTTTCTTTTTTTTTAGCCCTGGAGCTTCTATTTCACTACTTAAGTCCTTGAACCATAAAATTTCCCTGCTGCTTTGTTATTTGACTGGGCAGAGAGCTGTGATTTTTAAATGAAAGATCATGCTGTTTTATGATGCTCAGCATTTCTAATTAATGCACCTACCATTGACAGCATATCTTTGGAAAAAAGTTGTTTTAATTGGACCAATGTAAACAATTAAACCTTGATTTTACTAAATATAGTAAATGTATTGGCTGTTTAAAAGTTAATGTAAGAAGAATCACCAGTACTTGAGTTTCCAATTTTTCTGTATGCGTATTTTAAACATTGTGAACTAAGCTACTAGGCAAAATATTACATTGGGAAATTTTTTTTTCTTAATGAAAATAGGAAAGCAGATTATATTTATAATGCAAAACAGAATGATGTGTTTGGATCACATTCACTGAACTAGATTATTTAGACAGTGTTGCCTTATTTGAATCTACAGCTATGTTTCTTCTAAACATTAGAAGAAACTTGCAGCTATGTTACAGGATTCAGTAGCACACAAAAAGTTTGAGATGCCTGCACCTTGCAACATATTGTGAGTGAATTAGAATAATTAAATATAAATATTTTTGCTTAGCAGCATTTGGATTTATTTAATTTTAATTAAAAAGATATCTTGATTTAATTATTTCCTTGGTACAAGAGAAAAAATTCATAAAGGGCATTTCATTTCAGGCTTACAGAACAGCTGTTCTGTTTTCAAGAGAAAACAAATGTATTTGCTTTTCATTCATCATGTGAAAAATGTAATGCTTAACTGACCCATTTTTCCTTAAATATCTGTAAATATTTCTCAGATGTATCCAGAAGATATTTAATCTGTGTGATTTCACTCTTATTGAGTAAGCAATAAATGAAAAGTATTTTTAAATGAAACAGTATGTAAAAAATATTAATTTAATATACTTTAGAAAAAATAATCATTCACCTTACAGCAGTCTTAGAGAAGGAAATTGAGGGGGAAATTCAAGGTGTTACAATACAGACAGACCGCCTGAGGTTCCTGCAGACCTACCGTGATTAGCCCAAGCCTGGAGTGTGCGTATGCTCCTCAGATCTTCATTACCTCAGTGAAAGTAAGACTTAAAGTGCAGAGATGGAACCACTAATATTGTTGAAAATAATGGCAAAATTCCCTCAAATGACTAGTATAATAAAATCATAAATCAAGATCAATTTTAAATGTTATTATTAAGGATTATTTTTAAACATTTGTTGGGTTTTATAACACCCAAATGCAGTAGCATGGAAATAATGACCAAGGCCTGGTTCCTAGCAATTCCCAGTGTGGTATTTATACACATTGGAGAACATGTTCCGGGAGTAATGCCTGTAAAAATTTCAGAATTTTACTAACATCAGTAAAGATGTCAATTAGCATAAGAGTGTTAAAAAGTTCATTACATTGCAATGAAAATCTTTTATGACTGTTGAGGTCAGTATCTTCCATTTAGTTTCAATTAAATATATACTTGCAATGGGTGTAACAACCCTTACTGAATTTTCTGAGTAATTCAAACAACACATTAAGGAAATACATGGGTGGAAACTATTTGTTTCTAGTATTACGTGAACCAGGATCCAGGTGATTAAATAAATTCATCATATTTTAATCAGTTGTATGGTCATGAGCAGATGTCTAATTTGTGTTCTAAATATTACTGTTGGTTGATTACAGATAAGCAAGTCAACACCTTCTGGCTCAGTACAGTGCATCCTAGGGCTTCCAGTGCTCCATGGTAAAGGTCTTTCAGTGCGTGCTGTGTGTATGCACATGTGCATAAAGGTTGGAGTTAATATTTAAAATTATTATTGCAAGGAAATCCTAACATTCATTCATTTGTTCCCCAGGTATTGTACTTTTATTGAGAGCCTACTACATTCAATGCAATGTGTTGGATACTCGGTACAGGGTAAATGGCAGTAAATAAAGTAAATACAGTTTCTGCCTCAAAGAATTTTCAGTATGTGTAAAAAGAGGAACATTGCAGAAATAGAGGAAACCCAGTATATGATCCTATGTGAGTATACAGCAACTAAAAATAGACTGTTCTTGGTGGAGATGCCAAGAAAGGATTCTGTGAACAAAATCTGCTTTTTTAGACTGATACTTGGCAATGAGTAGGCAATCGCTTTGTGAAATAGGGGAAAGATTTCTAAGCAAAGAAAAATAAAAGAAGGAGATTGTGGTTTGTAGTATGTATTCAAAAAATTTAAATGTTTAGTATGATTGGTTGGCATTAAAAAAATAGGCTAGAATGAAGTTAAGAGGTAATTTTTTACCTCTTCCAATATGAAGAAAATGCAGCAAAAAATAACTTAATAACCAAGGACTTTTATTTTTATGCATCATATTATAATTATCTAACAAACAATAAATATATATAACTACCTAAAATGCTTAAATAAATCTATCATTTATTTAATTGATATTTTGAAATATGGGACTAATAGTAATTAATCTGTTATCCATTAGGTTCTCATGGTTTAAATTCCTAGCCACCTACAATGGAAAGCAATCATTTAATTGGAAGTATTTCCTTTAAATTGCATTTTCTAATATCTTTCAAGCTATTTTCATTCAGTCAGAATTTCTGTTAAAGTTTTTAAAAGTGTAACTGAAAACTTTAACAACAAGCCAAATAAATATATAGTGATATGGCCAGCAGGGAAGAAATAAATTGAAGCCACTTTCACACATCCAGTCACCCGCTGGAAGATGAATTATAGGTACGAAAACAAAAGAAATATGTGTTCCACCATTGGGTGATAAAAAAGAAATATGAAGGCAACAGAATAACTGGTCTTAGAACTATTTTACAACGGCTGCTTTTACTCTATCAATTTCCCTCCTTTTTTTTCCCTTGTCAATTATACTGGGTAACTACATTATAGCCACAAATAAATATGTAACCAAAGGCAGTCTAACTGGAATTGCAGGTTAAAATAAGGAGCAATGTATTATATAAGTTCCTGAATGTCATTATTCTCTCCCATTATCTCAGTGGAAAATGGTATTCTTTTAGAATAATTACAAGTTAGCAGTTCATTGTACTCCCTGTTTGCTGTTGAACACCAATTGCAGAGGGTTGAGTGGAACTCTGTCTCTATGGAACAGGAGAGGTTTCAGAATGTAAATGAGGCAAAGGAGGGCACCTTGAGATGTAATGACCGTAGGGATTATAGCTGAACAAACTTCATGGCTCCCCAGTAAATAAATGCAATAATTTTAACTTAGCACATTTGTCAGTGGGGAGTCTCAAATCCTGGCAGAGCTATAGTATTTAAAAATGATAAAACTAAAACAATGGCAGGAGTTGTTTACATTTTGCATTTATTTCATGTGGCTTTTTTCTTGGGAAGATAATTCCCCAAAGAAATTTTGAGCGTAGATCCTATAAATCTTTTTTGATTTTAAGTATGTTATTTAAAATAAAAGTAAGTCAGATGTGAATGGCTAGAGTACAGTGAAAAGTAGAATTTCTTCCACTAAATTGGGGTGATAGGTCTGGGACAAACTGCTACAAGTGAAGTAAAGGATTTATATTATTTATAAGTGCATCAGAAAAATCTGAACAGGCTATTACCAGCTAAAGGTATTATACTTACTCTTCTACAGTAAACAGATGTAATACTTGATAAAATATATGAAGCAATTCATTTTGGGCATGAGAAAACTGACAACACAGGGACTGGATCTTTGAGAGAGAAGAGTATGAGATCATCTCCACTGTCACCCTAGCTTATCACCTGGAGTACCTTTCCAACATTGACACAGGGAAGTGGGGACCAAACAGACAGCAGCAGATTTTCTGGGAAGAGGAAGCAAAGATCAAAGCTTGGGGTTGCTGAGGTCTAGGATTTATGGGATTTATCGGGTAGGGTACCAGAGATGAGTTAGCATTCCAAAAACAAAAAGGGACCAGAAACCTGTAAAAAAAATTTCCTTAAATGTTAGCTGTATATATGTGCCCAGGATCAGATTCCATAAGGACTAGGAGAAGAAAAGCCTAACCCCGCAGAGGGCTCTGAGATAAACAGAAATCTCAGAAGTCCAATAACACTGGAAACTATGGGATTTCTGGCTAGCCAGAACGAAGAGATCGTGGCAGAATATTTCATATAGTCAAATGAGACACATGAAGTATTTTAAGACTGGAGCTACCTTAGGTTTAGGGTAAATGCTGTCATAGATTTGCCGTACAAAGCTTAAAACCAAGCCTTGTTTTTTTCTAGGTTATATGTTTTAATTTTCTAAAAAGATTTATAGTTTGACTACATTTCTAACTAATCGTAATTCACTTTATAGTTAAATAACTTGTGAACAAAGATAAATTTTTCTAGTTGAGTTTTACTTTTTTATAAAAGCAAAACACTTCCTTTTCAATGGATAAAGTCTAATTTACTTATCAACAGTAAAGACAATTATTTTAGTATGAAAAAAATCAAACACCACACTTTTGGAGGCACTTCGATAAAATTATTCCTCAATCTTGATTTGTCTGTGTGATTGAAAAATATATGTGTGACTTTTTTCATATTTGAAATAAGCATTAATAAAAAGTCATTAGTAAATTCACCCACTGCCAGAACAAATCTCAACACGTTCTAATGGGAAAAAACGAACCCTCTGCAGATTAGTACCTGCAACTTCAATTTAACATAGAAAGTTGCAAACATATACAAAAACAAGAAAATACAATGTATAACCTGAAGAAAGATATAGTTGTTAGAAATAAACTCTGAAATGGTAAGAATGTGAAAATGACATTATAAATATTTCCATAAGTGAATGGGAAAGATGGGTGTCATAAGTGAAGAAAAAACTGGGAGATTTCATTTGTGATATAGAACTAACAGAAAAACACCCAATTGGAAATTCTAAAACTACAAAAAAATAATATATGAATTTATAAAATCACTAGATAAGCCTAATATTGCAGAAGAAAAGATCCAGGAACTTAAAGACTGACCGGTAGTAACTATCCAACTGAAATAGTTCAGAGATATTTTAAAAAGAAGAACTTCAGTACCATGTGGATTAATGTCAAGTGATCTACCATCGTGTAATTATAGTCTCAGAAGGAGAGGAGAGAGAAATTGAGAAACAAAACTTGCCTGAAGAAATTCTAGCCAAAATGTTTCCAAATATGATGGAAAATATGCTGAATATCCTCCCAAGCAGGTTTTTTTTTTTTTTTAAAAGAACACTAAACTATATCATAGTCAAATTATTGGGAAACAAATGTAAAAAAAAGATCTTGAGGCAGCTACAGGGAGGAAATAATTTTATACAAAGAAACAAGGACTAATCAATTGGCTTCTCATTGAAAACAGTGCAAATCAGAAGACAATGGAATAATATTTGTAGAGTGCTAAAATAATTTCCAATTAGAATTCTGTATCTATAAAAATGTCCTTCAAAAATAAAGGCAAAATAATAACATTTTTAGAATTTGTTACCAGAAAACCTGCACTACTAGTAATAAGATGTTAAATGAGGCTGAAGAAAAATTATGCTAGGTGAAAACTCATACCTACCAAAAGAAATCAAAATAAAAAAAAATGGCAAATATGTGGGCAAATATGAAACCAATTTTCTTTCTTTTTTTAATGCCTTCAAAATAATAAACTTCTTTACAAACCACAGTATTGTAGAGTTTATAATACACATAGAAAATATGACACTAATAGGAAAATGGAAAAAGAAATAAACGGAAGTATAATGTTGTAATGTTCTCATATTATACATGAAATGGTATGGCATGAGTCAGAGTATTCTGTCAAAAGATAAGCTTGCATATTATTATTCCTAGAGAAACCCTGTAACATATTTCCAGCAGAATTGTTCAAGTCAAACACCAACGCATATTTGATGCACCCAAAATAAGGCAGAAAAGGAACAAATAAATAAAAAGACGAGATAAAAAGAAAATAAATAGCAAGAGACTTAAACCCAATCATGTCAATAATTGTGTACAATATAAATGGGCTACACACTTTAATTAAAAAGGCTAAGATTGCAGGCTAGATTTAAAAAAGTCAGTTATTCCATATTTTAAAAGCAAAGATACCCATATATTAAAGATAAAAGAATGGAGAAAATATATATCATGGAGTCTAATCTTAAGACACCTGGATAGCTGTATTAATATCAGTTAAAACAGATTTCAGGAGAAAGTGTATTGCCAGAGAAAATGAGTGACATTTCATAGAGGTAAAATTTATCATGAAGACATAAGTGCATTGAAGAAAGGTCGGGAAGTGCTGCAATAATACAAGAAGGAAAATAGGGTATTTTGTTTCTTTTCTACTTTAAAACCCAGGAGCATTTCTTACAATACCCATACCTATAACCAATATCAGTTTCAATAATTTCCTTAGTTTTGCTTTAGGATTTTTATGACTACAAAAAATATTTTGGTTTATAGTTGTTTCTCCATTCCTACTTTCAGAATCCTAATTTTGTTAGGATGGCAGTGTGGCCCATCCCAAACGATAAATCAGTCTAAGTTAATCTGACTAATTGATTTTCTTTCTTTTTTTTCTGATGAAAATACTTATGAGCCTTTAGTTTCTCTTCAGGCAAATAGGATATAAGAAATAATCTGTTTCTGTGAAAATTCGTCTGTGTCTGTGAAAATGAGTCATGTATGGAGAACTTTCTCTCTCATGCATTTCATTCCCACCTGAAGTACTGCTGTATGAAGCCGTGATGTCTGAAATTTCAGCAGGGATTTTGATGCTGTGAGTGACGGCATTGCCAACTTTATCAGTGAAAAAAAGATGTAGGGTCTGGAGTGAATGAATTAAACCTGAAATGACCTTCCTCCAGACATCTTGTGATAGATATTGATGGCTTCCTTGTTTAAGGAATCCTTGAAAATCCTTGGGAATCCTGTTAAAAACTTACAAAATCTTAGGGTTTAATATGACATATTTAAGAATAGCATATTCAGAGTTCTCCAGAATATTTAGTTATATATTGGGTTATATAGTCAACATGAAGAGCCTTGGAAAATAATATATCTAGATATGACATATTCCATATCTTCCAAGTTCAAAAGGTGTTAATTAAAAATAAGTATTTTATTTGTCTTTTTATGCATGTATAATGTATCTAATTCACTAAGTATTCTTATTGCATGTTTTCAAACAATGTCAAATATTTATAAAATTAGCTATAGAAATTTATTAATATCTATGCCTTTAATAGTTTACTATTTTCAGAATAATTTTAGCTTTATATTATCCACATTATAATAATTATGATTTTATAATGGACTTAATTAAACAGATTATTTAAATTGACTGGACTAAGATGTGACTTGTTAAAGACTTATGGCATGTGTCTAATAAGCCTCTTTTCCTGGCTTCCTTCTCACTGATCCTCAAATGATGGGTCTGTCACTGTAAGCTCAACTACCTTGTCTTGGGACCTTTTCTCTGTTGTCTTTAATAAGTTCTTAAGACTTCAGCCACCATTTGTATTATTTCATACCACCATACTCTCCAAGCTCAGTCATTATCAATGAATTTGAAACAAACTAAAAATAAACACTCTATTTTTCATCTTGGCTTTTTTTCTTTTAAAAGTTTCTTTATTGTTTTCTTTCTTTCTGAATGATCTACTTTATGCTGAGAAAAATATATCATAAAGAAGACTCAAGACATATTAACTTTATTCACTCATTTATTAATTTTTATTAGTTTATTTGACAAAAAAGAGAGACATTATTCATATTATACAGGATCATCAAACTATGCAAGAGAATGTGAAATTCCAAATCTTAAAGGCAATAGGTTCATCTAAGTCTTTTAAGAAGGGAATGATAAAAAGAAATTTTACACTTTGAAATACCCTTAAGAACAGAGGAAGGATGGAGTAAAACCAGAAGACTGGAGACAAAAATCACTTAGAAGATTGATGTATGTGATGCATTATGAGGGTAGAAACTAAAACAGAATCATTTTAATGAGAAAAAGAGAGATGGAGATACTATATTCAATAGATATTTGGGAGGTAGAATTGATTGGACTAGGAAATAGATTGAGTGTGAATTGTCAGGGAGAGGACATTATTAAGGATAACTCCCTGGTATGGTTCAGAGGAACATGTGTTTACTTTTAGATAGATTGAGGTCAAAATGGATCTGAACTTCAGAAGAGGCATCTGGACTGAACTGCCTTCTTACAATATTGACTATTACAGCTCTGTCCTCTTGGCTGGCTCTGATAAATGACAAAGTGCCCTAGGACTCAGTACTGTGCTTTTCAATCTTGGATTTTGTCTGTCACACAGCTTTTTAAGCTGATGATTCTCAACTGTGTACTTCCATCCTGATAATTCCACTGATCTCTAAACTCACATGCTTGCTGTGACTTTCCAGTTGGGTGTGTCATATGCACTGCATATTTAATATGATCACTACTTCAATCCATCACTCCAAGCAATAGCATTTCTCCATATACTCAAACTCCAAACCCTAGGCTTGTCCTTGATTCCTCCCATTTATTAATCTCCTATTTCCAAGCTATTAGCAAAACATTTTATCTCCATTTAAAAATAGTTTCAGTACCTGTCCATTTTTCACTATCGGCATTGGTACCTCTCAATTCCAAGTGAACATCTCTTCTTTACTGACTTATTGTCATATCCTTCTTCCAGAACTTCTAGCTCTTACTCTTGCCCTAACACAGTCTATTCTTCGGTGAGCAGGCAAGTGTGATGTTGTAGAAACAAATCTAGTCATAAACATTTACATAATCTAAAGCTTCTCTCACCTTCTCATTACACACTCAGAATAAATTCAGATCTGAGTTACATATTTCATCTACCATTCCCCATACTTCTTTATCTACAAATTCCAACTTCTTTAGCTTTCTGTTTCTCAACATGCCAAGTTCATAGCTCTCTGAAGGTTTTTGTATTTGGTGATTCCTTTACCTGAAATGCTTTGCCTCCCTCTCTTCACCTGGTCAACTATTACTTATTATAAAAGTGTTAGCTCAGTGCAACCTTTTCTGAGAGAGTGACCAGCATTCTTTAGTCACTGCGTGTTGGTTTATTTGCTTCATAGCACTGATAATGTGATATTTTTATTTTCCTTTATTTGTTTTGATAGTTGTAAGGTAAAGAATCTTCTCTTTCTTTTGAGGGAATGTGTTATCTTTCCAGGTCCACACGGGGTCATAGTTTTAAGGGCAAGAAATTCCCAGCGCCATGCCTCCCTCCCATCTCTCTCCATCCGGGAGATTTAACGGTCTCTGTTTTAATTTTCTTAGGTGCAGGAAGAATCAAAAGTGAATCACTCCAGCGGAAGTTCCAAGGAAGTCCTTTCATTGGCCATGGTCTTGGAGAAGATGGGTGTTCCTCCCAGGTTAAAAGTCCCCTTCTTCCACACCCCTTCGGACTCCATGTTTGGATCCCCTTCCACTCTGGTGGAAGCCGTCTTTGTCTCTCCCAAATTTCATCTCTGAAGTCCTCTTCCACACTCTCTTGTGGAGCCTGTCCTCCCCTCCTATGCTCCGTCTCTCCCTCTATTCCCTTCCAGTTAGTGTGGAAGCTGCTTTCCTCTCCTGGATTCCATCTGTCTGGATTTCCCCACTCAGTGTAAGAGTTAGCTGTTTCTTTCTCTCTTCTTCTCCTTTTTCTCTTTCGTTACCTAAATAAAGTCACTTTCTACAAAGACTTTTGAGTTCAGCATTTACTTTTATGAGCGCACTGTACCGTGGTCTCCTCTCCCATTCTTGGGGAGCGATAGACCAAGAACCTGGAGAAACAGCCTCTCGGGACTGAGGGCTCCCTGGAACTCCAACGGTTTTACCACTATTTCTAGCAGATGAGATGATGTAATTCTAGGTACTTGAGCATGCAATAAAAACCTACTGAATGAAACAACAAACTGCTGAATAAGAAGCAAGAGGAAAAGATCTATGGGCCCATAACACAAGGCATTTCAATATTTTATCAGAAAATAGATGACAGTAGGCAGACAGTCAGGAGAAGGCGGAAGAAACACAATCTTTTTTGCCCATATACATATTTCGTATACCATTCCCCCAACCAGTCTACATGTAATCTATGCAACATTTTGACACATGGAACAATATATATTTTAATGCATGTGTTAGGAAGAAGGAATTCAACAATAGTACTAGGTGATTTTGTGCCACTATTTGAATGTCATAACTCCATAGCAAAACTATGAGGCGCTTTTTCATGTGCACTTTACTGATGGGGAAAGTAAGCTCAGAAATGTAAGTCACTTGGTTAAGTTGCATCCACAATGAGTGGCATAGCCAGGGTTTTGGCTCTGTGATCTGACTCAAAAGTATTTCATTCTTTCAGTATTAGGCTTTTCCGACATTTTCCATAATGTTAAAAGATTAAGAATAGACTTTACATTTGATGATTGTGAGGTGTAGAAATCTTCAGAGAAGGAAAGGTGGCTTTGTTGGAGTCATGGTAATGCCTTTTTTAGCCCAGAAGATAGAGAAGTGAAGAACAATCACCCAGGAAAGGTTGGCTGTCAAGGGATGGGAAATCCGGCACCGTGTCCTGGGATAAGCCAGTTGTTGCTGACATTGTTGATTTTATTTATTTTTAAGGTCAGACAGAACTGAGTATGTTAAATTCTTAGGAAGATGTCAGAATGAAGGGGAAGAAGGGAAAATTTAAAGTTACATAAGAGATATGGTAATTGACAGATCACAGTCATATAAAAGTATAGGAGTAATATCAATAGTATGATTGGGTTTTTGGTAGGACAAAAAGAACATTCTTCTACAGAAATAAGAGAAGGACATAAGAATAGTATAGTGCTGTTAACGATTCAGGAAAGTCAGTAGATGAGAATGCTAAGATCATGACAAAAATTGGAGGTGATGCTCTGAGGAGATTAGATAGCAGTGGAAAAAAAAGAGAGCCAAGGAGGTGGATTACAGATTGGAGTAGGAACATTCTTCAAGGACTGGAAGCCACAGGCGCCAGGCACAGTGGGGACATTTTAAGGATAAAGCTAAATAGAAGTGTTTGGTCATTTTAGGTTGAAGATCATATGTATCCAGTGAGACTGAGGTTATTTATGAGAAAACGTCTGTTGGTTTTACAGAGAATTGACTGAACAATGTGATTTTGATGAGTTTATCAAAGTCTAAAATTGTGGTCTTGTATGTCCAGAAAGTAGTGTTTATCACTACAACTAATGATGATCAGCCAAGTATGAAAATAGGTACAGAGAGAGTTATCCATTTCTGGAACCTGGAATGTTCACATATACTGTCCTTATTAGAGCTCAATATATAGGTAGCTGGTAAAACTAATAAGGAGAAGTATACAGGTTGGAAGTGGGGAGCTCAGGGACTTAAAGAAATAGCAGTATTTAAAAATAGCCATTGACAGGAAAGGACAAGAGACTTGACCAAATGTAAGTAAAGTATAGTTTATCAATAGTTTAACTCAACCATGTTTTCAGGAAAAAAATCCCAAATTTTGAATGCTCTTTGATTGCTTCTGTAGTTAAATATGACTATACATTCCTAAAAGTAATTAATGGCAAATTTTGCATTATTTTGTTATCTTTGTATTTGGACAGTAAGCCCCAGGAGATATGTATTACTTAAAAATTAGTGTCTTGCCTTAAAATGGTACAAACTAAATTTAAACCAAATCATACAGTAAATTCATTGGAGAAGCTAATTATGTTACAATATTTTCTCAAGAGTCATTTTGTGAAGCAAATATATACATATGATATGTTTATATATATTATATCTGTATATATAATATACACATATTATAGATATGTAAGTAAATACTATTTAATCCATTTTTTTTATAAATACAAATTTTATACAGTAAACACTTATTTTGAGTGGTTCATACATGCTATGGGATATATTAACTAAGAATCTTTTTAACAATAATTTTTGGTGTTTTCATATTAATTATTCATTTTTCATTTATATTTCCAGTATATTGAAGTAAAGAATGTAATAGAAATGTAATAAAATTATTTGATTTTCTCTAAAATGTCATGAAAAAGAGCATTTTGATAGCAAAGTTACAGTACATTATATTTTAAGATATAATTTGCATTCAACCCACATGAAAGCTTTAGAAATCCATTCCATTTGAAAATTAATTATTCCCGTCCTCAATACAGCCTTTGACAAGGTAAGAAACAGTTGGATTCATTCTAATTTGCTTCAAGTAGTGGTAATTAGAGAGGGTGTGAAGAACAGCTCTCTGCTCAATTCTGTCTAATTATTTTAAGACACATATTAAACCTCTTAGGAAAGCAAATGCTTTGAGTCCACTACCTCCAACCCTCTGGAAATACAAAGTAACATGCTCTTTCTCCATTTCAGTTATTTACAGAGAAATAGGTTACTGAGGAGCCATTGCAGATTTTCAGAGGACCCATTTTTGAGAGTATTTTAAAAGTGAAAACATGGCACAGATTAAAACTCTCCGATGATTTTCAGAAGTTTTCCTATCAAATAGTATCTTGTCTTGCTATTAGTGTGGCATATGTATGACATAATGTTCATTCTTGATTAATTTAACTTGGTGTCCAATTCAGTCCAGCCTAGTGAAACTCCTATTGTAGTTTTCCCATCTGGATTTTTAAAATCATTTTTGGGCCCAATTTTAGATCATGTGCAAATATGAGGACGATGTCTTGACTGTTATCACCCTCTTCATGGCACCAACACAGAAAAAGTCCAAGGCCTGTGACAATTTACTAGAGACTTCCAGTCATGCTTACCAGGTGCCAATAGCCAGTTCTTACTGGGGCTTGTTGACCACTGAGTTCCGGTTTCACCTAACCATGGATTGATTGCTCACCATTTTATCCAAACTTATGTCTTGGAAGAGTCACAACATGCTTCCATAGTATTTGTGTATGCACATGGAGTAACCAATCAGTAAAATTAGTAAAAGACCACAAGTAAGAACTGAAGAGGCAGGGAATAGAGGTGGGATAAGATGAGCATGGAAACTGGGCTTTAGACTCCAATACATAAGATATTACAGAGCAGTGACATTTTGGTAAGGGCTATTACATTTCTTTCTGGAATCAGGTAATTGTGGTAGCCAAAATAGTGGCCCACCAAAGATGTCCTTATACGAATTCCTAGTATCTGTGAATCTGTTACCTTACATAGCAAAAAACACTTTGCAGATATAATAAAACCATGGAACTTAAAGTAGGAAAATTAGCCCAAATTATTTGGGTGGGCTTAAGTGCATCCCATAAGCACTTGGAATCAGAGAACAGTCTCCACCTGGAAGAAGAAGGCTGAAGAGACATGCAGCAGAAAGAGAATTAGAGCAATTACAAGACACAAAATGATTTGACATGCTGGCTCTGAGATGCAGGGCCCACTTGCAAGGATGCTTCTTCCTATCCCCTGATAAGGAAGACCTCTAGCTGCCAGCCAGTAAGAAAATGTGGGGACCTCTGTCCTACAACCATAAGCAACTAGATTTTTGTCAACAAACTGAAGGAGCTAGGGAGAAGATTCTTTTCTAGAGCCTTTCAAGGCAACAGCATGACTTCAGCCTTGTGAAATCCAAAATAGAGAAACCAACTGTGTCAACAATACATTTCTGACTTGCAGAACTGTGAGATCATAAAATTGTGTTGCTTAAAAGTGCTAAAGGTGTGTGGCAATAATAAAAAAGTGTAATTAATATCATCATTAATAATATTTATGTAAAGTTTGGTTAAATTTTTAAGTAAGCAAAATGACGATAGTGATTTCTGCAAGTGAATTTTTCACTTAATCCCATCAAATTTATTGATCGTAATTTTAATGTTACATTATTGCTGGTTGAATCTCAATTTTTACTTGTGAACAACATTATATATGGACAATATTTTCCAGTCTAGTTCATGAGCGAGTGTTTTCACTTATCTCAAATTGTTACAGAAATAGAGGAATAGAAATCAAATACTTTGGTTTATCTTGATCAGTTTTCATAACTAAATGCTAAATTGAGTTAAAGAGTTCTTCATTTAATATCAGGACATCTGAGTTCTTCAGTGATTTTTAATTAAATAAGGCGGTGTCCTTGAGCAACTCCCAGGATGAGAGTTTTAGTGTCTGTGAAACAGGAGAATTCATAAAAATCATCCGCAGGACCCTCGCCAGCCATGAGTCCTGTGGTTCTGGGAACAGTGCACTGAGGGACAGGTGGAGATTGACTATGGGAGCTGTAGAAGGGGAGACAGTTCCTGTTTTATCTTTCTCAGAGAATTGTTTCGAGGACAAAAAATGATAACAAAAATAATTTTTCCTCTCTACCTGCAAGTGCTTTCCATCTGGGATTAGCTCTGAATTCATTTGGGCTACCCAGGTGCTTACTTACTATCCCATTGTCTTTCCTAAACTACAGCTTCCTCCATATGTTGTTTATCTTCCTTTAGGATTTGAAAAATGTTTTAACATTTGTTTAAAAATAGCAAAGCAAATGCAAGTTCTGATATTATACTTCTGTCTGTCATTCATTCACATTTTACATTATTTCCAAATTTTCTATCTCTATATTGTTTTAAAAATCTTTTAGGACATTTTGCTGCATTTAAAAATACTTCTTTATTTTATTTTGGTAATAACAACAACTATGCTGAGCCAGGCATAGTAGATAGTAATATTTTTGGTTACCCATTTAATGTCTGTTTTAAGCAATTCCATTACTGAGTATGTGCCCAAGGGAATACAAATCATTCTACCATAAGCACACACACATGTGTATGTTCATTGCAGCACTGTTCACAATAGCAAAGACATGGAATCAACTTAAATGCCCATCAGTGGTAGATTAGATAAAGAAAATGTGGTATATATACATCATGGAATATTATGCAACCACAAAAGAAGAATGAGATCATATTCTTTGCATTCGGAAGATGGATGGAACTGGAGGCCATTATTCCCAGCAAACTAATGCAGGAACAGAAAACCAAATACCACATGTTCTCACTTTTATGTGGGAGATAAATGATAAGAACACATGAACACGCAGAGGGGAACAACACACACTGGGGCCTACCCAAGGGTGGAGGGTGGGAGGAAAGAGAGGATCAGAGAAAACAACGATTGGATTATAGGCTTAGTACCTGGTGACGAAATAATCCATACAGCCAAACTGCAAATGTACACATTGTCAACAATGCCTTAATAAATAAAGCTGATAAAAAAAGAAAAAAGAAAATCTCTTCCCTTGGCTTTCAATATCACACAGTCCGATTTTTCTCCCATCTCACTGGCTGCTTTGTCCCTTTCACTGATTAATACAGACGTTGGAATTGCTCAAAGGTCTATTCTAAGCTCTCAATATTTTCTTCCTCTATATTCTCCCTACCTGAGGCTTCAGTGAAACATGCAGTCTTCACATGGATGCTTCAGAAGTTTTCAAACTCAGCAGATCCATGACCGAACCCATAATCTTTCTGCCCACACCGGGTCCTTGACCTTCTCCCACCTCCTCACGCATGCCCTGTGTCAAATCCTTCACTGAATCCTGTGGATTCCCCCTCCTAAATATCTGTTTGAGTTTTCCAACTTGTATGTTTCTATGGACTGCGCCCTAGTCCAAGCCAACTCTCTCTCTCTCCTGGATAACTATATTAGCATCCTGACAGGCCTCCCTCATCCATCCTGCCCACCTTTCCATTCTTGTATATATCTCAGCTAAGTTACATTTTCAAAATACACAACTTGGTACTTTTTATCCTAAGACTCTTTAACCATGCTCATAGCAAAGCAAAAAAGTTAAAAAAAAAAAAAAACCAAGCACACAAAAACTGAAATCCTCCACAACTTTAAATATAGTTAAAAACAAAACAGAATATCTCTGTATTGCCTGGTCCTTGCTTTCTATCTAGGCTTTTTTCTTCTATGACAATCTCCTGGTCTTCTGGCCACCAGTCATATTGTCCCTCTGTGAACTTCTGCAATGGGCAGGCCATTTTCCCTGCAACACCATGTTACGTGTGTTGCTTCAACTGTTGCCTCCTTTCTTCCCACAGGTAACTACTCCTCCTCCTCCTCCTCCTTCTTTTTTTTTTTTGACAGTTTTGCTCTTGTTGCCCAGGCTGGAGTGCAATGGCACTATCTTGATTCATCACAACCTCTGCCTCCCAGGTTCAAGTGATTCTCAAGCCTCAGCCTCCCAAGTAGCTGGGATTACAGGTATGTACCACCATGCCCAACTAATTGTGGTATTTTTAGTAGAGATGGGGTTTCTCCATGTTGGTGAGGCTGATCTCGAACTCCTGACCTCAGGTGATCCACCTGCCTTGTCCTCCCAAAATGCTGGGATTACAGGCTGGAGCCACCACGCCTGGCCAGCATCATTTATTTTGTATTTTGTTTTTCTCTTCATTTGGTCAGGAACTTTTCTCAGTTTATATATATGGATTTGTTAATCTGATGCTTGGGACCAGGCATGGTGGCTAATGTCTGTAATCCCAGCACTTTGCGAGGCCTAGGCTGGCAGATCAGGAGGTCAGGAGTTCGAGACCAGCTTGACTAACATGGTGAAACCCTGTCTCTACTAAAAATGCAAAAATTAGCCAGGCCTGGTGGTATATACCCATAATCCCAGCTACTCAGGAGGCTGAGGCTTGAACCTGGGAGGCAGAGGTTGCAGTGAGCCGAGATCCTGCCATTGCACTCTGGCCTGGGAGACAGAGCAAGATGCCCTGTCTCCAAAATAAAAACAACAACAAAACAATAGTAAAAAAAAAATGTGATTCTTGGCAACCACTCCCACTGGCTTGCCAGACCCATGAAATTTGAAAATGTATCACTATATTGCCTATAGTTCCTAGGTGCCCCATTAATGTTTATTTTGCATTGAATGAATGATTCTTGTCATCCTTACGCTGTAACTCAAATGCAAGCTCCTTCACACCTTCACAATACCTTCATTTACATTTCCAAACTTTCTTACCCACCATCCTCCTAGCACTAACTCTTAACACTTTGTCCTCATTAGCCTGCATTTCCAAGAAATATTCTTTTACTCTTAACCTCTTCAAAACATTATTCCACCTATTTGCCTTATCACTACTTCTCATGTACTTTGGGGCTGGAATCAACTATGAATAGTTTTAGTAAAGTCAAGATAGCCAGCCCTAAAATATCACTTTTCTAGGCCTCTGTACAACTCTCTTTGTTGATGAATGACAACCAGATACAACACCTTCTTGCCTTTCCCATTGTTATTATCTATTAACCTCCCAGGTCATTCCCCAATATTTTCCAAAGACTTTGCCTTCTGTTGATTTACACATTCATTTAAAATAGTTAAAACAATGCTGGGTATGGTGGCTGGTGCCTATAATCCCAGTGCTTTGGGAGGCCAAGGCGGAAGTTTTGCTTGAGTCTGGGAGTTTGAGACTAGCCTGAGCAACATCTCAAGACTCAGTCTTTTATTTTATTTTTGAATTTTATTTATATTTTATGTATTCATATTTATTTATATTTTACATTTTTATTTTGTAAAGATGTAGTAATTTTTCAGTGCTGAAGGGGTTAAACTGTAAACAATGCAAAGTGGCTAGACAGAGACTGAGGTAAGTGCGCAGTTTAGAATGTTTGCATGGTCTGGAAAAGCCTATGAGAGGCTATCCATTTTTCTAAACATAACTGTGGAGAGTGGTGAAGTTTAAAAGCCTGAACCCTAGCTTTTGAGTTTTTAGATGACCTTAATGAAGGGTGACAGGGCTATGACTGGTGCACCTTAGGATAGAGAGCTTCTCTTGTTATAATTTTGCCCTATGTCTCTTTATTATTTGTCTTCTCCTGCACTTTGCAAATGCTACACAAACAGAGGAACACAAACCAGGTTGACACCCCACCTCACTGCCATAGCTCTGTGTCTTTGAAATAATCTAACCATTGGGGGAATGAGAAAGGTGAGAAGGAAAGTTCGGGTTCGACTTAGTTCTAAGCTCTAGTGGCTCAGAATAGACAATGATCTGTCGTGAGCAAAGTGGCTCTCTAGAAACCCTGTCCCATTACCCCCTTCTAAAGCGCTTGACCTTCTTCTGCTTCTGCACCTCCCATCCCACACACAACAGGTATACCACCACCATCTGCCACTCCAACAGTTTGCCACAGTTTAGAGTGTGTGTGTGTGTCAGAGAAGGGGGTGTTGTGTGTGTGCGTGTCAGAGAGAGACAGAGAGACAGTTCTATGATTAAGTATGCCCATTTTTGTTCCTCTGATATTTCTAGAGTTGAATCAGAGTGGAAGCCACCAACCTATACAGAGTTCACTTTCTAGTTTTGAAAAAAAGTCCACCAGTCATCTAATTGCCAACAACAATGAAAAAACCCTTCTTGTTTCAATTTTTACTTGACGTCCATTCTGCTGACCACGTTACTACTTAAAACTATCCTCTTACAAAGTTCACTACCTGGTTCTCCGCTGATGGCCTCTGAACAAGGGTCTGTCCTATGTGTTTCAAGAGAAACTGTAGTTCCTCAGATATAGTCTATGAGATTTTATTTTTCTCCATCAGGGAAGACTCATCCTTTGCCACTGGGCCAGGACCCCTGGTGCAGCCTGCCTGAGTCATAGTCACCAATTATGTGCCCTGTGTCAGCCTCTTTTTTGTTTATCATGTTTTTACACATTCTGTTTCCTCTGCTTGAAACATCCTCTGTCCCACCTCCTTCCCTCTTTCCAGTCTTCTCAGTAAACTATTTTCCTTTAGGAAAAAATGAAAGACAAAACAAACAAACAAAAAACCAACATCACTGGCATGTCAGAACCCTCTCCCTATTTCTACATTTTGACTTCATCATTTTTTATGTTGCTCTAGTGTTTGATTTACGTCTCTCCTCATGTCCCTCTGCCTAATCTGTGAGCACAGGTTTTGGTCCTCCAAATATTTTTGGTGTACATTAGTCAGTTAAGAAGTGTGTTACATTAGGCCAGGCTCTGGGGGCTCACACCTTGGGAAGCTGAGGCTGGCGGATCACTTGAGGTCAGAAGTTTAAAACTAACCTGGCCAACATGGTGAAACCCTGTCTCTAATAAAAATACAAAAATTAGCCAGGCATGGTGGCACATGCCTGTAGTCCCAGCTACTTGGGAGCTAAAGCGGGAGGATCACTGGAACCCAGGAGGCAGAGGTTGCAGTGAGTCATTGCACTCCAGCCTGGGCAACAGAGTGAAATTCCTTCTCAAACAACAACAACAACAACAACAAAAAAAAAAAAAAAAAAAAGAAAAAAGAAAGGAACATGTTATATTAATAAATCTGAAGCACAATAAATATTTTCTGTGAATAAGATCTTCACAGAAATAAACAATTAGCTTATTGCCAAACATTTTCAGAGAAAAATTAATATGATTTATTTTTATTTCTTTGTTAAAAGTGAGTAAACAACAATGTTGCCAGCTTTCTGCTGGAATAGAGCAATAAATGATGAATTTTCCGGAGGCATAAAAATTGACAGACGAAGAAAATTAAGTGTCATTGTGGGTCATTTGTTTTTATGAAAAATGTTTGCTAAACTTATGATTTTATATTGGTAAATTTCGATGCCATTTAAATAGTTTAAAATTAAATAGAATTTGAGCAAATTTGTGTAATTGCACAAAACAGAAGAATCAATAGAAAAATGAACATATCTGACTTTCAGCTACCTCTTTCCTTCTTTGTTTGAATCACAAAAGTAATTTAGAGGATGATAATCAAGATGCTTAAAGCACCACAAAGGAGATCATTCATTTCTACACAATTTAACTACCTCTAAAATGCTTTGAGTTTAAAAATAAAGTTAATAAAAAGAAAGTCTTTCCTGTAAGTCAGCTATAAAACCAGAACATACACTCACCCCTACCATGGTGAAAGAAATACAGCTGCTCTAGGGAACTGTAAAAGAGCCTTACAGTCAAAACAAACAAAAATAACCCATGATTAGTTTAAATCCTTTTCTCTATCTATTTTACATAGTAACATTTTTGTTATTTTTCTTACAATTTATGATATATTGGTGCCTGCCAGTTCCATTCTAAGATGTTCTAAAGGTTTTTTAAAGAGCAATTTCCCTTTAATGCCAAGATGAATTACTTGCACATTAGAATTAATTCATGATTAATCAGTCATATTTTCTGAAAGACATTTATTTTGATTAAAAGGTTAAAAAAAATCAACCTGGTATAATTCCCATTTCATTTGAGATGTACTCTCTTCACGTTAGTGAGCCTGGGTATTTTTTCCATAAACCGGTTGCTCTTTAGTTCCTATTACTTTTCTGCATATTTGACAATTAATACACTTTTTTCTGCTGAACTAATTTTCTTGCAGATTATGTTTGTCAGTCTCGTTCTATTTTTATCCCCCTGGAGAGTGAGTCACTGGTCTTTTATTTTTAACAAGCTTCATGTTCCTCTGTACAGTCCCCCTGTGGCCATGTGAAGACAGGTACAGAATCGAACATATTTAAAAATCTGTATCCTGTTGCAAAGCAATGATTATTTCTAAAATTTTACAGGTTTTCATTTTCAAATTCTTGCCTCAGTTAGGTAACAAATCTATACTGGTTATTCTGACTCTGAGAACTCGAGCATATTACTAAATAATGTAGCTTTATGTTAGAAATGAAATATTACAAATCCCGTTTGTCTAATTTACTTGTGGCGTTTTTCTACTCAGCTTTATTTAACATTAGTAGATTCTTATCTAATTATCATGCAAGCAATCTCATTGCCAGAACTAAGATGGTGTCAGTATGTTTTGGTAAAACCTGTAAGCTTGAAGGCTTGTAATAAAGCGACCAGAACATGATATATGGCAATATGCCTTAGAATACACATTCGCAGACCAAAATGAACTAGTTATTCTCATTTAGAAATATAAATATGCCTTTCCTAGGCTTGTTTTAAATATTTCAAGATAAGCTAATGCTTAGGAGACAAGAGTATTTTTATAAAAATATCTTTCTCATGAAACAATGTTTTCTTTTTATTTACGAAAGACATGATCAGTTATTTCCGTTAATGAGATATACTGCTTCTCTTTGAAGATGCTCCCTAAGTCTCCTTCATATTTCTCATGTCTTTTTAACAAAAACCTTCTGTAGATATTTGGGGAGATAACTAAATGTAATATATGCTAAAACTATAATTAAAATGCGAAGTAATCTAAATGTGCAAGTTTATTTTATTAGCTGGTCTAATGCCACCCAGGCTAAGTTGCTTTCTTTAAACTTCACACAAAATATTTAAAATTCTCTGGTTATTTTCACTGAGATACATTTAACATAAACAATGCACAAATATAACTGGTCAGAACAAAGAGCTTTCACAATGGCGTATGACCTGCAAATGTCAGTTATAACAACATTAACTTTCCGTCTCCTGGGAAAGCCCCCTATATTCCCTTCCAGTCAATTCTATTCTCCAATTCTAGGTGGTGTCAAACTGTATGTCATTGTAGTTATAATTTGCATTTCTTTAATGACATTAAACATATTTTGATATGTGTATTGCCCATTCATAGATCTTCCTTTGTAAAGTATTTCTTCAAGTCTTTTGCTCATTTTTTTGTCACATTGTTCATTTGTAAATTATTGATGTATAAACGTTTTTCTATATTCTGGAAGCAAATGCTTTAGTCAGATATGTGTGCTACAAATATTTTTCACAGTCTGTGGCTTTCATATAATTTTCTTATTGGCATTTTAATGAACAGGACAGAAACTTTTTAAAGACTTCTAATTTACCAATTTTTTTCCCTTCATAATTTATGTTTTGTTGTTGTTCTGTCTAGAAATCTTTCTTTTCCTTCAGGCTGTGAAAATATTCTTTGCTTTATTTTAAAAGCTTTACAGTTTTATGCTTAGGCCCAAGACACATCTTGAACTAATTATTGCATGTAGAATGAGATGAGAGTCAAGATTCATCTTTTAAAATCCATACTCATATTCAGTTGTTCTAAGAACATATTAAAAAGATTTTTTTACCTAATAAAATAATTTAAATCAGTTGTCCAGAGTCTATTTCTGGATGCCCTATTTCTTTTTATTGATACATTTGTCTATGTTTAAGCCAATAAAATACTAGCTTTATTACCTACTCTGGTAGTAAGTCTTGAAATTAGATATTATAAGGCCTTTAAATTGGATTTTTCTTTTTGTTTTTAAGGTTGTTTTGGCTATTCAAATTACTTTAACTGTTCAATATATTTTTCCTTTCCACAAAAATATTTTACAGTAGGTTTGTCAGTTTAAAAAATTTGTTTTCTAAGATTAACCTGTAGATTATTTAGGGGAAGGTAGACATCTTTGATGATTAATTTTATATGTCAACTTGGCTAGGCTATGGTGCCCAGTGTTTAGTCAAGTACCAGTTTAGATGTTGCTGTGAAAATCTTTATAGATGTGCTTAGCATTTAAAATCAGTTGACTATAAGTAAAGCAGATTACACTTCGTAATATGTGTGAGCCTCATCGAATTAGTTCAAAGTCTTTGTGTGTATATACGTATGTATACACACACACAAAGTATTATAAATATATAATACTTCAAATTCTGAGCTATATGTGCAGAATGTGTAGATTTGTTACATAGGTATACATGTGCCATGGTGGTTTGCTGCCCTCATCAACCTATCATTTACATTAGGTATTTCTCCTTATGCTATCCCTCCCTTAACCACCCCCTCCACCTTCCAACAGGCCCTGGTGTGTGATGTTCCCCTCCCTATATCCAGGTGTTCTCCTTATTCAACTTTCACTTATGAGTGAGAACACGACATGGTTGACAAGATGGCTGAATAGAAACATATCTGGTCTGCAGCTACAAAGAGCTGAAAGTCTTAAAGGCAGACTGAGGGTTTTGTAAAGAAGAAATTCTGCCTTAAGACTGGAACATAGTAGATTTTCTTTTCTTTTCTTCCATTGTTTCTTCTTTTTTTTTTCCTGAGATAAGACCTTAGGTGTTTGTTTAACTCACTGATGAAGGCATAGCAACGGTAGTGTTCTTAGTTGGAAAGTGTTTTAGGTCACATTCAATGCTTCTAATATATATGGAATTACTTAGATTTTTAAAACTTTTGGCATTTTTTAAAATTCATGTTTTTTAACAAAAGTATATTTATGTTATTAATTGTATTATAAAGTTACTCAAAATATCACTTTGTTAACCTCTTAATGTTTCTTTCTCTTATTATTTATTAGTCTTGCTAAAGATTTGCCAGTAATTCTTAATCTTCACAGAACCAGCTTATGTCTTTGTTTATTTTCCCCATTTTTAATCTATTTTCTATTTTACTGAATTTATATTTATTTTTATTATTTCATTTCTTCTGCTTGCATTATTACTTGCTTTTTCATCTCTTTAAGATGGAAGCATACTTAGTTGATTTTACTAATTTTTGAAAGTTCTCTAGTATGGGCATGTGACACTATGAATATCACTGTAAAAATACCTTTGGTTATATTCCACAATATTTTACATGTTTTTCTTTTATTATCATCAAGTTCAAAATATTTTGGTATATTACTTGTAATTTCTGTTTTTAACTTGTGGATTACTTTAAGTGTGCTGTTAATTTCCAATTTTGATGGTATTTTTGTTGGATATCCCCTTGCTATTGATTTCAAATTTCATGCAATTATAGTCAGAGAATATAATCTGTGTCATTTTAGTCATTTAGTATTATTGAGATACTTTTTATGACCCTTATCTGGTTGATGGATGCTCTAATGTAAACTGTGTCCATGTGTTCTCATTGTTCCACTCCCACTTATGAGTGAGAACATGCAGTCTTTGGTTTTCTCTTCTTGTGTCAGTTTGCTGAGAATGATGGTTTCCAGCTTCATCCATGTCCCTGCAAAGGACATGAACTCATCCTTTTTTATGGCTGCATAGTATTCCATGGTGTATATGTGCCACATTTTCTTTATCCAGTCTATCATTGATAGGCATTTGGATTGGTTCCAAGTCTTTGCTATTGTGTACAGTGCTGCAATAAACATATGTGTGCATGTGTCTTTATAATAGAATGATTTATAATCCTTTGGATAAAAACCCAGTAATGGGATTGCTGGGTCAAATGGTATTGCTATTTCTAAATCCTTGAGGAATCACCAGAATGTCTTCCACAATGGTAGAATTAATTTACACTCCCACCAACAGTGTAAAAGCATTCCTATCTCTCCACATCCTCTCCAGTATCTGTTGTCTCCTCATTTTTTAATAATCACCATTTTAACTGGCATGAGATGGTATTTCAATGTGGTTTTGATATGCATTTCTCTAATGACCAGTGATGATGAGCTTTTTTTGAATGATTCTCCAACATAGTAGTCAGCAGAAGCCCAGGCTATATTCTTGTCTCTGGGACCCACTCATCATCTACAACCTCATACATATCTTTTATTCAAAAGCTTTTAAGTTAGAATGTTTAACACTAACCTACTTGTAAAGGATTAAAAATTATATCTTTATTTATAATTCATACATGTCAGTAGTCCCACCTTCATTTTTATTATGTAATCTGAGGTTCTGCCTGTCATTTGCATGTGAGGCCATTGCTGTTGGTTGGTTTTTCAATATGTATTGCAAACTCCTTCAATCCATGTTCCAAAAAACCTTTCCTGCAGAGACTGGAAAGCTTAAAGCTGCATTTTCTAAACTGATTAGTAACTAGGGGTCTAGCTGTGACTTAGATTCTATACTCTGATATGGACTTGGATTTGGAACTCCGTCATGCCAGAGACACTAAAAAATGGGAATCTATTTTGCTGCTGTGAAACATAGGATCTTTTTCCTGGAGTAGACAAGTGAAGAGCCACTTCCAAATTTAACGGGCAGCTATCTGATCAAGTAGCCTGTAGATCAGGGCAGAGGAAGTGTGGTTTTGAAACCAGCAGCTTCTGAATTCTATAGCCATCACAGGTAGTTGTTTTCTTAGCTGCAAACTTATACTTTATGAGCTATGTATAATAACTCATTTTAGATTTTATATCTAGCTATTCTAAAGAAACTATAACCGTTTCTTACTTCCTTAATTTACCTAAACTAACTATTCTACTTAGCAAAATCCTGAGCTCTGTAGGAAGTGTGGGATCACTTTTATATGCAACCTGTTAGTAACTAAATGATACTAACAAAATTATATTGAGCCTGAAAACTTTGGAGCCGTTTCTAAAATGAGAACCATGAGGGGAATAATAGTGAAAAAGAAAATGAAGAACTTTAAATTTGATGGAAATCGCATGAATAAACATATTGTTTTATAGGTCCATACATTTATATGACATTCTAAATCAAAGGTAGTGAAAACAAGATAACTTTAAAAAAGTGAAATACTTTCAGCTGTTTCAATCAATAAAACATCTTCTTTTCACTGGGTGTATCAAATAGCTATTTTGTTCCTGGAAGATTGGGCAAAATATTTTACTTGCTACATTGTTATGGGAAAAAAATGGGGGGGGTGTTAAAAGTAAAGGCATTCAAATATAGATATAGACTAGACTAACCTGATGCCTGGGCTTGCTGAATGATTTACCTGGAAAACGGACATTCTTTTTACACAACATCATTGTAAATGCCAAAAATGTGCAATGACTATTTTCCCTTGGTTATTTGTTCAGTATTTCTCTTATACTATGTAAAACACTATAAATTGTGTTATTATTTGCCATGAACTGTACATGTTGCTCTGTTTCTGCCATTTATAATACCACCCCATTGTGGCAACAAGGAGATGAACATATTTTAAATGGGCAAATTATTTTGCAATTAAACTTATTTCTAAAAATTTATCAATTGTGTATATCTGCTATAATAAATATAAATTGAAGTTTAATATAAATATAAACAAATATAAATTGAAGTTTAATAACTTCAATTAAATGTTAGCCAGTATTATCTTCATATTTTCTGCTTCATTCTTTGAATGAATTTTTACTCAACCTAAATTGTGTTTCCTTAGAGTTATAAACATTTATAATTATCTTTGTTTCATATTTTCTCAGTTATAACTAAACACTGAATTATGATTTAGAGATTGTTTTCCTTTTATAATGCAGGTTTTCATTATTCAATAATATCTTTTAGCTTTATATATCTATAGATATAAAAGTTTTAGAGTTGCATACCTTATTTATACTGTTTTTTTTACTATGCATACCTATTTAAAATTATCTGAAGTGTTCTTCTTTTGTTGTGTGTCTGCCAGATATTGGTATCAGGATGATGCTGGCTTCACAGAATGAGTTAAGGAGGAGTCTCGCCTTCTCAATTTTTTTGGAATTGTTTCAGCAGGAATGGTACCAGCTCTTCTTCGTGCATTCAGATGTATGAATGTGGCTGTGAATTTGTCTGATCCTGGGCTTTTCTTGGTTGGTAAGGTATTTATTACTGACTCAATTTCAGGTCTCATTATTGGTCTGCTCAGGGACTCAATTTCTTCCTGGTTCAATCTTGGGAGGGTGTATGTGTCCAGGGATTTATTCAGTTTTCCTAGATTTTCTAATGAATGTGCATAGAGTTGTTCACTATATTATCTGTTGGTTGTTTGTGTTTTTGTGGGTTCAGTGGTAAAATCCCGCTGGTCATTTTAAATTCTGTTTATTTGAATCTTCTCTCTCGTCTTTATTAGTCTAGCTAGGGGTCTATTTATTAGTTTTTTCAAAACAACAGCTCCGGAGTCGCTGATCTTTTGCATGGTTTTTGGTGTCTCAATATCCTTCAGTTCAGCTTTGATTTTGGTTATTTCTTGTCTTCTGCTACCTTTGGGATTTTTTTTTTTTTGCCCTTGGTTCTCTAGTTCTTTTAGTTATGATGCAAAAATCCTCACCAGAATACTGGTAAACTGGATCTGGTAGCATATGGAAAAGGTTACCCACCATGACCAAGTAGGCTTTATCCCTGGGATGCAAGTTTGGTTCAATTCATGCAAATCAATAAATGTGATTCATCACATAAACAGAACTAAAGGCAAAAATCACATCATTTTCTCAATAGATGCAGAAAAGGCTTTTGATAAAATTCAACACCTCTTCATGTTAAATACTCAGTAAACTCTGTATTGAAGAAACACCTCAAAATAATAAGGACAAACCCAGAGCTAACATAATACTGAATGGGCAAAAGTTGGAAGCATTCCCCCTGAAAACTGGCACAAGACATAGATGCCCTCTCTCACTGCTCTTCTTCAACATAGTATTGGAAATCTTGGCTAGGGCAATCACGCAAGGGAAAGAAATAAAGGGCATTCAAATAGGAAGAAAGGAATTCAAACTGTCTCTGTTTGCAGAGAACATAATCCTATACCTAGAAAAGCCCATTGTCTCAGCCCCAAAGCTTCTTAAGCTGATAGACAACTTCAGCAAAATCTCAGGATACAAAATCAATGTGCAAAAATCACTAGCACTCTTCTTCAATAATGGCAAGTTAACAGCCAAATCAGGAGTGCAATCCCATTCACAGCTGCAACACACACACACACACACACACACACACACACACACCCCTTTAAATACAGCTAACCAGGAAGGTGAGAAATCTCTACTAGAACTATAATACACTGCTCAAAGAAATCAGAGATGACAAAACAAATAGAAAAATACTCCATGCTCATGGATAGGAAGGAACAATATCGTTAAAATGCCCATACTGCCCAAAGCATTTTACACATTCATTGCTATTCCTATTAAACTACCACTGACATTCTTCAAAGAACTAGAAAAAAAAAGATTTTAAAATTCACATGGAACCAAAGAAAAGAGCATAAATATTGAAGGCAATCCTAAGAAAAATGAACAAAGCTGGAGACATCATACTGCCTGACTTCAGTAACCCACACAGCATAGTGCTGGTATGAAAACAGACGTGTAGACCAATGGAACAGAATAGAGAACCCAGAAATAAGTCTGCATATCTACAACTACCTATCTTTGACAAACCTGACAAAAAACAAGCAAGGGGGAAAGGACTCCCTATTCAGTAAATGGTGCTGAGATAACTGGCTCGCCATGTGCAGGAGACTGAAACTGGACCCCTTCCTTACACCATACACAAAAATTAACACAACATAGATTAAAGACTTAAATGTAAAACCCAAAACAATAAAAATCTTGGAAGACAACCTAGGCAATACCATTCTAGACATAAAAACAGGCAAAAATTTCATGAGGAAGACATGAAAAGCAGTTTCAAAAAATGCAAAATTTGACAAATGGGATCTCATTACACTAAAGAGCTTCTACACAGCAAAGGAAACTATCCATGGAGTATAAAGACAGTCTATAGAATGGGAGAAAACTTTTGCAAACTATACATCTGGCAAAGGTCCAATGACCAGTATCCATAAACAACTCAAACGAATTTACAAGAAAACAAACAACCCTAGTAAAAAGTAGGCGAAATACATGAAGTAATACTTTCTTTCCTTTTTTATTTTTTGAGATAGTCTCACTCTTTTGCCCAGGCTGGAGTGCAGTGATGCGATCTCAGCTCACTGCAACCTCCGCATCCTGGGTTCAAGTAATGATCATGCCTCAGCCATCTGATTAGCTAGGATTACAAAAATGTGCCACCATGCCCGAGAACATTTTTGTATTTTTAGTAGAGACAGCATTTTGCCATGTTGGCCAAGCTGTCCTGGCCTCAAGTGATCTGCCTACCTTGGCCTCCCAAAATGCTGGGATTACAGGCCTAAGCCACTCTGCCCAGCAACACTTTTCAAAAGAAGACATACATGCAGCAAACAGTCATGTGAAAAAAAAAGCTCAACATTACTAATCATTAGAGTAATGCAAATCAAAACCACAATGACATACCATGTTACACCAGTCAGAACGGCTATTATCAAAAAGGCAAAAATAACAGATTCTGTTTTGGTTGTGAAGAAAAAGGCACACTTATACACTGTTGTTGTGAGTGTAAACTGCTTAAACCACTGTGGAAGACAGTGTTGTGATTTCTTGAGGACCTCAAAACAGAAATACCATTGATCCAGCAATCCTATTACTGGGTATATACCAAAGGAATATAAGTTGTTCTGTTATAAAGACAGATGAACACACATATTCTTTGCAGTACTATTCACAATAGGAAAGACATGGAATCAACCTAAATGCTTGTCAGTGATGCATGGAAAGAAAATGTGGTTCCTATGCACCATGGAATACTATGCAGCCATAAAAAATAATAAGATCATGTCCTTTGCGAAAACATGGATGGAGTTGGGGGCTCATTAGCAAACTAATGTAGGAAGAGAAAAACAAATACCACATATTCTCATTTATAAGTGGGAGTTGAATGATGAGAACACATGGACACAAATAGGGAAAACACACACTGGGGCCTATCAGAGGAAGGAGGGTGGGAGGAGGTAGAAGATTAGGAGAAATAACTCATAGGTAGTAGGTTTAATACCTGGGTGAAGAAATAATCTGTGCAACAAACCCCATGACAAAAGTTTATCTATATAACAAACCTGCACTTGTACCCCTGAACTTAAAATAAAAGTTGAAAAAATTAAAAATAAAATAATCTGCAGATTTTTTCTCAACTCATGTACTTTCAGGTTTGAGGTGGCATTGAAAATAAAACCATCTCTTTACTTTGCCTGGAGAATTTCACCAACTAAGCCTGGACCTTAGATCCCCCATGTATATTCCCAGACAATGTGGAGTCTGTAAGGTGAACAGTTGGGATTAGGTCAGACTCATTCCCCAGGTGCACACCTCTTTTTTTTTTTGAGACGGAGTTTCGCTCTTGTTACCCAGGCTGGAGTGCAATGGCGCGATCTCGGCTCACCGCAACCTCTGCCTCCTGGGTTCAGGTAATTCTCCTGCCTCAGCCTCCTGAGTAGCTGGGATTACAGGCACGCACCACCGTGCCCAGCTAATTTTTTGTATTTTTAGTAGAGATGGGGTTTCACCATGTTGACCAGGATGGTCTCAATCTCTTGACCTCGTGATCCACCCGCCTTGGCCTCCCAAAGTGCTGGGATTACAGGCTTGAGCCACCGCGCCCGGCCCGCACACCTCTTTATGTACTCTACAGTTTATAAATATTTTTGTGCTGATACACACTGATGTTCATTAATTATAATGGCTATCATACAATTTAATGAATATTCAATAATAATTTTTAAGAATTCAATACTTGTGTTTCTATTTCTTATTTCTAAAAAAAACCTTTGGTAAACTTTTTCATACATATATTGTAAAAAACAGGAGCAAGATTTTTCTTTATAGTATAAGTATTGAGGCAGAAATGCTAGGTTGTAGGGTATGTGGATCTTTATCTTTCTTAGGTTGTGGCAATTTCTCTTTAAAATCCTTGTACCATTTTATATTTACATCAGCAACATATGTGTTTCTCTTTTCCTCTCGTTTTCAGTACTGCTCAGTACCAGATTTTACAGTCAAAGTTACAATAGGAAGGGATTTTTCAATCTCACTTTAGTTTTCATTTGTGTTTCCATGATGCAACTGACACTTTTCTCATGTATATTGACAATTTAGGCTTATCTGTAGGTAGTGTCTACCTAAGTCTTTGCCCAGTTTTCCTGTTTTTTGTTATTAATTCAAAGAAATTATTGATATATTCTAGGTATTATTTTTACTGTTAGTGTTTAGTTTCTTCATTGCAAATACCTTGTCCAAGTCTGTGGCTTAACATTCTACTTCATAACATCTTCTGTAATGCAGAAATTTTTGTTTCAGGATAAAGTGACATATGATTTGCAGATTATGTGTCAACAGGCAAATTGTTTTCCCTTTCAATTTCATAAAGATAGGCTTTTTCTTTTAAGCATTTCCAAGTTTAGCTTTTCAAACTTTAATACACGTGGAAATTATTGTTTGTTTACATGGTATGAAAAAATGACTTAGTCTTGTTTTTTTATACAGATAACCACTTGTCTCTGACCATTTATTACAAAATCCCTCTTTTCTCACTATCATATTATAAGTGTGGATATTCTCTATATAGATAGGTATATTCCCCCTCATCTGACAATGTTTGATCCAAGGAATTTGCACATAAGTTCTTAAGTGAGATTGGCAAGTCATTTTCTTTACTCAAACTCTTTGTCTGTTTTAGTTGTTGTTGTTTTCTTCCTGTACTGGATGCAGATCTAGACATCATCTTAGACCATGGAGACAAGAAACAGAATTCTGCAGTGAGCTGGAGCAGAGCTGCCCACAGCCTTAAACTGTCTGAACGTCCTCTTGAGAGAGCACTGTGGTTCAGCTTTGCTTGATCCCAATGTAAGGGGATATTTTCTAATTACAGCTGCGAAACCAACCCTAAATAATACTTAGATATTTCATATTTTCTTGAGTTAGACTTGGCATTTTATTTTTTTTTGGGAATTTCATATACATTTTAAAATTTTCAATTCATTGCAACAAGATTGTTCATAATAATCTCTTTTAAATTGTAAAAACCTCTCCTCTAAAACTACGTCATTTTGCAGACTTGATTTTGTGACTTTGACTCTTTTCCTCAATTAATTTTTGTTTAAATTTGTCTTTCTAATAAACTAAATTTTGTTTTATTAATCCCTCCTATTGATTCTTTAATTCTGGTTACATTACTTTTTACTCTGACTTAAGAATTTAATTCAGCTATTACTCTTTTACTCTAGTTTTTTTAATACTTTAATAGTCTTAAAGAAGATCTACTTAACTGCACATTTCTCTATAAACACCAATTTAGCTGCATTTCACACGTTTAATCTCTAGTCTATTATTTTCTCACAGAAGAGTGCTTTCCCGTATGTAAAACTTCCTTGTCACTTCTTGTAATGATGTACTCCAAGTACCCTGCCCTACTCTCTGCTCCTAACATCCTAACTTACTGCAGGTGGACCATCTTCAACTCATTGCTTCTCACATGCCTAACATAAATGTTCCAATTTTGTGTAAATATTAATACTGCCTCTAGCACCTAGAAGCTTATATGATGTAAAGATAACTACCTTGATACACATACTCTAGCCCTGGATAGCCCTCTCCTCTCCAACACATCACCACAGCAGTGCTTGAAATTATTGTCTTTTCAGTTCCTTCTTTTTGTCTGTCCTTAAACTATTTCCATTTCTTTTAAAGTCAGATATCGAGTTTTTCCTAATATTTCTATGAAAAGGGGTACACATTATTTGATCTCATTGCTGTAAATAGAAGCATAGATGTTTACTATAAGTATATATGATAAATTAAATCATTTTATGAGGTTGTTCTATGTAAAAACCTTTCTTTTAAATTAGCAATCAATAAGTTTTTGACAATACTTTTTGACGTTGTCTATGATATCCATGTTTCTTTCTACTTATTGATATGTGCACCATATAAATAAATATCCTAATATTAAACAAATCTTTTATTCCTGGGATAAACTCTAGGTAGTCAACACGATAGTCTGACTGGATTTTCTTTAGGGTTTCGATAGCTGCATTTAACAAGTGTCATTGATGCATAGTTTTTATTTAAGGAGTCATTCCTAATTTCTAATTTCAGGACTAGATTCTGTAGCATAGAAAACTAATGATATGTGTAAAACAATATAATCCAAAAATTTTTTAAGGAGGCAAATCATTTATAACTTACTCTACATCTTATGTAGTTTTTAATTTTTCAAAGCTTTGGGTTGGAAAATTGATCTGTTATAAAATACAGAATTTTATATGTATTAACTTTAATTATAAACATTATTTTCTTATTATAAAAATCTCTGTTGTTATAGTTCTAGTCTCATTTCCAATTTAGCTTTCATTTTGTTTAGATTTTTACTATGTGTCCAAGAGATTGGTCTACTTTTATAATCTTCAAAAATTAATTATAGCTTTTTAAACATATCCTATTTTTTTAATATCATCTCACTAGTTTCTTAATCAATCCTTAAACTTTTATCTCTTGTCCTACTTTTTTTTATTGCTAATCTACGTAAAGAAAATTTAAACATGGAATGTGCACCCCTAGTTTCTCATCAGTTTATAGTAGAATCATTTAAACATGGGGTTTAGTTTTTTGTGTTTTTTTTATATTTTAAGAATGAAAGATGATATAGAAAACATTTGAGTGATTAAGGTAGCTAACATTGGGAATAAACCTATTAAAAAGCCTTAACAACATTTTTAAATACTCTAGAAGAAAGTAATGACGTCATGCCAAATAAAGACATGTCAGTGATGTTACAAATTTAAGTAAGGAAGGTATCCTTCACTTTAGGGTTTTAAAGTAGAAATTTCAGTATTTCACTCACTGTTGTTTGTGGGACTCCAAATGAAGGTAAGTCTGAGAAGAGCAGAAATACTTTTGCACATTTGTCTTTGACCTCCAGTACAATGCCAATATCCAATTTTCCCTTTTCCTTTCCTTTTTTAATTTAAAGAAAATATGAACACAAATGTAGGATTAGTAGTAAATTTATCTTTGGCCATGGAATCTATTCTTTTTGTTGCAATTAGTGTTTTAAATAATAATATGCAATTCCTTAAGAACCATCTGGAGTCATGTCTCTTCTGGAAAAATCTGGAACTACTTGTGGAAAACTAGTAAATGTAGACTAATATTTCATGCTCTTATTACTATTAAATAACTTTGTCATAGATTAAACAAGTGTTCAATGATTAGAGGTGTGTAGACTTAGGCAGATAAAAGGGAGGACTTTCTGTGTAATATCTCAGGATGATCAATTTTCCATTGTGTAGTCACTATTGAAATGGCTTCTGCAAATCATTATAGGTCTATTTTTGCAGTAACTCTTACTCTTTACATCTCTGATGAGATGAAAATCATGTGATTTCAGTAAGAGATTTGCTTGGGGACATATTATAATAATATCCAATTACTGATGAATGCATCATACATATCTGTTGTATCTCTGGGCCCCTGAGAGATGGTAATGAATCGGAATATTGCAGTGAAACCCTGAGTCCTTATTTTAGCACATTTCCCCCAGGTTATTCTGATACACAATCGTATTTCTTTCCCTCTACCTTAAAATAGCAAGTGTTTTACTTGTAATAGACATTTATGTGGGATGAATAGAGTGAAACTGTTTCTTAACTGTATGCAAAATGGAGTTTTGGAAAAAGTTTCATTCTCTAGTCTAAGACATTCGAAGAAGTCCTAAAAGATTCAAATCTTTGCTTCATTACATGATCTGGTCTTAAGTATCTGGTAGCCACTTTTCTGGTCACATAAACATAGGCTCTGAAGATGTTCCGCTGATTTGCAAATATAGCACATTTTAAATTCATGAAAAGAAAGCTGTTTTGGGTATATTGATGAATTTTAAAATGTCTTCAAGTCCTTCTTTACAAATGATTTTAGTGGTGTTAGCAATATGGTAGTTATAACTATAGAAGTGTAATATCTGAATGATAATTTTGAGAACCACTCATTTTCTGCAAGTCTTTTAATAATCCATGCTTATTTACAGTGGTCAATTATCTCCACCTCAATGTCCCACAGAAGTGATATGGTAATTCTCAAGGGATAGGCCTCACTTCCAGTTGATGATACCGACTAGATTTGACATGGTGGTGAGCAGCCCTTGCTCATGTTGACAGAGTTAGTCCTGCTGATTAAATAGCCTTCCGAGGCACTCCATAAATTAAGCCACCCATCATTGATACTGACACTCTGTTTCTCCCACTAATTCTGTGATGCTGGGAAGGTAACCTTTGTTTTGTATTTTTCAATTTACTTACTTCTATGATGCAAAATTTGAAGAAGAATATGAAAATCATATTATATAATACACCTGACATAACATTCTAAAAATCCTATTTTTGTGATCTAGTCGCTATTTATCGCATGTTCAATGATCTGCTATCTTTTGAACATCCTTCCTATGGTCCATAAGCAGTGCCTTGTTCTCAAGTTAGAAGTGAGAATACCATCTCTCAGCCTTCCTATTGGTTGGCTAGATGACCTTGAGTCTGCTAATCAGAAAGGTTTGTGAGACTTTGGATTTGGAAGTAAGCAACAGGGGGAAGGGCATACAGTGCAGATAGAGTGCATTCTTTGGTGGGGATGGAGGCAGAGTCCGGGGAACATTGTATCCAACCTTAAAGGTGTGAGTGGCCATGTTTGTGCTGAGGAGCAGAGGCAGTGAGAGTCTCACTGAAGCAATGCCCACATTGTGGAGTATATGCAGCTCCAACCTGCTGAGACTGATCCTCCAGCTTTCTTAGAGATGAGCTTCCTAATATTTCTCAATCCATTTTGTAACATAATTTAGAGTAGATTCTTATCTCTGTAATGAAGAACTCTGAACTCACACATCCTCTCATACTTATTAACCACTTTCTAGGCATTTTGTTTTCTTGCGATTTTTTTTCAAAAACACCATTTTGTTTGCATTTCAAGACTCTTCATGGGATGTTCCATTTGCCACAAATACAGATATTTTCAAGCTTGACTCTTCTCATCCTTTACACCTCTGCTCAAACACCACCCTCTCAAAGAAGCCATTCCCCATTTTCCCCTCCTCTCCAATCCAGTAATCTCTATCACCATCTACTGTTTCATTTGTTTGTTTGTGTATTTTCTTTTTGCATTTCAATAGGTTTTGGGGGAACAGGTGGTGTTTGGCTACATGAATTAGTTCTTTAGTGGTGATTTCTGAGATTTTGGTGCACCCACCACTTGAGCAGTGTACCCTGTACCCAATATGTAGCCTTTTATCCATTGCCACCCCTCACCCTTTCCCCTGAGTCCCCAAAGTGCAATGTATCATTCTTATACCTTTGTGTCCTCACAGTTTAGATCATATGATGTTTGGTTTCCACTCCTGAGTTACTTTATTTAGAATAATAATCTCAGTCTCCAATTCCATCCAGGTTGCTGTGAATATTATTATTTTGTTCCATTTTATGGCTGAGTAGTATTCCATGTTATGTTTATCACGTTTTCTTTTTCCATTCATTAACTGATGGGCATTTTGGACTGGTTCCATATTTTTCCTATTGCAAATTGCACTGCTATAAACATGTGTGTGTAAGTACCTTTTTTGTGTAATGAATTCTTTCCTTCTGGGTAGATACCCAGTAGTAGGATTTCTGGATCAAACAATAGATCCACTTTTAGTTCTTTAAGGAATCTTCACACTGTTTTCCACTGTGGTCGTACTAGTTTACCTTCCCACCAGCAGGGTGGATGTGTTCACTTTTCACTGCATCCACACCAACATCTATTATTATTGATTTTTTGATTACAGCCATTCTTGCAGGAGTGAGGTGGTATCACATTGTGGTTTTGATTTGCATTTTCCTGATAATCAGTGGTGTTGAGCATTTTTACATATGCTTGTTGACCATTTTTTTAAATCTTTTTTTTGAAAACTCTTTCATGTTTTCCTCACAGAACAAGGGCAGAACCTGTTTTTGTTTCCTTTATGGAAGCATTCTCCAAATCTGGAATAGGCAACCAAACAAATAGTAGACATTTGCTATTTGGGAACAAATGAATCAAATGCCTAATACATTGCTTCACCTTGAAAGCTTCATGAAGATAGTATTAAGGACCACAGATGTGTATTTTAGTCTAATGGGGAAGAATAGACAAACTCAAAGGAGAAAAAAGAAATAAGAGAATTTTTCTTATTCTCTTATTAAGAGGAAAAAAGAGAATTTTTTTTTTTGAGGAAGGTTTTCATTTGCTTTTAATGCTAAGACACTTCCCCAAACATACTAGGCAGGATTTCTCAGTAGAGTGATACACAGAGGGGACCAGCTTGAAATGCAATGTATTTTAAACACAGTAAAAGACAGCTGGCAGGTAGCTGGAAGAGTGAGCTGGACCCAGGATTGGCCAGTTCACATCAACTCAAAGGAGAAAAGAAAGAAATAGAAAGACCCTAACAACTACATGCCCAGCACCTCATGAGAAACTGCAAAGGATAGGTGGAAAATCAAAGAAGTCCACAGTATTGTTCCTGCCACTTTATATTACAGATTAGAGAAGAAGGAACATTTACGTAAAGGGAGACAAGGGAAACATAGAAAAGTATGAGTTATCTGCCCAGCACGGTAGCTAACACTGGTGATCCCAGCACTTTGGGAGGCCAAGGATGGTAGATTGCCTGAGCTCAGGAGTTCGAGACCAGCTTGGGCAGTATGGTGAAACTCAATCTCTAAAAAAATTAAGAAAGAAAGAAAGAAAGAAGGAAGGAAAGAAAGAAAGAAAGAAAGAAAGAAAGAAGGAAGGAAGGAGAAAGAAAAGAAAGAAAGAAGAAAGAAAGGAAGGAAGGAAGAAAGAAAGAAAAAGAAAGAAAGAAGAGAAAGAAAGAAAGAAAAGAAAGAAAGAAAGAAAGAACGAAAGAAAGAAAGAAAGAAAGAAAGAAAGAAAGAAAGAAAGAAAGAAAGAAAGAAAGAAAGAAAGAAGGAAACTAGCCAGGTGTGGTGGCACAAAGTTGTAGTAAACTGAGATTGTATCACTGCACTCCAGCCTAGGTGACAGAGTGAGACCCTGTCTCAAAACAAACAAACAAACAAACACAACTCCAAACAAATGTGAGTTATGCAGTTCTGACATTTCTGGAAATGTTCCCCTTAGAGCTTACATTTCTCTGAGTGAAAAATCTGAAGCCATGCTTTAGAAATAAGTTCCTCATAAGCAGAAATCATTGTTTAGGATTTGTGTTCTCAAGATCATTCCTATGAAATATGATGAAACACTAATAATCTTTTAGAGAAGATTAGTATCTGTAAGTTTCAATATCTAATAGCAGAGGACCGGGCGCGGTGGCTCACGCCTGTAATCCCAGCACTTTGCGAGGCCGAGGTGGGTGGATCACGAGGTCAGGAGATTGAGAACATCCTGGTCAACGTGGTGAAACCCCGTCTCTACTAAAAATACAAAAAATTAGCTGGGCATGGTGGCGCACGCCTGTAATCCCAGCTACTCGGGAGGTTGAGGCGGGAGAATTGCCTGAACCCAGAAGGCGGAGGTTGCGTGAGCTGAGATCGCGCCATTGCACTCCAGCCTGGGTAACACGAGTGAAACTCCGTCTAAAAAAAATCTAATAGCAGAATACTAGTTAATTCCTAATACTGACACACTTGTAAATTATGCATCTTCAATCCATTTTCTAATTAGTGAGAGGACATCTTCAAGCACTATGATCATTTAGATTTTAATTGTCAGACAGTGCTGTGTACATTACTCCATATGTTTCTACCAAAAAAATACGAACAATTATGCCAAGATAGAAACTATGTTTTTGATAATGGTGGTTGATTTGGTTATTGGGCATGATTCAGTCTACTGCTTATCCAGTCAGATGATATTAGGATCACATTTGCCACTATCTCATATGCATGTTTATTTTTCTTCTTTCCAGAAAGTTGTAGTATGCAGTAAGTAAATAAGTAAATAAGATTTCTGTCTCAAAGAGAAATACACATTACCATTTAATTCACTTAAACCATATTCATACATTATAACAACATGCTAAGTGAATACATACACACATATTAGATGTTATACAGTGGCATGATAATAAGAGCAGGCATTTACTGAGCTCATAATATGTGTTGGGAACTCTTATCAAGACTTTGCATATAGTAACACTTTTAATCCTCATAGCTATGTCATGAAAAAGGTTTTTTCGTTATGCCCTTGTTGCATGTAAGAGCAAATGATTTGTTCAAGTTTTAACAATGAATAAGAGACAAAGCCAGGATTTTCACCCAAGAATCTTGCCACTGAAGCTGTGTTTTTAACCATCAGGCAATACTGGCTTGCTAGTGGGAACAATATGGGGCTTTGAGTCAGATGAATTCAAATTTAAAATAAATTTTTAGTGCTTATTGTGACTTTGAGACTATTACTCAATGTCTCTCAAACTCAGTATCTTCATCTGTAATAAATAAGCAAATCAATGGAAATTGTAAAACCGATCTACAATAATAGATTGTAAAGGGTTGACCCTTTGCTTTAAAATAATGTGATGGAAATAAAAGTATTTAGTGAAGTGGTCAGAAATAATTTCACCATGGCAAATTTATACCTGTGTAACAAATCTGCAAGTTCTACACATGTACCCTAGAACTTAAAGTATAATAATAATAATATAAGAAATAATTCCCTCTGCCTGATATACCTGTTTCCTAGTGTGCTTGAATATCGTTTATAATTATCTTTCCGCAAAAGGCCCAGTTGGGATCTATCTTCCTGCCTGAACACTCACCCCATCCACCCATCCATCCCTCAACCCAGCAGTGTTTTTCCCTTTCATTTATATTATTGGAAGTAATCTGTGAAACTGAAAATAATTCCCAAGGTCAAGATTTATAACACTGCTGCAAAATGACCCAGAAGCATTAGATTTGATAACCTTATAGTCAGATTACCATTTTCTCCCAGTTACTACTGATTACTGTGGTTAATCCTTTAATAGAAACAATGTAATTAAAAATAGTATTAACAACTGTACATGTTCTATAACATGCTCTGATTTATTTAAGTTAATGTTATATGTATTTCCCCATATCATTAAATATTGTCCTCACTACCAACCAACCAATCAACACAAACAAATAAATACATAAGCAAATCTGAACAAAAAAAAGTAGCAACAACTTACTACACCACATTACTCAGGAGACCAGAAACTGAGGCTATTTCAGTGAGTCTAAGATGATTGAAGACTGGCCTCTACAGGTTCCAGTTCAACAGAAAGCAGCGTATCTCATATTTGCTATCATGTCCAGTCACATGTCTGAGGCTTGGATTATCTTATTCCATGCCGGTGGAGTCAGAGGCCCCTATGTGGTGTGACTTTAGCTGTAGCCAAGACAGAGTTCTTGCCTTTTTCTTGTGTTACTTACATTCCTGCAGTGCTTATTGCTCTTTATTTCACTTCCTTAACCAATACTCAGGTATAGTTGTATTAACAGAGGTGTTGTCAACCTACAAATAGAATTAAATAAACTAGCACCCAAGTATGCCATGTTATGGATTCTTTTGGTGAGAAAATATGATTTCTTAATTAGGTGGTTGATAACATGTACTTCAGTGAAAACCAGGAGAGTTAGAATAAAGTGGATACCTTGGAGCCCAAGTCACTATATGGTGAGAGGGCATCATAGAAATAGGGTAGTGAGAATAATGGAATACTTAGAGCAGCAGAATAACGGGTTAAAAAGGGAAGTGGTTAAATATATGTTTGAGTTTGTTCCTGGACTCTCTATTTTGTTACAGAGATTTATTTTTCTATTTTTTCACCAATATCACATGGTCAGAATACCATGGGGTAAAATAAGCCCCGAAATTAGGCAATTCAGCTCCTCTAACAGATGAGTTATTTGTCAATTGTATGTTCAGGTGTTTGGCCTGGTTTTTTACTCTGCTTTTGTCTTCTTATTTTTGATTTGTGTTAGTCATATATATTCTGGGCAAAAATCTTCTGTTGAATGATCCGATCACAATTTTTTTCCCTATTCCTTGGATTGTGTATTCAATTGTAAATGACAGCTTCAGATAAGGTGGCTATTTTCTTCTGATCAAGTCAATGTATCAATCCTGTTATTTTCTACTGAGTACTTTTGTGTCTATCGAGAAATCTTTGCCTTCCTTAATGGCTTGAAGATATTCTCCTATAATTTCTTTTAGAAGCTTTATAATTTTAGCCTCTGCATTTGGACCCATGACCTATCTTGAATCAGGCATTTACTGAAGAGAAATGAAAACCCATATCAACATAAAATCTTTAACAAGAATTTTCATAGCAACCTTATACTTAATGGCCCTACAATGGAAGCAAATCAAATTACTATTAGGTTGGTGCAAAAGTAATTGTGGTTTTTGCCATTACTTTCAAGAAGCAATGGAAAAACAAATTTTATTACTATATTCATAGAATGGAATATTGCTTCACCAATAAAAAGGAATGAGTCACTGATATACTTAACAACTGGATGACTCTGATGAATATTAATTTGCACAAAATAAGCCAAACACAAAAGAATACATTTATATGATTCTGCTTATATGAAGTCTAAGTACAAATAGAATTATTTGAAGGTAATACAAATCAGAAAGTGGTTAACTCTGGGGCAGGTTATTATTTACCTGTAATGAGAAAAAGAAATTTCTAGGATGATAAAAATGTTTCATATTTTGTTTTGGATGGTAGTTGCATTGTGCATACAATTGTCAAAATCTATCAGAATGAAAACTTAAAATCTGAACATTTTATTTTGTATACGTCATAAGTCTATAGAGTATATTTTATTGCATTTTAGGTTCTGCGGTACATGTGAAGAACATGCAAGATTGTTGCATAGGTACACACATGGCAATGTGGCTTGCTGCCTTCCTCCCCATCACCTATATTTGGCATTTCTCCCCGTGTTATCCCTCCCCAACTCCCCACTCCCCTGTAGTTCTTCCCCTAATCCCTTCCAGACCCCCGTGTGTGATGCTTCCCTCCCCGTGTCCATGTGTTCTTATTGTTCAACACCCACCTATGAGTGAGAACATGCAGTGTTTGATTTTCTGTTCTTGTGTCAGTTTGCTGAGAATGATGGTTTCCAGGTTCATCCATATCCCTGAAAAGGACACGAACTCATAGTTTTTTTATGGCTGCATAGTATTACATGGTGTATATGTGCCACATTTTCCCTGTCCAGTCTATCATTGATGGGCATTTGGGTTGGTTCCAAGTCTTTGCTATTGTAAACAGTGCCACAATGAACATTCGTGTGATGTGTCCTTATAATAGAACAATTTATAATCTTTTGAATATATACCTAGTAATGGGATTGCTGGGTCGAATGGAATTAGAGTATTAATTTTAAATATTCTAATTTTAAATACTACTCTAATTTAAAATTAGAGTATTAGATGGACATTAAAAGGAATAATAGCATTTTATCGACAGCAAACCGCAAATCAGTAGTCTTTGCATAAATCACATCAATAGTGCCCCCTTGGGGTTGTACTGTCCACAAACTCTGTCTGTGCTCAGCAGCCATGGTAACACAAATACGTGATTAGAGCAAGATTAGTATGACTTGGTGAAACATGCAAGTAGCCGCATAACAACAGCCAATATTTTTGATATGTACTTTAAGTGCTTTGAAAATATTATTTCAACTAATTAATGATGAGAAGGCAGCAGTGAATTTCATACCAACTGAGCATGTTGCTTTCTTTCCCCCTGTTAAAGAGGTTAGTAATGTTAGCCCATGACTTTAAAAAGGGTGAAACTCATCAAAAACCAACATGTATATGGGGAGATGGTAAAGAAGAAAATGTAGGGGAGCCAGAGGTCACCAGAGATCAACTCACCTGAAGCTCTTCTGTGGTCTCTTTGGCTGTATCTAGAAACCAAATTATCACCAGCCAGATTAACAAGAGGAAAGTATAATTTTACATGTATGTAGAGATCTTTAACATAGAGTAAAGTCCAAAGAAGCGGCCAAAGTTATACTTTTTAGACAAAGAATGATAAATTTGGGAAGAAATGACAGGACAAGGACAATCTGGCTGGGGGAAGCAAATTTTCTAGGGGAGTCAGGAAATATATGTGGGATATATCTAGCAGAAGATAAGAGCGACTTGATTAAGTGTATTCAGGGATATATCAGCCCTAAATTCCCAGTCTCTGGTGATAAGAGCTATTTTCTCTTCCTGGTATTGTGAGTATGCCCCTTCCAGAGGAATCTAGGCTTGCTACATGCCAGAAGAGACAGGTCAGCTATCCCTTTTTGAAACTACAATTTTTTCAATGTTTCAACTTGAGATAATCAATACAACAATCTGGCAAATTTTGGGGTGGTACATTCTTCACTCTTTCAAAAAGTATCCCTAAGAAATTAAAACACTAATGTTAGATTGTTTTAATATCCAGGACTCACTCTAGGCCAAAGTCTTGATAAAGAAGTTTATTTTCAGCACCTCATAAAAAACTTTCAATTTTTTTTTCTGCAAAAATAAAATCACTTTCACAACTATCTGAAACACTGTATTTCCTCTTACCTGGGGACTTACTTTTCCTAAGTGCCTGAGCTTTTTTTGTGTGTTCAGCGCATGCTTGCTATGTTTCTGTGCACATTGTAGTAAATGATTTGCTTTTCACCATAAGCTTTTGTGTTAAGTACACTTATTTCTTCATTTAATGTAAGATGGAAATGAGACATAAATGGTAAGTACCTTCCTGAAGCCACACAGCTTATAAATAAAAGATCTGGACTTAGAACCAATGTGGTTTGATGTCAGAGCCAGCACTTTGATCACTACACACTGACTTTATGCCCCCTCATTATTATGCTATTTGCCTCTAAAACATATGGACTTAATATGCGAATCATTCCTTGTTACACTTTCATTTCTTTAAAAATGCACTCTGTCTTAATCCACAAGAATAAAAGCTGCCACTCAGACAAGAATCAGCTAGTGGAAAAGGTGTTTTTATTCATTTCCTACAAATTATTCTTAGGCAGCCATTTTCTCCAACCATTAATTTAAAAAGTATAGACTAAGCACTTACTCTATGCTAGAAACCTAAATGGACGCTGAGAGCTCAAATGCTACCTAAGTACACTCCTAGAAAGTAGTCTCAAACTTCAGAAAGGTGATAAATATTCCTGAATACCCCTTTGATAGTGAAGATTGCTGATTTCCTAGAAACAATTTAATTTTGCCTTAAGAATTAGTGTAGCCAGTTCCATACTTCCCCAACTAGAATTTCAAGCCATGAAGACTGCAAAACAGTCATCTACTTAGAATGGAAGTGAAATAAAAAGATCCAAGTACTTTATGCATCTATTCTTGCATGTGTCAGTTTCCTATTGCTGCTCTAGTAAATTACCACAAATTTACTGGCCTAAAACAACTCAGATTTCACAATTTGAAATGCAAACATCTGAAATGGTTCTCACAGGGCTAAAATCAAGGCATTCACAGAGCTGCATTTCTTTTCTTCTGGAGACTACCAGGGAGAACCTCTTCCCTTACCTTTTTCAGCTTCTAGAGGCTGCTGGCACCCTGGGCTCATGACCTCTTCTCCATTTAAAAGCCAACAGCAACATCTTCAAATCTTCTGACTCTGACCATCCTGTTATTATTATTATTATTATTTGTAAGGACTCCTGTGAATACAGTAGTTTCACTGGGATAATTCTGGATAATCACCCCATCTCAAAACAATTTTATTAGATCTGCCAAATCTCTTTTTTTTCTCATCCAGGAACATAGTCGTAGGTTCTGGGTATCAGGACGTGGGTATCTTGGGGAGGGAGACATTTTATGCTTACCACATTTGTGAAAATTATCTTACAGTTAAGTAGTCCATAAAAATCATCTCTTCTGAAAATGTAATTTTCCTTAAAATCATATATTTAATTGCCAGGATACGTATTATTTTTTAAAGTAAATTACTTTTTAAATTTTCTAAAAAATGTCTCAGAGAAAGAACATCGTGAAAACATCTTTATTTGGTACAGAAAAGAAATTACTCCACAGAATCTATAAATAATAGACATGCATTTTTAATAGCCTCTCTTTTTTCTCTTCCTCTCCCTCTCCACCTCCCCCGTCTCCCTCTATGTTTGTCTTTCTCTCTCTCCCATCCCATCTCTTTGCCACACACTTGCACATGCACACAGCTAAGTCTCCTCTGCTTCTTACTAACAGCAAATGTACAACAATAAGGAAAATATCTGGTTCAGAAAATATATATTTTTCTTGATCTTAAATAGAAAGTGCTCATACAAGAAGGAACATATTTAACATGTCCAAGGGATTGCTTGAGGGATGTGAAACATCCTTCCCAGAAGAAATAATCTCCTGCTTTAACAAATGTGTGGCAAGAATTTGATGTGTTGGGTTACTCCTCTATTGCCTTTAGGACATAATGCAATGTGCTGGACTTGGTGGATGAGTCAGAAAGCAGTAGTTCACATAGAACTTGTTACTGAGAGGCAGGAAAAACAATCCCTCTTTAACAAGTGCTTTGGAAGAGTTCCCTGAGCTATAACTTTGGTGCATGTTGGATTCAGGATCATTAGCCACCCAAGATAAATACAGTCCATGGGAGGTAGTGTTCCCTCCATGTGTGGGTTGCAAATGGAACCAGTCATTTACAATAGCTGCAGTTAAATGGGAACAAAGTTAAGTAGTGATGAGTCAACTATGCAAGGCTCTGCCTTGAAAAGTTTAACAAAGAAAATAACATCAATTTTCAAATTGGAAATTTATTCAAATTACCCATTTATACAGTTCAAAAAATTGCAGGTGAATTACTTAGAGTGATGAGCAGACAGAAGGAAAGGATTGGATTTCCAAATCTAGTACTTACTTAACCTCCCTATGTTTCAGATTTTTTACTTTTATAGTAGAATAAAATAATTTGCCTAGTCTACAATTCAATGTTATGAAGATTCCCGTATACCTGAAAGAATACTTGGGAAAGCATCTGATATGATCTCAAGGAAAATAATTCAATACCAACTTTGAAAAATATTCATACTGGTAAAGCATTTATTACTGTGCCTGACACATGAGTTTATTAGTTATTGCCAAGTAGTAATTCAAGGTATGAAGTAGGGAATAACAAAAGATTACAAGGTGCATACTTGTAACCTTTGTTGCTGTTCAGCTTTCCTGTAGTCAGTATCCATTTACAGATGCAATTCAATGAGGTACTGCAGAGTATACACTTGTAAAACTACAGTCTCAGTCAACAAAAAGAACTTTTTCATTGCTGCTGCTTAACAGAGTCACCATAGATTAGTTGGAAATGTTTAGAATTTTATATAAATGGAATAGTGAAGTACATTCTCATTTCATCTAGCTCCTTTTACTCTGTATAAAGTTTCTGAATTGTTTCATATGACAAAATGTATGTGTCATTGGTTTGTTTCTTTTGGTAGCTGAGTAATATTTCATGGCATTGCATGAATATTATGCTTGTTCATTACCTTTTGATCAACATTTGAGTTGCTTTCAGTTTAGAACTATTATAAATAAAATTGCTAAAGACATTTTCATGGAAGTCTTTGCTTGGACAGAAGGTTTTTATTTCTTTTTTTTATTGCATTTTAGGTTTTGGGGTACATGTGCAGAACATGCAAGTTAGTTGGATAGGTACACACGTGGCAGTGTGCTTTGCTGCCTTCCTCCCCTTCACCTATATCTGGCATTTCTCCCCATGCTAGCTCTCCCCAACTCGCCACCTGCTGCTGTCCCTCCCCTATTCCCCCCAACAGACCCCAGTGTGTAGTGCTCCCCTCCCTGTGTCCATGTATATTATGCTTTTTATATACAACTAGATTCTACTTGCTAATCACTTTAAAAAATATTTGTATGTATACTCAAGCATGATATTGCCCCCTAGGTTCCCTGTCTTATAATATCATTCTTTTCTTTTTTATCAGACATAAAAAGAAAGAGAAATACTTATAGAATTAGAAATAAGCCAAGATTTGATATTTTATCATAAAATTACCACATTACAAAAAAAGTTTCATATCTTTCTCACTAGATTTTTATGGATCTCAACAGTAGGATTCTTTTATCCCATAACTTAGTTGAATTTCTTGAATTGTGTAGGTTATTTTATGGTAAATATAAATTTTTACTTCTCTCATGGAATGGGGTACCTCTTGCCCATTGATGTTGGATTTAGTCATGTCATTTGCTTGAACCACTGGAATGTGGGCGGAGGTGATAGGGCTGTGTGCCAGATTTAAGACTAAGCCTAAAAAAGACATTTTTTCTGCATGTTCCTTTGAGTGTTTCCAATCTCTGCATTAGGAGAAGAACATGCCTCAGATAGCTACTCCTCCAGTTTTGGCCCCAGAATTAAACACAGGAAGAAGACCTGAATTTGATTTGCATCTCAAAGTAGAACTGTCCCAGTGGACATAAAACTGATGAATAAGGAATAAGTGTTTATTGTTGTATGCCACTGATATTTTTATGGTTGATTATGTGTAGAAAAGCTGACTTATATACATATATAAACTTGGAGAACACTGAATTTAGAAATGAAGTTTCTGCTTATGGTTATGCCTGAGTAGCTCCAAGTGGATCATCCCTCCCACAGATAACAACTCTAAATGCTGGACAAAATATAAAAATAACAATTTCCTGAATATCAAAGAGAAACCCAAATCATGCAGATACTGGGTAAATTTTATAGGACATTTTTTATAGCTTAAGACTAAGTCAGCATCATGTGGCATGACTAAAATCTACATAAGGAGAAATGGCATAGAGTATAAAAAGAAACTACCACAGCTAAAAGGTGAGGAGGAATATCCAGGAAGGAGAGAGCTGAAGAGAGGCTCCTGGTTTTTGTGGATACAGCCACCCAAATCTATGATTGATCCCTGACCTCTGCATGCATAGTTCATTTTATTAGAAGTTCACTTAGGAACACAGCACAGTGGGAGGCTTCACACTACCAGACTTCAAAATATACTACAAGGCTACAGTAATCAAAACAGCATGGTACTGGTACCAAAACAGAGATATAGACCAATGGAACAGAACAGAGGCATCGAAGGCAACACAACATATCTACAACCATACAATCTTTGATAAACCCGACAAAAAGAAGCAATGGGGAAAGGATTCCCTGTTTAATAAATGGTATTGGGAAAACTGGCTAGCTATGGGCAGAAAGCAGAAACTGGACCCCTTCCTGACACCTAACACTAATATTAACTCCAGATGGATTAAAGACTTAAACATGACACCTAACACCATAAAAACCCTAGAAGAAAATCTAGGCAAAACCATTCAGGACATAGGAGTAGGCAAGGACTTCATGACCAATACACCAAAAGCATTGGCAACAAAAGTCAAAATAGACAAATGGGACCTAATCAAACTCCATAGCTTCTGCACAGCAAAAGAAACAGTCATTAGAGTGATCAGCAGCCAACAGAATGGGAAAAAATCTTTGCAGTTTACCCATCTGACAAAGGGCTGATATCCAGAATTTACAAAGAACTAAAACAGAATTACAAGAAAAAAACAAAGAAGCCCATTCAAAAGTGGGCAAAGGATATGAACAGACACTTTACAAAAGAAGATATACATGAGGCCAACAAACATATGAAAAAATGCTCATCATCACTGGTCATTAGAGAAATGCAAATCAAAACTACATTGAGATACCATCTCACACCAGTTAGAATGGTGATCATTAAAAATCTGGAGACAACAGATGCTGGAGAGGATATGGAGAAATAGGAACACTTATACTGTTGGTGGGAGTGTAAATTAGTTCAACCATTGTGGAAGACAGTGTGGCGATTCCTCAAGGACCTAGAAATAGAAATTCCATTTGACCCAGCAATCCCATTACTGGGTATATATCCAAAGGATTATAAACCATTCTACTATAAGGACACATGCACACGAATGTTCATTGCAGCACTGTTTACAATAGCAAAGACCTGGAATCAACCCAAATGCCCATCGATGATAGACTGGACAGGGAAAATGTGGCACATATACACCATGGAATATTATGCAGCCATCAAAAATGATGAGTTCGTGTCCTTTGTAGGGACATGGATGAACCTGGAGAACATCATTCTCAGGAAACTGACACAAGAACAGAAAATGAAATGCCACATGTTCTCACTCATAGGTTGGTGTTGAACAATGAGAACACATGGACACAGGGAAGGGAGCACTACACACTGGGGTCTATTGGGGGGAATGGGGAGGGACAGCAGGGGGTGGCGAGTTGGGGAGAGATAGCATGGGGAGAAATGCCAGATATAGGTGAAGAGGAGGAAGGCAGCAAATCACACTGCCGCGTGTGTACATATGCAACTATCTTGCAAGTTCTTCACATGTACCCCAAAACCTAAAATGCAATAAAAAAAAGAAGTTCACCTAGGAATAAAAGAATTGAACTGAAATTTCATAGTTTAGGGTTTGAGAATGGCTAAGTTAATTACTTGCTATTACCTAAAAATCAATACTTTTCAGAAGAACATAAACTGATTCAGCTTCAGATAAGTTGGAATCTTCTTCTGTAAATTAGACCTCCAGTTTCTCCTGTGGGAGTGTGTATTCGGGGGCAGAGGATCTACCTTTCCCAATTCTGCAGTTTGGGCAGCCACTGTATTTGTGGTGTCTCCAGGGTCCTGCAAGAGCAGTCTGCTTCCTTCAGGGAGTTCTGTGGGTCCTCTTGGATTTCCTGATTTATTCCTGCAGTCTTTCTGGAGTTAAAATTTATGTTATGAGCTTCCGCCCACAGCTCTATCCATCCTAGTCAGAGAGGCAATCTAGGCCTGCCTCCTGTCTGCCACGATGCCTCCACTATTTTTCAAATGTAACTTTTATTTTAAGTTTAAGAGAACATGTCCAAATTTATTTTATAGGTAAACATGTCATGGGGGTTTGTTATACAGATTATTTAGTCATCCAGATATTAAACCTAGTACTTTCAATAGGCCCCAGTGTGTGTTGTTCCTTTCTTTGTGTCCATGTGTTCTTGTTATTTAGCTCTAACTTGTATGTGAGAACATGTGGTATTTGCTTTTCTGTTCCTGTGTTAGTTTGCTAAGGATAATTGCCTGCAGCTCTATCCATGTCCCTGCAAAGGACATGATCTCATTGTTTTTTATGGCTACATTGTATTCCATGATATATATGTACTGCACTTTCTTTCTGTGTGTCATTGATGGGCATTTAGGTTGATTCCACGTCTTTGCTATTGGGAGTAGTGCTGCATAAAACATACAGATGCATCTGTCTTTATATAGAACAATTTATATTCCTTTGGGTATCTACCCAGTAATGGGATTGCTGGCTGAATGGTATTCTGTTTGTACGTCCATGAGGAATTACAACACTGTCCTCCAACAATGAGTTAACCAATTTACACTCCCACCAACAGTGTATAAGTGTTCCAGATTCTTCACAATCTCACCAGCATCTGTTATTTTTTGCTTTTTTAATAATAGCCATTCTGACTGCTGTGAGATGGTATCTCATTGTGGTTTTTATTTGTATTTCTCTAAAGACCAGTGACGTTGAGCTTTTTCTCATGTGACTGTTGGTCATATCAATTTCTTGTTTTGAAAAGCATCTGTTCATGTCCTTTGCCTACTTTTTAATGGTGTTTTTCTTTTTTTGTAAAGAAAGGCTGGATATTAAAACTTTCAGCTGCACAGTTTGCAAAAATTCTCTCTCAGTCTGTAAGTTGTCTGTTCATTCTCTGGATAGTTTCCTTTGCTGTGCAGAATCTCTTTAGTTTAATTGGATCTCATTTATCAACCTCTACTTTTGTTGCAATTGCTTTTGGCATCTTCACTGTGAAATCTTGGCCCATGCCTATGTCCACAATGATATTGCCTAGGTTATCTATCAGGATTTTTATTGTTTTAGGTTTTACATTTAAGTCTTTAACCCAACTTGAGTTCATTTTTGTCTATGGTATAAGGAAGTGGTCTAGTTTCAATCTCCTGAATATGGTTAGCCAGTTATACCAGCACCATTTGTTGAATAGGGAATCCTTCCCTTTGCTTGTTTTTGTCAGGTTTGTCAAAGACCAAATAGTTGTAGGTGTGCAGACTTATTTCTGGATTCTCTATTCTGTTCCATTGTTCTATGTTGATTCCGTGTCTTTGCTATTGGGAGTAGTGCTGCATAAAACATACACATGCGTCTGTCTTTATATAGAACAATTTATATTCCTTTGGGTATCTATCCAGTAATGGGATTGCTGGTTGAATGGTATTTCAATGAATCAGACTGTTTTTGTACCAGTTCTCTGCTATTTTGGTTACCGTAGCCCTGCAGGGTAGTTTGAGGTCAGATAGTGTGAAGCCTCTAGCTTTGTTCATTTTGCTTAGCATTGCCTTGGCTATTCATGCACTTTTTGGGTTCCATATAAATTTTTAAATAGTTTTTTCTAGTTCTGTGAAAAAACAGTCACTGGTTGTTTAATAGGAGTAGTATGGAATCTGTAAATTGCTTTGGGTAGCACAGCCATTTTAATGATACTTATTCTTTCTATCCATGAGCATGGAAGGTTTTTCCATCTGTTTGTGTCATCTCTGATTTCTTTGGGCAGTGTTTTCTAGTTCTTGTAGAGAGCTTTCTCCTTGCTTGTTAGCTGTATTCCTAGGAATATTGGTTTTTGTGTGGACATTTTGAATGGGATTGTGTTCTTTATCTGTCTTTCAGCTTGACTGTTAGTATATAGGAATGCTAGTGATTTTTGCATGTTAATTTTTTATCATGAGATTTTGGTTCAGTTGTTGTGCCTCAATGGAGGAAACGAGGCACTCTGGCTTGTCAGGGTTCTTTTCTTATCTTTGTGAGCTTATTGGCCTTCAGTCTTTGAGGTTTTTGACCTTTGGATTCTTTTTTCTTTCCTATTTGATGACCTTGAGGGTTTGATTGCGGTATTAGGTGAATTCAGCCAACTGGCTTAGTTTCTGGAAGACTTTAGAGAGCCAACCTCAGTTCCCAACTTCTGGACTGCCTGTTTCATTCTGATGAATTTGTGTTGGGCCCCAACTTTGTTTTCTGGCTCCTCCAGGTTAGGAATCCACTCTGCTGCAGGTGACCAAGGTGCTCTTGGACCACTGGTCACTGCATTTCGATGCATGGTGTCAGCCAAAGCAGTTCATAATGCAGCGACAGCAGGATCTGTCCTCATTCACACATGCCAGCAGCAGCGGTTGCAGCAGCGCAACAGAACGCTAGCCTGCCAGGATGCCTGCTTCCCTGTGGGCATTCACTGCAGAGGCAACTCTATTGTGGGTGCGGCCTAGGAGGGACCCTGATTGCGACTGAGCACCATGGCACTAGAGGTGGTGTTGGCTCGAAGGTGGGGCGTTAGTGAGTGCAGGTCTGGGTGTCTTCTCTGTACTCTGTAAGCAGGAGTAGTCACTCAGGGTGGAGGCTGATCTGTTGCTGTTCTCTGCACAGTGTTAGTGCCAAGAGTGGATTGCGGGCAGGGATGGGCGTGGCTGGCTTTGTTCCCAATGAGGCTCCATCTGTCATGGCAGTCACTGGGGGTATGGGAGGTGGATTGAACTCCTGTGTGCTGGCAGGGCAACAGAAGCAAAACCCACCTGGCAGATGCCTGGCGGACACACTGGCAAAGTGAAGTGGGGAGCTGCCATGAGGCAGGGGGAAGCTGCAGTGTGGGGAAGGTGCCTGCTAGCTGCTGCGTGGCCACAGGGGACACCCCACTGGAGCTCTCCACAAGTCACGCATGGTCCATCAGAGCAGAAGCTATGGTGAGGACACCAGGGCACCTGTGGCTGCCCTGCAAGCAGGCATGGCTAGGCTGGAGCACCAGGAGAGGTCAGCAGACCAAGGGGTTCTCAGGTTGGACTATCCCTGTCTCATGGGCAAGACTGTCCTGCAGAAATCAGATCCCACAGGACCCTTAGGGCTCAAGTCTCCTATAAGAGCAAGTGAAGCCTAGGGGGACGGCCATCCCTGGCTGTGCTTTGCTACCTATGCTCCTGCATCAAACCCTCTGGGCTCCACATCTGCTGGCTTGTTGCACCTACCACTTCTCTAAGTAGCTCTCCCAGGAAACTCCCCTGGTGAGCGAGGGGTCTCCACCTGCTGAAGTTCTAGCAGTCTCGGTGGCGACCATGAGCTGCTCCTTACCTGCTCAACTCATTCCTTCTCCTGAAGCTCTTGGGGGCCGGGAATGAGTTCCAATGCACCGCAGCCTCATTCAGGGTCCCCAGCTTTCTACCCCTTCATTCCAGCTTCTGTGTCTTCCTTCCATCCACTCTCAGTGCCTTTCCTCTGAAGATCTATTAGGAGCACAGCAGTCCTTTCTGTCCCTGGGAGAGAGCTGTTCCACCTGGCTGCTTCTCGTCACCCATCTTGCCCTCCTCCCCCATGTTATTTTTTTAAACTGCTCTTTGAATTCAGTGATATTTTCCTGAACCCTAGAAAATACTACATATAACCATTTCGGTAATGATGCTGGAAATTTCATAGGTGGAAAAACAACTTGTTTCAATTTACAAGTAATTGATTAACTGTGAGGTGGAGGTTTTTTAAATGCTTTATATTCTTGTTACCCATTTGTGCAAAGAATTCTAAATATGTCGGGCTTTTTTTTTATCACATAAACATGATAAAAATGTTAAGATTGGAAGAAATGTTAGTTAATTAGTTCCTCAAATGTAAGACTAATCGTATAAACTATAGCTTTTACACTTTTAGTTCAGTTAGAAGCAAAACAATACATCTCTAGAATTCAGTTAAAGAAGGTTTCTTGGTCTAGTCCAGTGGTTCTCAAATCAAGATGTATATTACCACTGCCTGGAGGCTTCTTAATACATATAGACACCAGGTTCCCATTTTCAGATACTCTAATGTGTAATCTAGTCATCAATATTAAAAGCTTCTCAGGTACCTACAACGTGCAGCAAAGGTTGAAAACGTTTAGTCTAGACTATATCTGCAGTCGGTAGCCAACTAACACAGATTTTAATTATTATTTATCAACATCATCTAGGACAACCTTCTTCATCTTTATTTTATATTTTTCTTTCATGTAGTAACAAGTCTATCACTTCTGTTATAATTAATTACTACATTAAATCATATCTTTGGTCAACGTTTCAGACTCTATTGCTACTTTTCAGATGAGAGAAATATCCTCAGAAATGGAAACATTTGACTGTTTCATATTTGAGTTCTTTTAGGGAGTGAAGCTCCTTTAAACCACACTGGAGTAACAGCATCTAAACTGAGTTGACCATTTTCTAGCAGTATTTAATTTTAAGAACCTGGAGAAAGGAGTTAGAGTGAGCTTCCAAGATTTCATTTAATCAGAGTTTAACACTTACCTTCTTCACTTTATTTGTAGTGAGCACTTAAAAAGCCATTTTTAAAATCTTTTTAAGTGTAGTGCATTAGCACATTTTATATGCAAGTACAAATTATGTTTTTTTTAACAATTTCCAGACTTCAGATTACACCTATCTTTTCAATGACGTGAATAATTTGCAAGTGACCGCCTGAAATAACCTTGTAACTTCCAGACCAGACTATTAGACTATATTAAAAGTGGAGCAATGTCCTTTCTAATCCATCAGTGCAACTTCCCAAGGGAAAAAATAAAATACTGCAGTAAGAGTGATTGTTACATTTCTGTTTTTTAATCCATTATTCACCTTCAATGCTGTCACCTGGATTCTAATTAGGTCTTCATGCAGGGTTCTGATCCTTGGAGACAGACTGGTTTATTTTTCCTCTATCCTGTAAGTATCACTGAACAGATATGAAAGACAGTTCTGTCCTCCTTCTCTCATACCTACTTTCCTTTCAAACTTTAGTAAATAATGTTTTTGCTTCTGTCATTTATAATCTACAGGTACTGCTGATAGTTATGCACCTCAAGATGTTTGTATATTAATGAGTGTGATTCGCTCTTGTTTCCTACTGTATCCTGTTAACGTTACAAATTATTTCTTCTTAAGGAGTAAAAAGTTTTCCCTGTGATGTGGTTTTCTGAGTGTGACTGGTCTACGATTGCATTATATATTGAAAAAGGAAAAAATTGTACATTTACATAATAGTTTGTGGGTATCTTTGACAAGATGACATTGTACATTGAGGCAAACCTCATATAATTTTTATTCACAGAGGCTGCAATATATGACTGTATTGTAACAGTCTTGACTCTATTCCTAGTTCAAACCATTTGACTTTCAAGAGTAACTGAAGAGCTATTTATATAGCTTGATGTAACTATATTAAGTCTAACAATATCTAAGGCAGAGGGTAATACCGACAGTTCAATTTTCACACTCAGAGTGCTCTATGTCATCAAAAAGAAAACCTCTGAATTTGTAATAAATATTTAAAATCTCATGTGGGGAAGTTTATCTAAACCAGTAAAGAACATTGTTTAGTATGAAAAATCTGGGTTTATTCATCCATCTACCTTCTCTGACCACTACCACCAATATCATTAGCAAAGTGGAAATAAAATGAAGTTATTATTCTCAAACTATTTTATGACATTTTCACATTATAAAAAATAGGACACATGTTCAAATTGGAAAGTCATAATGAAAGAGATTTGCAAACTTTCCTTAATATTAATCAACACATTTTTAGAAATTTTATATAGTCCTTGATAAATAACCAACTTTTTGGGTTTTTGAGGTCATCACTCATTACATTTGATTTAGGCTACACCTCCTGGCACAGACTCAGGTTAAGGAACATGGAATTAGTAGCTGTAATTAAAGTCTACTCTGGATGCAACCTCATGTAGCAGGCGAGTGGGTATTGCAGTCATTTGCTACTGTTTATTGTACATCTAGAACGTCTAGTCCCAATGCTTTGTCACAGATAATACAGAATGCTGGGTGTCAAAGATGAGACCAAAGGAAAATGCTTTCACTCACGCTTTCTTTTCTTCCTGCTGAGTATCCCTTATTACTTGAGATTCCCTTTGCAAACTACTTTTATAAGGTTTCATCCTTCAAAACCTGCGGTCTATGTGCAGTCAAAATTTCTAAATTCTGGAGTGGTAATTTCTGCCATCTTCGGGAATTTCGGCAAAATTTCCTGAAGAAACATGTCATTTGCTCAATCCTGAATCAAAAACAAACTCAGAACAGGTACCTTACTAGAGGATTTTAAAAATAAAGATGATTCACTTCTCTTCTCTCAAATACCTGTGCCTCAAAAGTGTTATCTTAAAAATATAAAGACTAAAGTCTCTTTAAAATAATTTCGAAAAAATGGATCGGTGCTTATATATCAGTCATATCATAATGTATTTTCTCAGTAGGAATTTTAATAATTTATTTAAATAAATTTATGTCATTTGCCCCTAAATTTGTTCAAATAATTGATTGGGTGCTATTTTACTTTAAGAAGCCATAATCCTACAACTTAGATATTTCATTCTCTCCATTGAGCATGTTAAATATATTATCATTTTTTCCTTTGCCATCTTATCTTATTTTTATTTGTAACTTTTATGAATACATAATAGCCATATGTATTTATAAGGTACATGAGAAATTTTGAAACAAGCACACAATGAGTAATAATCAAATGAAGGTAATTAATTGGAATATCTATAATCTCAAGGATTTATTTCCTTATGTTAGGAAGATTTCAGTTCTACCTTCTAGTTATGCTGAATTGGATAATAAAATTGTGCTGACTATAGTCATCCTATGGTCCTATAGAACACTAGTTATTATTCCTTCTACCGAACTATATTTCTGTATTTATTAACCTGTTTCTTTTTATCTCCCATCCCTCTCTCCTTCCCAGCCTCTGGTAACCATCATTCTCTCTATCTCAATGAGATCAATTTTTTTTAGCCCATATATATATGGAAGAACAGGCACTATTTGTCTCTCTGGGCCTGGCTTATGTTACTTAATATAATGTTCTGCAGTTCTATCCATGTTGTTGCAAACGACAAGATTTCACTCTTTTTATAGAGTTCTATAGTGTTCTATTGTGTGTACATGTATCATGTAGAATATATGAGATATATATCACATATATCATACATACCACACGTATATATGTGATATATAATACATTACGTGTATATCAAATATATGTTCTGTTCTTAAGTTCTGTGTCCCAGTCTGGACACTGACCACTGAAAAGCAGATGCTTTTCTGCACCAGCAGCTGTTGATGCATGCTGTTCTTCTTGACTCTTCTGTCCTAAAACACCACTGTTAAGTCTGTGCTCTGAATAGTGGACAGGCAGTGAGTGATCACAATACAGGTGCGACATTATCTAGCTTTATCCAGGGCTTCTTGTACAACTTTTTCACTTTCAGTATCCAGAGCTGGTGTAGCTTCATCCAACTGCAGGATCTGAGGTTATCTGATGAGGGCTCAGGCAATAGCAATCCTCTGTTTCTTTACCTGCTGAGAGCTGTGTCCCCTTATCTCCCACAATTGTTTATTTTTAGGGTAGCGTCTCTAAGAAAAAATGGGTATGAGCATCTTGTCTGCATTCACAATTTCATCCTGTGATACAGCCTGACTGTTGTCTCCATTGGCAATATTCTCAGCAATGTTTTATATACATATATAATATCAATTATATATCCTATATTATCATTCATATATATTATATATCAAATATATAATATCAAACACACATCTATAAAAATGTTTTTATATATGAAGAAATATGATATATATGTATATAATGTTTTCTTTATTCATTCATCCATTGATAGATTCTTAGGTGTATTCCATACCTTGACTATTATAAATAATGCTGCATAAACAGGAGAGTGAGGACAGATATCGCTTTGATGTACTAGTTTCCTCTCTTTTGGATATACACCCAGAAGTGGAATTGCTGGATCATATGATAGTTCAATTTTGAGTTTTTTGAGAAACTTCCATATTATTTTTTTTGTAGTGGCTGTGTTAATTTATAATCCCTCTAACAGTGTAGGAGGATTTGCGTTTCTCCACATTCTCCCTATCATGTATTATTGCCTGCTTTAAAAAAAAAATTTAAGCTTCATTTTAGATTTAGGAGGTACATGGGCAAGTTTGTTATATGAATATACTGTGTGATGCTGAGGTTTGGGGTATGATTGGTCCTGTCCTCCAGCTACTGAGCACAGTACCCAATAGTTCATTTTTCAATTCTTGTCCCCCTCCCTCCCTTCCCTCTCTAGTATTCCCCATTGTCTTTTGTTACCATCTTTATGTCTATATGTATCCAAAATTTAGCTCCTACTTATAAGTGAGATCAAGCAGTATTTGTTTTTTTTATTTCTTCATTAAGTTACTGAATTGTATGTCTTTTTGATAAATCTGTTTTAACTGGGATAAGATAATAACTCATTGTGGATTTGATTTATATTTCTCTGATAATTTATGATGTTGAGGATATTTTCATAAACCTGTTTGCCACTTGTTTGTCTTTTGAAAAATGTCTTTTATTTTTGTTAATTTAAAAAATTGGATAATTTGTATTTTTCCTATTAAGTTATTTGAGTTCCTTCTATATTCTAGTTATTAATCCTTTGCCAGATGGGTCATTTGCAAATATTTTTGCCCATTCAGTGGGTTTTCTCTTTATTTGTTTATTGTTTGTTTGTTTTTGATGTGCAAAATCTCTTTTGTTTAATATAATATCATTTGTTCATTTTCGCTTTGGTTGTCTGCTTTTGAGAACATACTCAAACCTTTTCTCAGACCAATGCTCTGAAGCATTTCCTCAACGTTTTCTTCAAGTGGTTTCATAGTTACAGGATGTATATTTATGACTTTATTCAATTTTGATTTGGGTTCTGTATATGGTGAGAGATAGGAGTCTAACTTCATTCTTCTGCATATAAATATCCATTTTTTTCTAGCACCATTTATTGAAGAGATTGTTCTTTTACCAATGTATGTCCTTGGTACCTTTTTCAAAAATGAGTTGACTGTAAATACATGAATTTATTTCCGGGTTCTCTGATTTCATTGGTCTATGTCTGGTTTTATGCCAGTATCATGCATGCTGTTTTGGTTACTTTAGCTTTGTAGTATAATTTCAAGTCAGGTAATATGATGCCTTTAGCTTTCTTCTTGCTCAGAAATGGTTTCATCTTTCAAGGTATTTTGTGTTTTCATATAAATGTAAAGATTTTTTTTCTATTTCTGTGAACAAGGTCATTTTTTTATTGCATTTTAGGTTTTGGGGTACATGTGCAGAACGTGCAAGATAGTTGCATAGGTACACACATGGCAGTGTGTTTTGCTGCCTTCCTCCCCTTCACCCACAATTGGCATTTCTCCCCAGGCTATCCCTCCCCAACTCCCCCACCTCGCTGTCCCTCCCATTTTCCCCCCAATAGACCCCAGTGTGTAGTACTCCCTTCCCTGTGTCCATGTGTTCTCATTGTTCATCACCCGCCTATGACTGAGAATATGTGGTATTTCATTTTCTGTTCTTGTTGTCAGTTTGCTGAGAAAAATGTTCTCCAGATTCATCCACATCCCTACAAAGGACACAAACATCATTTCTGACTGCTGCATAATATTCCATGGTGTATATGTGCCACATTTTCCCAGTCCAGTCTATCATTGATGGGCATTTGGGTTGGTTCCAGGTCTTTGCTATTGTAAACAGTGCTGCAATGAACATTCGTGTGCATGTGTCCTTATAGTAGAACAATTTATAGTCCTTTGGATATATATCCAGTAATAGGATTGCTGGGACAAATGAAATTTCTATTTCTAAGGCCTTGAGGAATCACCACACTGTCTTCCACAATGGTTGAACTAATTTACACTCCCACCAACAGTGTAAAAGTGTTCCTATTTCTCCTTATCCTCTCCAGCATCTGTTGTCTCCAGATTTTTTAATGATCACCATTCTAACTGGTGTGAGATGGTATCTCAATGTGGTTTTGATTTGCATCTCTCTAATGACCAGTGATGATGAGCATTTTTTCATATGTTTGTTGGCCTGATGTATGTCTTCTTTTGTAAAGTGTCTGCTCATATCCTTTGCCCATTTTTTAATGGGCTTGTTTGATTTTTCCCTGTAAATCTGTTTGAGTTCTTTGTAAATTCTTGTTATCAGCCCTTTGTCAGATGGGTAAACTGCAAAAAATTTTTCCCATTCTGTTGGTTACCGATTCATTCTAGTGACTGTTTCTTTTGCCGTGCAGAAGCTATGGAGTTTGATTAGCTCCCATTTGTCTATTTTGGCTTTTGTTGCCAATGCTTTTGGTGTTTTGTTCATGAAGTCCTTGCCTACCCCTATGTCCTGAATGGTTTTGCCTAGATTTTCTTCTAGGGTTTTGATAGTGCCAGGTCTTATGTTTAAGTCTTTAATCCAACTGGAGTTAATTTTAGTGTAAGGTGTCAGGAAGGGGTCCAGTTTCTGCCTTCTGCACATGGCTAGCCAGTTTTCCCAACACCATTTATTAAACAGGGAATCTTTCACCATTGCTTCTTTTTGTCGGGTTTATCAAAGATTGTATGGTTGTAGATATGTTGTGTTGCCTCTGATGCCTCTGTTCTGTTCCATGGTCTATATCTCTGTTTTGGTACCAGCACCATGCTGTTTTGATTACTGTTGCCTTGTAGTATAGTTTGAAGTCTCGTAGTGTGATGCCTCCCGCTGTGTTCTTTTTGCTTAGAATTGACTTGGCTATGCGGGTTGTCTTTTGGTTCCATATGAGGTTCATGGTGGTTTTTTCCAATTCTGTGAAGAAAGTCAATGGTAGCTTGATGGGGATAGCATTGATTGTTATTTTGATATGGATTGCATTGAATCTGGAAATTGCTTTGGTAGCATAGACATTTTAACCATATCAATATTACCCATGAACATATAATATCTTTTCAATATTTGTGTCATTTTTCAATTTCTTCCATCAATGTTTTATAGTTCTCATTGTAGAAATCTTTCACTTATTTGGTTGTTTATATCTAGGCATTTTATTTTTTTTGTAGCTATTATAAATGGGATTAATTTTTGAGTTTCTTTTTCAGATTGTTTACTCTTAACATATTAAAATTCTCGTAATTTTTGGTATGTTGATTTTGTATCCTGTATCTTTACTGAAGTATAGTTCTGATAGTATTTTGAAAGAGTCTAGATTATAAGATTATATCCTCTGCACACAACAATAATTTGACTTTATTCTTCCCAAGCTGACTTACCTTTATTTATTTTTCTAATCTAATTGCTCTGACTAGGACTTCAAGGTATATTGAATAAAAGTGGAATATATTGAATAAAAATGTATATTGAAACATCCTTGGCTTGTTTCATATCTTAGAGAAAAGGATTTCGGTTTTTCCCCATTTAGTTTGATACTACCTGTGAGTTTGTTGGATATGACTTTTATCATATTGAGGTAGATTCCTTATATATGTGCAGTTTCTTGAGAGTTTTTATTGTGAGTTGTTCAATTTTATTGAATGCTTTTCACTGTCAATTAAAATGATCATACGATTTTTGTATTTAATTCTGCTGATGTAATGTATTACATTTGTTGATTTGCATATATTGAGTCATCCTTGAATCTCTGAGATAAATTCCACTTATCATGATGAATGATCTTTTAAATGTATGACTAAATTCAGTTTACTAGTATTTCGCTAAGAATGTTTACACTATGTTTATCCTAGATACTGGCCTGTAGTTTTTGTTTATGGTTGTGTCTTTGGTTTTGGTATCAGGGTTATGTTGGCTTTGTGTAATGTGGCTGGAAGCTTTTCCTTCTCCTTGATATTTTGCAATAGTTTGAGTAGAATTAGTATTAGTTTTTTTTTTTTTTTTTAATGTTTAGTAGAATTCAGCACTGAAGCCATAAGGTTTTGGGCTTCTCTTTAATGGGAGATCTTTTTATTGCTGCATCTATCTAATTTCTTGTTATTGGTCTATTCAGGTGTTGTATCTCTTCATCGTTTAATCCTGGTAAGTTGTATGTGTCTAGGAATTTTCCCATCTCTTCTAAGTTAACCAATTTATTGGCATATAGTTGCTTATAATAGTCACTAATGATCTTTTGAATTTCTGCAGTATCAGTTGTAATGTCTCAGTTTTCATTTCTGGTTTTATGTATTTGAGTTTTTCTTGCTGTCTTCTTAAAGTTAATCCACCTAAAAGCTTGTGGATTTGTTTATTTTTCCACAAAACCAACTTTTAATTTTGTTGGTCTGCATTTTTTTGTTTCAATTTCATTTATCCCAGATCTGATCTTTATTATTTCTTTTCTTCTCCTAACTTTGAGTTTACTTTGCTCTTGCTTTTCTAGTTAAGATGCATTTTTAGGTTTCTTATTTGAAGTCTTTCTACTTCTATTTTTTTGATGTAGACATCTATTTCTACAAACGTTCCTCTTAGTACTGCTTTTGCTGCTAGGTTTAAATATACTGTATTTTCATTTGCTTCATAAAATGTTCAGCTTTTTTCTTAAGTTTTTACGAACCCAGTAGTCATTCAGGAGCATTTTGTTTAATTTCCATGTATTTGTATACTTTCCAAGGATCTCTTATTGCTGATTTTTAGTTTTAATCCATTATGGTCAGAAAAGATAATGGATATGATTGCAAATATTTTTTAATTTTTTGAGGCTTCTTTGGTGGGCTAACATAACCCTTGAGCAAGTTCTATGTGCTGAGAAGAAAGTATATTCTGCAGCTGTTGGATGAAATGTAAATGCTTGTTGGATGTAACTGTAAATGCTTGTTAGATCCATTTGATCTATGGTGCAGATTAAATTTTGTATTTCATTGTTGATTTTCTGTCTAGATAACGTGTTCAACACTCAAAGTGGGGTGTGAAGTCCCTGTGTTATTATGTTGCTAATAAAGATATACCCAAGAATGGGTAATTTATGAAGAAAAAGGTTTAATTAACTCACAGTTTAGCACGGTTGGGGAGGCCTCAGGAAATATATAGTCATGGTGGAAAAGAAGCAAACACGTTCTTCTTCACATGGTATTAGGAAAGAGAGGAATGAGAACCAAGCAAAGGGGAAGCACCTTACAGAACCATCAGATCCTGTGAGAACATACTCACTATTATGAGAATGGCATTGAGGATACTGCCCTCATGATTTAATTATCTCCCACGGGGTCCTTCCCATGACATAAGATGATTATGGGAACTAATATTCAAGATGAGATTTTGGTGGGGACACGGCCAAACCATAGCAGTCCCCAACTATTATTGTATTGTGGTCTATCTTTCTTTTTAGATCTAGTAATATTTACTTTGTATATCTGGGCACTCCAGCATTGGATGCAAATATATTTACAGTTATTATAGCTTCTTGCTTTATTGATACTTTTATCATTGTCATATCATGACAATCTTTCTCTGTTTTTTTTTTTTTTTTTAATTCAGTTGGAGTCTTCCTCTTTCTCCAAGCTGGAGTGCAGTGGCACAATCTCGGCTCACTGTAACCTCCGTATCCTGGGTTAAAGCCATTCTCCTGCCTCAGCCTCCTGAGTAGATGGAATTACAGATGTGCACCACCATGCCCAGCTAATTTTTTTTTTGTGTTTTTAGTAGAAACAGGGTTTCACCATGTTGGCCAGGATGGTCTTGATTTCTTGACATTGTGATCCACCACCTAGGCCTCCCAAAGTACGAGGATTTCAGGCATGAGCCACCACACCCGGCCCTTTCTCTGTTTTTAGTTTTTGTCTTGAAATTTATTTTTTCTGATATAAGTATAGCTATTCCTGCTCTGTTTTAGCTTGCGTGAATTATCTTTTTCCATCCCTTCCTTTTAGTTTTTGTGTGTCTTTATAGATGAAGTGAGTTTCTTGTAGACAGCATATAGTTGGGTCTTATTTATTTATTTATTTATTTATTTATTTATTTATTTATGCAGCTATTCTATGTCTTGATTAAAGAGTTTAGACCATAAAAATTCAATTCACTAATGATATGTAAAGACTTACTACTGCCATTTTTTAATTTGTATTCTGGCTTTTGTTGATCCTCTCACCTTTCTGTCTCTTTTTGTGTAAAAGTGATTTTCTTCAGTAGTATGGTTTAAGTTCTTACTTTTTATTTGTGTGTGTGTAACTATCATAGCTTTCTGCATTGTGGTTACCATGAGGCTTTCAAATAATATCTTATAACCTGTTATTTTAAACTGATGATAACTTAACTGTGATCACAATGCAAAGAAAAAAAAACAAGCTATAAAAAATATATCATTTTACTCCATTTATCTTGCTTTTAGACTTCTTGTTGTCTCTATTTATAACTGAAACTGCTTGGCACTTTATTTTACTGTGGCTGAGCTGGTACTCAAGTTGCAAGACAAAGTAATCTGTGCTCTTCTCTCTCCTTTCCCCAGGCGAAAGGAGTCTCCTCCATGCTGTATTGCCTGAAGTTTGGGAAGGGGTGACAAAGGCATCTTTATGGTTGCTGCAGCTGGTATATCCGTGGGTCATGCACTTAGCCCATTGCCTCTGAGAGCTGTGTAGCCCCAGGGCCTGCCCAAGGACTGCAGTCACTGTGGCTTGACTGCCCTTCAAATTTATTCCAAGCCCCAGACCACTTCAGTCAGCCATAGGGAAGCAGGCCATGACTTGGGTTCCTCTTGCTGGGGTGGAGGACTCCCCTCTGGTCTAGGATTAGTCTAAATGCTGCCTTGGAGGATACTGGCATAATTCTGCCTTGTGTTGTGTCCCCCTGTGACAAGGTGGCACTGAGTTCCAATGCAAAGCCACACACTCACTCTACTCTCCCTCTTTTAAACACAGGGATTCTCTCTTTTTACTGCACTTCCTGGGACTGGGGAAGACATGATGTGGGCAATGTAAGTGTTATAGTTTGGATATTTGTCTCTGCCCAAATCTCACGTTGAATTGTAATCTCCTATGCTGGAATGGGAGGTGTTTGGCTCATGGAGTCAGATCTCTTATAGCTTGGTGCTGTCTTTGTGACAGTGAGTTCTCGTGAGATCTGATCATTTAAAAGTATGTGGCACCTCCCTCTGGCTCTCTCTCTCACTTGCTCCTGCTTTTGCCTTGTAATGTGCCTGCTCCCCCTTTGACTTCTGCCATGATTGAAAGCTTCCTGAGGCCTTCCTAGAAACCGAGCAGATGCCATTACCATGCTTTCTCTAAAGCCTGCAGAACCATGAGCCAATTAAACCCCTTTTTATAAATTATCCAGTCTCAGACATTTCATAGCAATGCAAGAATGGCTTAATACAGCAAGAGTGTCCTTTCCACTCTCTTCAATGCTTCTGTCTTTGTTATCATGTTAAAACTAGGTACTTTGATTGCTCACCTGACTATTTTATTTTTATGAAGGTGCTCTCTTGCACTGATAGTTGTTCAATTTGGTGTTCCTATGGTGGGGACTATAACTGGAAGGTTCTATTTGACCATCTTGCTCCTACTTACCTTAGCAATATATCATTATTTTATATTGCAATAAAATGCTTTCTTTTTATCCATTTATTTTTATAATTTGAATCAAAGCAGGAAACATTTCTGCTATAATGACTGTCAGTTTTTTCCTACATGCTTTAAAAATTTCACAACCAGCATTCAATTACAGAAGAGTTCCAGTAGAAAAAAAATGTATTCACTATGTTTTCTGGAGAAAGAAATACTTTTGGTCCATTATACCTTTTTTTTCAATAAACTTAAAACTAAAATAGTACTGTTATATATAATAAATGGTTCAGATTTTTAAAAATCCAATAAAGGCAAAAATGTAGGGAAGAGACATTTAATTTCAAATAAAACAGTAATATTATCTAGCTGATTCAATCAATGTAACACTAAAACTGACAAAACAGGCAGGTTGCTGACAATTTATTGATGCTGATAATGGTATTCTGACAATTAAAGTTTTATTTCATTAGCTACAAATATTTGCATGATGTTTCTCTACCAAGAAAATGTTATTGCATCTTTGCAGTTATGAAAGTAGTGGAATTCTTGTCATTACTAGAAATAGCTATGTTCCCATTTAGCTAATAACATTTTAGTTCATGTAGCCATGAGACAAATGACTAAGGATTATTTATGTATCGAAAGGATGATCCTAATAAAGAAAAGCACATGGGTAGCCTGTAACTTAGTCTCTGAGATTCCAACCCTTTAGCTGGGACGTTTTTCAAGACTCAGATATTTTATGTCAGTATAAAGCTAGCCAACTCCCTAACATGAGCCAGAGGATCACTAGAAGCTTTGCAAATCTAACATTATTTATTGGGTATATTGGCTTGGACAAAATACATTGTGTTATTTTATATCCACTTCTCATTTCTTTTAAATTATACTTTAAGTTCTGGGGTACATGTGCAGATTGTGCTGGTTTGTTACATAGGTATACACATGCCATGGTGGTTTGCTGCATCCATCCCCTGCCACTGTTATCTACATTAGGTGTTTCTTCTAATATTATCCCTCTCCAATCCCCCCACCCCCTGCTACCCTTCCCCTAGCCCCCTCCCCTGGCAGGACCCAGTGTGAGATGTTCCCCTCCTGTGTCTATGTGTTCTCATTGTTCAACAACCACTTATGAGTGAAAACATGTGGTGTTTGGTTTTCTGTTCTTTTGTCAGTTTTCTGAGAATATTGGTTTCCAGCTTCATCCATGTCCCTGCAAAGGCCACGAACTAATCCCTTTTTATGGCTGCATAGTATTCTATGGTGTATATGTGCCATATTTTATTTATTCACTCTATCATTAATGGGCATTTGGGTTGGTTCCAAGTCTTTGCTATTGTAAACAGTGCCACAGTTAATATACATGTGCATGTGTCTTTATAATGGTATGATTTATAATCCTTTGGGTATATACCCAGTAAGGTGATTGCTGGGTCAAATGGTATTTCTATTTCTAGATACTTTAGGAATTGCCACACTGTCTTCCACAATGTTTGAACTAATTTACACTCTCACAAACAGAGTGTAAAAGTGTTCCTATTTCTTCACATCCTCTCCAGCATCTGTTATCTCCTGATTTTTTAACAATGGCCATTCTAACTGGTGTGAGATGGTATCTCAATGTGGTTTTGATTCTCCTCATTTTTTCCTTGAAGAATACATAGATTGTGGTTCCATATAACTAATAATTTTTTCATGACTGTTTCATTAGATAGTAATAACAGAATTACTGGATCCAAGGTGCAAGCCAAGGTACCACGGTTCTTTAAATACACCGTACACTTAAACCTCAAAACAATCCTGATGTATCTTCAGTGCTTAGCATAGTGCCTGTCACTACAGAGGCACTCAGTAAGTATTTAGTAGTGAATGGGTGGGCCTGTGAAGAAGGTATTATAATTCCATGTTATAAATGAGGACATTAAGGCTAAGAAAATGAAATAACTTGTTCAGGTTTATATTACCAGTAAGAAGGAGAGGCAGGATTTGAAGACAAGTCTAGTTGATCGATTCAAAAGTTTATGCTTTGACTCTTTGTATACACAAGCTTCACCTAAATTCTAAGAGCCTCAGTTTAGGAAAGTAAAGATATTTCCATAAGTGATCTCTAAGGTCTTTTCTAAATTAAATAAATCAGTGACCAATCTGTGAAAGATTAACCTCAAGCATATCAACTTGAGAAGTGGATATGAAACCTAAGTGGTGATATGTTTTTTCCACCTTGGAAATGTTGGCAAGTTTTCTGGATCTGTTGCTGAGTATGAACAGTGAGCCTTGAGTCTTTCCTTCCACAGATCTACATAATCTCTTACCTACAGTTCTGAAGTCCAAATATCTCTAAAAACTAAAACCTTTAAGTAACCTGTCCTGACTTGAACTGATTTGAGTGCAAACACTAACCTGAACTGATGTGAGGCTATCTATAGTGTTTATTCATCACACATGTGGGCATTTGTTTGACTTGCTGCCAAAATATTAATATATTAGGCCATGAGATGTCGCATCCACTCCTTGAGAGAAGAGGGCTAGAATGTGACTGCATTATACAATTTATGCAATATATATCTTTATATAAGCCAAAACCATTCTAAATCATAAACAGTATTTGGTCAACGGCTTTGGGATAAGAAGTAGTGGACATTCTCATGCTCTGTTGGCTACAACTATAGTTACTGGAGGAAGAGACAGCTAGAGACAGATGAACTTTTAGGTTTAAAGGTGCTGATTTCAAGATATCAAGGCATCTACTATAGATGTGTTTTCTTATCTGTAAAAAGGAAGAACACCAGAGATCATAATGGTGTGTCCCCTTTTGATGTAGTCTGGCATTCTGGAAAGCCCTAGAATCCCTAGGAGTGAAAACTAAAACAGAAAGAAACTAAAGTCATCCAAAACGATTTAATACGCACTCAGCTATTCTTTGACATATCTACATTCTGTTTCTTACTTGTACCTATATTTAGACCCATCAGTGCACTTCAAGGTAACATAATATTAAAAAGAAAGAAAGAAACCTACACCTTGCACCTATTTACAACCTCCTGATTATACTAGATTTTTATTGACATTTTATTGAGTATTCATATGAAAAAGCAGAGAAGAAAAAAGTTATTATAGCTCCATTGAAAAGATGGAGAAATTTATACTTTTCAGATTAAGTGACTGGACACTGTCACACAATTATTTAGTGGCAAAAGAGGGACTGGAATTTGGAATCTAGATTGTTAACTAAGTTGAATTTCGCTCTGTATGAGATGACTCTGCAACTTAACTTTCATCAACTGAATGGGCTACAGCTAGAATATTTCTCTTTTCAAATTGATGTTATATAAAAAGCATACCTGATATTCCACAAATACCATGGAAAAAGTAATAGAAAATTTATATGAAATGATAGTGCAGTGTGACTAACAAGATTTTCTGACAGCTTCCCAAAAAGATTTTCCTAGTTTATTCAAGACACAGAGCAGACTTCCTAAAATGGCAGTGTTAAAATTCCTTTATGTCTTCTTTGAGAATCTGGAGACTAGCCAAACATTCATTTTGATACTGCTGGAACTAATGCTGTACTTTATAAAATGGGTCACAGTATGCTCCTGAGATGTCTTAAAGGCACCATGGGCTTTGCCTACTGTGATTGGAGCTGGGTTTTTTTTTTGTACACTGACTGACTTAAGTGGTCCCTTGCCAGCCTTCACATGGGCATACACACAGCAATCAGGTTCCCAGGTGATTATGCATCTGTGCTGCAGAGGCCTAATATTAAACTTCTTTTCATCTTTCTTTGTCAATTTTTAGTCTCCTTCCTTGTTTTCATTAACAATAAAGAAATGCATCAATTTCTGTATCTTTTTGCTAAGGTTATGCTATGGACAGAATTATTCCCCTTTAAGCTTTCCAAAATTTCATAAGAAGCCCTAAGCCTCCATGTGTTGAGATTTGGAGATGAGGTCTTGGGAGAAACATTAGGTTTCATGAGATCGCAAGAGTGATGCCATTATAATTAGATTAGTTTCCTTATGAGAAGAGACGCAAGACAGCTTGCATGCTCATGCTCCCCCTCAGCCTCTTCTGACGTTCTCCCCCATGTGAAGATACAGTGAAAAGGAAGCCATCTGTCAACCAAGAAGTGAGCCCTCTTTACCAAAACCAGACCATGTGGGCACCCCAAACTCAGGCTTTCAGCCTGTGTAGTATTTTATTACTGAAGCCTGAGATGACTAAGACACAGTACCTATAGCCCTGTAAATGATATCTCACTAGAGACACTGACAATAATTGATGCCTTTGAAACTTCAAATATGTTGCAATAAGTTATTTGTTAAGTACTTAACTCTGGTTTAATAGTATGCATTTTCTAGATTTATTAAGAAAATAATATGTGACAGGGTTGAAAATGAAGATATTACTAACCTAGAAATGCAAGAAACTTAATTGAGAGTCTTTTAGTGTGTGTTGTTGTAGAAGAGTGACTTAAACTTTCTGTAAAACACGTCTTGAATTCTTAAAAATTACATGTTATATGTTCTCTTTTGGGTTAAATACTCAGTCAATTATCAGCTTAGTTGTTTTCCTATATTTGTATTTTCTAACATGATATCTGAATTTGTAGCTCACTGTACCCCCATCGTCATTGAGGGAGGGATCCTTGAAGCTGCCTTTGAGGAGATAGATGCTCTTGGCTTTGCCTTATCACTGACAGCGTTGTATACCTTTGCTGCTAAAGTCTATGGCAAGGTAACTTGTGCCTCTGCTCAGTATAGTCAGAATTGATAGGCGACATTTTTCTGATTTGTTTTCACTTCAGTTTTTCCTGAGTCTTTTGTAACTCCCATCTTTGATCACTGTACTCACACAACAGTCTCATTTCAGACATGACTCTCAATTTCATATTAGGCCTCGTGGAGAGCAAAACCAAGTCTTCATTCACTCTGCTCAATGTGACAGGGTACTAATTAAATCCCTGAAAGGTACTGAGAAAGAGAGATAGCTGGAAATGGTCAGACTAAGGTATATTTTAAAAAAGGTTTGATGATAACTGTAGATCGTCTTCATAATGCGGAAACATGCAACAGAATCTCTAATGTGATGAAGCATTCAATGCATGTGTAAAATTCAGGATTTCTATATGAACATGTTTCATTAGATGTTAGTGAATATTTTTCCTTTTAACAAATGACTGTTACAACACTCCAAAATAAAATAAAATCAGAAGCTTGTTTTGATAACCCTCTAAATATACTGCGTTTAGTAAGCCATAAGCAATTCTGTAAAACCTAAAATAACCCTAGCCTTTATAACATTGTAAGCCGAAGCCTTTCACTTTTGAGTTACATGTTCCACTGGTTCAATTTTCTCTCACAGTTAGTCACGAATAAAACTTGTGTAGGGTCTTACAATAATCTTTGTTTATAGAGTTTCCCTAAAAATGAAGTTAACAATAACAATTGAAATCCTGATTAGGTTTGTTAATGCAAGACCAGTGTTTCAAGTTGTGCTTATACTCTAACTTTCTTCATTTCCTTTCCTTGCTTTCCTGTAATTTACTCTGTACATACACGGCCAACTTCACATTCATGATTTCAGTATTACCTTTAGAGTGATCTATGTTTTCAGGTCTTTTTAAAACTAATTCTGATCAATAGTATACTTGTTAAATGTCCCTCTTTGCCAATTTTTTTTAAAAGGTTTTTCTCCACAAGAAAATACTAGAACTGGAATAAATTCTGAGATTGCATCGCCCAATTTTTGTAGATGAGGAAACTAAAACTGATATTTAATAACTGGTCCATTGTCAATCAGATATTAGAAGAAACAGAATGAGAGTGTCTTAACTCCTGGTGCAATGCTGTTGCTTCACATTCTTAAGGTCACTTTAAAATATAAACTTTTGAGTATTAAACATAATTTTTAGAATGGTATTTCCATGATTTTAGATTTTAAAATCACCATACAATACATCTCATTGTCATTGCACATTAAGCATGTGTTATCTATCAGATATTGTGCAAAGTGCTTGTAGATAATCTCATTTACTTCTCAGAGTAACCCAATTACAGTAACATTGCTATTATTATCTCTATTTGATAGATGAAGAACCAGAAGTCCGGAGAGGTAAAGTTACATGCCCAGAGTTTTGTTGTTGTTGACTGGCAAAGCAGGATTTGAATGCAGCCTGCTGGCGCCAAAACACATTGACTGCTGAACCATTTTCTTACATCCAACTCAGCCACAGCTGTGCCCCTCCTTTGTTTAGGTTCTAAAAACACTGGGAATTTTGAAATTCACCTGTTTCATTTCTATGCTGCTTATTTAACAAACTTAGAACCACATTTGGGAGTCGAATTCACCTAGTTAAACTGTTTTGGGGAATTATTCTTCCAGGCTAAACTCCTGGCTCCATCTTGCTTTCTTTTTTTTCACTTCCCTTTACCTCCTTTTCCCAATATTCTCTTTTAAAAATCTAGTTTACCTTGCTGTATCGTATGCATCTTTACAAACCATTTTATTTCCTTTTAGGAACAAAGCAGGACACAAATAAAAAGAATAATAATTAAATAAACCAATTAGCCAGCCTCGAGATACTCTGCTGGAAAGAAATAATAATGCAGATGAATGATTCATGAATGTGGGAGATAACTGAGGAGACCCAGATTCATATTGAAAAAGCCCACAAAGTTCTGCAAGATGGAAAGTATAAATAGGGGCTGATAGGAACAAGACAGTCCAGGATCATTTGTAGATGTTGATTCTAGCATGTACAAGTGAGAATAATCACTGCCTCACAACAGCATGAATTTAGTTAGGCATTACTTTTTGATGATTCCCTCATTTTTGAACACAAGGATTCTTATAGTAGAGCCCCAAACAAAAACACTGGTTAACCCAAGTAAAAAAATTATTAAAATTACCCATTGTGTTGCATAGGAACTACTAGCAAATATCCTAATATATATGGAAATATATTAAATTATTACATGAGTATCACTATACCAGCACAATAAAGTTATCTCATATTCTGGTAGAAAGAAACAGTTTATAATATATTTTAATGACACCTACTGCTACATTGAGAAAAATAAATATTAATTTTTCAATATTTTATTTACCAAACTGATGCAAAAATGAATGTTTATAAACTTTTATTCTATCTCCATTTTGCTAAGATTCTGACTAAAATAACAAGATGAGTAAGAAATTCTTTACGGTGAAATTAGCCTCTTTAAATTTCCATCATGATATTTCTAAAGGTAATTTTATTTTTTATTTGGTCAATTAATATATTTTTAAAACTACCAGATAAATTTGGAAATTCAGCAGTATTCATCAGGCAACAATATTTTGTTGCTGTTGTTTTTTGAATTATCTAAACCAAATTACTATCTAGTAGTAGAAATTGTTAGTCCGAATTTTATTTAAAAATTATTTATAAAGGATGATTAAATCTGTCTTTGAAAATAAATGATTTCCAGTTTGAATAATGGCAGGTTAATTAAATTAAAATTGATTAAGTCAGGCAGCATTACATATTTGCCAGTGCTTCAATTTTATCCAGAAGAGGAATGGATATGCTTTAGTATTCAAATGCCACCTTCATGTTTAAATTCATTGCTGTGCTGTGGAAAGAGAAACAACAGAAGCAGCTGTCTGCTCCCTCTGCATTTAGCAGAGAATTCAATAACTCTCAGAGTAGGCAGGATTAGCTACTCACTGTCAAACACAGTTGCCCAATTCTGTGCAGCAAAATTTTTTTTAATATTCCATTTTGGAATACTAAGAGGTAGAAATATGTAAAATATCCAAACATTTCCATCTGCAAGTCACAATGAGAACAGAGATGCACAGGTTCTATTTAGCATTATAGCTTTGCTGGTTGAACTCAACTAATTTACTAAAGATATTATCTTTATTAATAACTGAATCATAATTTATTAATTAAAACAAGTTTCCAAATGTAGCACTCATTTTTAATCAGTGAGAAAACGTTGCTAATCTTTCACCTTTGCTAATGGGATACTCTGACTTTAAGAATATACCAACAGACTCCATCAGTCTTCTAGACAATGAGTAAAATCAGATTACACAGTTGAAGCATTAGGAGTGCTAGTCCAGGAGCATACTGAAAAATACTACATTAGAAATAAGCTGACAATGATAACTTCAGGGCAATTTGGGAACTCTTTTCAGCTTAGAGCCAATCTGAAAATTAGCTTTCATACCAAAAAGTTACATTTTAGTAAACTCCCACCAGCATATAACATGGGTCAGAAAACACAGAGGCAGCAGAGAGAAGGAGCCATATGAACACCAACAAAAATGGTGGCTATACTGGGCTATTGTCAATGCGTAGCACAGATTCCATTTGTCCAATACAGATATCACTTACAAGTTGAAGAGCATGCACTGTATAATTATATTCTTAGTACTTATCATCCTTTCTTTTATCCATTATTTGAAAGGAACACAAAACAATGTTAAAATTACTATTAAATACCGAATATCGGATCTTTCTAGTAAAACTATGTGAAATATATCCTGTGAGGCCTTATGAGTACAGCTTGATGGGTCTGATTACCTTTGTATTTTTTAGAACTTTTTGCCTAGGCTTAGCCTGAGTGAGGGTAAGTGGAAGAAAGAGTGAATATGCAATTTTTATTCTTCCATCAGGGTTTCTCTGATCACTATCCTCTTCCTGCATAGGTGTTAAGTCTGAATTTGTCTATACACCAAACCTATACCTAGGAGCAATATTTGCTCTGTGTCGTCAGCAGTGTAGAGACTGTAATAACCAGGTGAGTGTCTGCAGTGTCTGCTCATTTTACAGAAAGTTAGAACAAGCAGGACTGCGTTCTTCTTGCAGCCTCAGGAGGGAGCAGACGAAGGAGGGCTATAAATGTTCTCCTAGACACAACGACAAGCCACAAGTGCAAAGGGAAATTTTGCTTTTTGCTTAATTAGCTTCAAATGTCTCAAACTTTAGAGATAACCATGTGATAAATGTATGACAGTAAAAAGATAATATTTGAAAGTTTAGCAGAGTACAGCATCAGCCATTATTAATCTGATAAACTTTTCATTTGTAACCTTTGAAAATATTATTGCCATAAAGTGACACATGGGGACAAATTCCTGCAAAAGACATTGTTTGGATTTGAAAGTGTATAGAGAGATAAAGTTAGTAATTTGGAGCCCTATTTTTTTATTACTAAGAATTTTGAATAAATTATAGTGGGATGGATAAATATCCAGTTTTAAAATAGAATGCATACTCTTAAAAGTTTTTTTTTTTACAAATAAAGATTATATTTAACAATACCTAGCTATATTAAGAAATACTATAAAAATCACTTTGGGATGGTAATAATACTTCATTCATTTAATTTCGTTTTTACTTCTAAGCCTTATGTTATTATCTTTTTAAGCCTTCCTTATTTAATGTTTAAGCATTAGTTTATTATTTATTTATATAGGGCTATCATTTGTATTTAAGAAAAGGTATTTCAACTATACTATGGAGAGCATCTGGAGATGAATAAAGCTGGCTCAGAATCCCCGGATGAGTTTCTACGTTGGTCATGTTGAAGTGATTGGGACTAGACTTGCCATGTGCCCATAAATATCTAGAAAACTAATCATAATAGATGACACATCTGTTTCCAAAAATGGGACAACAGTCAGTGTGAACTATGACCCCTGAGACAAGGGGAACAAATGAGGTGAGGCCTACAATTGCCCTTGCTTTCTGCTTGGAGGGACTCTATAGAATACAGTTTGGGATGGGAATACAAAACTGAACATAAGGGTCTCACTAATGAAAAATAGAGAGCAGAACAAGGGGAGGATGAGGTGGCTACAGATTAGAGAACTTAATATGAGAGAGAAGGGAGCTCTGCAGAGCTCCAGAAATCTGTATAAGGATCTCCTTGAGCCTGTTGCTAAACATTAAGCAAAATTTGCTTGGGAGATTAACTCCATGGAGTCAGGCAAAAATAATCCAGGAGTAGTGTACAAAACAATTTCCAGAGCTTATTGGGTAATGTTGAACTCTGACCACCCAGACTGCCAAGTCTTCATCTGAACATCGAGGGTACTCTGTAGCTACCTAATGACAGTAACCTCTTAGCAGTGGGGCTGTTGTAAGCAGTTTCTGAGATGCTGCCAATGATCCAGACCTCTTGATATTCATGAACTTTTGTAATATTCTCCTGTCAAGTGCGAGTGTCTGTAGAGAATAGAATACAGAAAATTTGATGAGATGTTACTCTTGAGATTATGTTAGAAAGCAATGCTGGCTTACATTTTACTTGCCTTCTCTCTTGCTGACTTGTTCTGATGGAATCTAGCTGCCGTATTGTGAGCTGCATTAGAAAGAGGACCATGTGGCAAGAAACTGAGGGAGATCTCTGACCAACAACTCATAAGCATAAATCTTATGATGAACCACTTGAGTCATCTGGAAAGAGGATTCTCCATAGTCAAGCTTTGAAATGACTAGAGCTCTGATGACAGTTGGGTTACATACAGTCTTAGGAGAAACAGTGAGCTAGGGAAACTTGTGACCAGGTTTCTGTCTTACAGACACTGTCAGATAATAAATGTCTCTGTGTTTTTAAGCTTCTATATTCTGGGATAATGTGTTATGATAACAACCTGGAAATGAGGTGCTGCCATAGTAAATATCTAAATACAGATCATTAACACAAATACTAAACTAGCCCTACAATAATAGCTACTCTAGACTTGTTAGCAGAGCTTAAAACAAGCCTAGAAAGGACCACACTTACCTAGAAATAGCTTACACATCAGCAGAATAAAATCCAATTTTCCTTAAAGAATGATAGAAAAAGTAAAATTCACAATATTCAACATTCAATCAAGAATTACTATCTGAGAACATGGAAAAATGTGACCCATAAAACGGAGAAAATATAGTGAATAGAAACAGATCCTAAAATGACAATAATAATAGAATTAAAAAACAAGACTTGTAAACAACTATGATAAATATGTTTGACTGTTTAAAGAAAAACATGAAAATAATAATGAGGAGAGGAATTAAATATATATAAAAGGACCAAATGGAACATCTAGAGTTTTATGTAACTCAGGCACTATATGAAGTTAAAGATACACTAGGCAAGATGCTATAAAAGAGAAGATATATAAACTTGAAGATATGGATATCAAATTTTTCTAAATTGACTTTCCTATACGGACAAAAAAGTCCAATAAAATGTACACAGTGCCTCCTTAATCTTTTATACTGCCTCAGAGTCTCAATTACTTGTAATGATATGAAACAGTCCAACATATGTATCACAGGAGTCCTGGAAAGAAAGTGAGGGGCCAGAAAAGGCTTAAATAAATTATAGCCTAAATTATTCCAAAATTGGTAAATACAAGATATACTCACTTTGTAGATGCATAATGAATTTCAGTTGTGCTAAACACCAAACAAACAACAAAAAATACAGCAATTCTCAAAAACAAAAACAAAAAAATCTATAAGCACATAATCATCAAATTATTAAATACTAGCAATGAATGAAAATCTCTTACACAAGCCAAAATAAAATGCAAATTGTTTAGAGAAAGAAAAAGATCACCTAAGACAGAAAATAAATACATAATATCTTCAGAAAGCCATGGACCACTGCTAAAAGAAATCCCAGATGACACAAACAAATGGAAACATCCCATGTTCATGGATGAGTAGAATCAATATTGTAAAATAACCATACTGGCCAAAGCAATCTGTAATTCAATGCAATTCCCATCAAACACTACCATCATTCTTCATAGAACTAGAAAAAACAATCCTAAAATTCACATGGAACCAAAAAGAGAGTCCATGTAGCCAAAGAAATATTAACTAAAAAGAACAAATATTAAAGCATCACATTTTCAAACTTTAAATTATGCTACCAGGCTATAGATACCAAAACAGCATGGTATTAGTATAACAATAGGAATGCCGACCAATGGAACAGAGTAGAGAACCCAGAAATAAAGCCAAATACTTTACAGCCAACTGATCTTCAACAAAGCATATAAAAACATAAAGTAGGAAAAGACACCCTATTCAACAAATGGTGCTGAGATAGTTGGCAAGCCACATATGGGAGAATGAAACTTGATCTTTATCTCTTCACTTATGAAAATATAAACTTAAGATGTATTGAAGACTTAAATCTGAGACCTGAAATCATAAACATTCTAGAAGATAACACTGGAAAAACTCTTCAAGGCATTGGCTTAGGCAAAGACTTCATGACTAAGACCCCAAAAGCAAATGCAAGAGAAACAAAAGTAAGAAAAGTGGGACCTAATTAAACTAAAAAGCTTCTGCACAGCAAATAATGAGCAAAGTAAACAGACAACAGAGTGGGAGAAAATGTTCACAAGCTCTGCATCTGACATTGGACAAAGTACTAGTATCCAGCATCTACAAGCAACTTAAACAAATCAGCCAGAAAAAACAAAAACAAATAATTCCATCAAAAATAGTCAAAGGGCATGAATAGACATTTCTCAAATGAAAATATATGAACAACCAACAAACGTATGAAAAAATGCTCAACTTCACTAATTATCAAGGAAATGCAAATTAAAACCATATTGAGATGCCACCTTACTCCTGTGAGAATGACCATAATTAAAGAGTCAATAAACAGAAGATGTTGGTATGGATGTGGTAAATAGGGAACATTTTCACACTGCTAGTGGGAATGTAAATTAATGCAACCACTGTGGAAAACAATGTGGAGATTCCGCAAAGAATTAAACATAAATCTACCATTTGATCCAGTAATTCCATTACTGGGCATCTACCAAAAGGAAAATAAATTATTATATAAAAAAGACACATGTACATGAATGTTTATAGCAACAAAATTTGCAATTGCTAGGGTACAGAACCAACCTAAGTACCTATTGACCAATGGGCGGATAAAGAAAATGTGGTATATATACACCATAGAATACTATTCAGCCATAAAAAAGGAACAAAATAATATATTTTGCAGAAACTTGGGTGGAGCTGGAGACATTTTTCTATCTGAAGTAATTCAGGAATGGAAATCCAAATACTGTATGTTTTCCTTACATTTGGAAGCTACCTTATGAGGATGCAAAAACATACAGAGCAATATAATGGACTTTGGAGACTCAGTGGAAGAACTGGAGATGGTGAGAGACAAAAGACTTTATATTGGATACAGCATACACTGCTTGGGTGAAGGGTGCACTAAAATCACAGAATTTACCTTAAAGAACTCATTCATGTAACCGAAAAACACCTGTAGCCCCAAAACTGTAGATTTTTTTTTAAAAAGTTTGACTGTCAAAAGAAAAATTGATCAATCTAGAATTCTATAATCTGCAAATATGTACTTCAAAAACAAAGACCAAAAAAAAAAAAAAAAAGACTTTCAAAAGAAACAAATGCAGAATTTGTCACTAGCAGACTTTTACTTCAGGAAGCAATAAAGAGATCTCTTCAGGTGTCAGGACAATGATACCAGATGGAAACTTGGATTCACTAAAAGTAATAGTGTTGGAGTTGGTAAATACATTACTAAAAATAACATTGAGTCAATATTATTTTTTATTTTTAATCTTTTACTTTTAATAAAATATAAATGACTCTAAAACAAAAATAATAGTATATTGTGAAGTTTGTAACATTTATAACATGTATAAAAACAAAAGCACAAATAATGGAAGATGTAATTATATGTAATTTTTAAATGTTGAAGGGTTGTAACATTATATGAAGGCAATGTGATAAATTAAAGATGAACAAGTCCTAGAATCCTAGAACAACAGCTAAAAATGAAACCAAGTGATTGTTATTATTGTGAACCAGAGAAAATAAAATGGGATATAAAGAGCAATCAAGACGTCAAAAAGAGAGGGAAAGAGGAAAAATAGCAGAGGTATAAATACAAAACAAAAAAAAGTAATAGATTTAATCTCAACAGTATCTATAATTAGATGAAAGAAAGTGGAATAAATACTCCAACTAAAAGGAAGAGATTATCATTCTAGATAAAACAGCAAGACCTAATTATCTGCTGGCTATAAAAAATATATTTCAAATATCAAGGCACATATAGGTTAAATAAGAAATACAAAATGTATATACATTTGCATCATGTATCTATATATCCCCAAGTGCGTATGCCCCTAATAACAGAACTTCAAAATGCATGAAGCAAAAGGTGACTGTACTGAAAACACAATTCAAAATACACAATTATATGTGGAGATTCAACAATTCTTTCTCAGTATTTGGCAGAACATGCAAATGTAAAAATCAATAAAAGTAAAGAAGATTTGAACAATGTAATTTCATTGATATTTGTGGAATCCTCTATTCAGCAACAGAATATACATTCTTCTCAATTAAAGATGGTTCATCATTCAAGATAGACCCTGTACTGTTCTATAAAACATGTTTTAATAAAGTTAAAAAACTGAAACTATGCAAATTATGTTCTGCACATAATAGAATTATATTCTATATGTGATATAATTTAATTTTAAATTAACAGCAGAAAGGTATCTTGAAAACTCTCAAGTACTTGAACATTAATCAGTACGCTTCTAAATAATCACAAGTCAAGGGAGATTTACAAAGGTAGTATGAAGTATTCTGAATAAATAAAAGAAAAGCATATGATGTCAAATATGTAAGGTGTAGTCAAAACAGTGCTTAGAGGGAAATTTAAAGCTTTAAATGATTATATTAGAGAAAAATAAAGGTCTACAATACTCTAGTGACACATAAAGAAATGAGACAGAGGAAAGAAAAATCAAATTGGAAGTTACTAGAATAAAGAAAATTAAAAAAAGACAAACAGAACAACAACAAAAAAAATAATAAGGTGAGTGCGGAAGTTAATAAAGTAGAACACAAGGAAATAAAACCAATTATGCCAAATAATTTTGCAAAAGGTTAAAATCAATAAATTTCTGGGTAGACTGGTAAAAAACTAAAGAATGAAAATACAAAAAGAAAAGAAGGAGCATTACTCCATATCTTACAGATATTAACAAGACAGTAAGAAAATATTATGGGTAACTGTGTCAATAATTTTAACAAATTAGATAAAATTTAAAAATTAGTGGAAATACAGAAATTATCAAAATGGGTAAATCTCTAAATAATTTATTCATACAAAGGGATAAATATATTCTGTATTATATTTTGTTAAAAAATAGTAAAAGATTGAAGTGTTTTTTGACACTGATATCTACAGATTAATATTTTAAGATTATATTTACTAACTGTATTAGTCCACTCTCACACTGCTATAAAAAACTACTTGAGTCTGGGTAATTTATGAAGAAAGGAGATTTAATGACTCACAGTTTTGCATGACTGGAAGGACTCAGGAAGCTTACAATCATGGCAGAAGGAGAAGGGGAAGCCAGCATGTCTTTATCATGGTGGATCAGGAAAGAGAGAGAGTAAAGGGAGAAGTGTCACATACTTTCAAACAACCAGATCTTGTGAAAACTCACTCACCATCACAAGAATAGCAAGAGGAAAGTCCACTCACGTGCTTCAGTTACTCCCCGTCAAGCCCCTCTGCTGACACGTGGGGATTACAATTCAAGATGAGATTTGGGTGGGGACACCAAGCCAAACCATATCATTAACTTTCTGGGTAAAATGATGTATATATTGTTATAATCATAATTGATGCTCAATATCATTGTTTACTAGGGACTATAAGGTACAGCTATCATAGGATACCAGTATACAGCTAATAGAATGGTTGCAATTAAAAATATTGACAGCAGCAAATATTAGAGAATATACAGCACAACTGTGACTCTCATACATTGATGATGGAAGGTAACATAGCACAGCCAGGATGGAAAACAACTGGTGATGTATGCTTGCCATGTGATCCATTCACTCCTAAGTATTTATCCAATAGAAATGACAACATGTGTTTGCACATGTTTTGCAGCCCAGAACTGGAAACCAACAGGTGGATGGATTAAACATTTCATTCATATTAGCTCCAAAATGGAAACAAGTCAAATATCTATCTAAGAAGTGAATACCCAAACAGACTGTTGTACAAACAATGGATAAATATATTGTGTGCATATAATGGAATACTATTTATAAATAAAAAGAGAATAAACTGATACAGGCAATGTTCATATATCTCAACATGCATAAAAACATTATGCTGAGAGAGAGAAGATTTATGTTGAGAGAGAGACGCCTGACACAAATGAGTATACAGAATTGAATTTCAATTGTAGGAAATTCTATAATATGTAAGTCTAATCTTTAGTGACAGAAAGAAGACCACTGCTTACTGGAGCCAGGGTTGAAATATGGGGATACTTACTGCAAAAGGGCTCAAGGGAAATATTCTGTTTCTTGATTGTGATGCATCCAGTGTCAAAAGCAATCAATATGTACACTTAAAATGCATGCATTTTATTGTGTATAAAGTATGGCTAAGAGTTGACACAAAACTTTTTAATAAATACAAAAAGTAACAAGTTTCTGGAATATTTTCTCAGTATTCAAATATTTTAATATATCAAAAACTAAGACACAAACTTTAAGAAATTAAAGAATGCGAAATCTATGTTCTAAAAACAAGACAAAAAAACCTAAATCTATTTGTGTTTATATTCTAATTAAACCTAATGAATCCTATTAATCATATTAATCCTATTATTCTAATTAGGGATCAGTATATGTCTACTTTTCCATAATCAAATACCATATAGAAAAATGAAAATTTAGTAAATATGACTTTCTTTTCTGCCTAAAAATGATGCAATAAATAAAGGAAATAAAGAGAAGGAAGTGAGAGAACAGGAATGGAAAAAAAAAGAGGTGGTTTTGAGTTCTTTGGTCACAGTTTCTACCATAGATGCTTTAGTGCTCAAAACTTCTTGAATTTGAGGGCAATAAAAAGAAAGATTATTGCTTGAGTCAGTAGCCTAAAATCAAACATTGATTTTCAAATTTTGTTATGTTACCCGGGGGCCTATACTTAAAATTGCTTGTGTAAGTCTAATGTATTCCTTTACTGTAGAGATTTCAAAGACAGAATAGCTTACTCAGAGGAAGAAGTAGCCATGAGAAACATATTTAGCCTAGGGAGAAATTCTGGAGCAGAGGTTGAGCAAATGGAATCCTCATGTGGTGAGGAGATGGGGATGATACATTGGGACTTTGAAAAAACTTGGAACTTTATTTGTATCTGTTTTATATTAAGCTTTTAAAAACATCATATACTGCTCATAGTTAGAAAGTATCAATATCCTGAAAACGGCCATACTGCCGAAAGTAATTTATAGATTCAATGCTATCCCCATCATGCTACCAATGACCTTCTTCACAGAACTGGAAAAAAACCACCTTAAACTTCATATGGAACCAAAAGAGAGCCTGCAGGGCCAAGACAATTTTAAGCAAAAAGAACAAAGCTGGTGGTATCACCCTACCTGACTTCAACCTATACCACCAGGCTACAGTAATCAAAACAGCATGGTACCAGTACCAAAACAGAGATATAGACCAATGGAACAGAACAGAGGGCTAGAGGCAACACCACAGATCTACAACCATCTGATCTTTGACAAACCTTACAAAAACAAGCAATGGGGAAAGGATTTCCTGTTTAATAAATGGTGTTAGGAAAACTGGCTAGCCATGTTCAGAAAGCAGAAACTGGACACTTTCCTGACACCTTACACTAAAATTAACTCCAGATGAAATAAAGACTTAAACATAAGACCTAACACCATAAAAACTCTAGCAGAAAACCTAGGCAAAACCACTCAGGATATAGGTATAGGCAAGCAGTTCATGACGAAAATACCAAAAGCATTGGCAACAAAAGCCAGAATACACAAATAGGATCTAATTAAACTTCAGAGCTTCTGTGCAGCAAAAGAAACAGTCCTTAGAGTGAACCAGCAACCAACAGAATGGGGAAAAATTTTTTGCAATCTACCCATCTGACAAACAGCTAATATCTAGAATCTACAAAGAAGTAAAACAGATTTACAAGAAAATAACAAACAAACCCATAGTGGGCAAAGGATATGAACAGACACTTTTGAAAAGAAGACATGTATGAGGCCAAGAAACATATGAAAAAATAGTCATCATCACTGGTTATTAGAGAAATGCACATCAAAACCACATTGAGATACTATCTCATGACAGTTAGAATGGTGATCATTAAAAAATCTGGAGACAACAGGTGCTGGAGAGGATGTGGAGAAATGGGAACACTTTTACACTGTTCGTGGCAGTACAAGTTAGCTTAACCACTGTGGAAGACAGTGTAGCAATTCCTCAAGGATCTAGAAATAGAAATTCCATCTGATCCAGTAATCCCATTACTGGGTATATATCCAAAGGATTATAAATCATTCTATTATAAAGACACATGCACATGTATGTTCATTGGAGCACTGTTTACAATAGCAAAGACTTGGAACCAACCCAAATGCCCATCAATGATAGACTGGACAGGGAAAATGTGGCACATATACCCCACGGAATACTATGCAGCCATAAAAAACTATGAGTTTGTGTCTTTTGTAGGGACATGGATGAACCTGGAAACCATCATTCTCAGCAAACTGACACAAGAACAGAAAATCAAACACTGCATGTTCTCACTCATAGGTGAGTGTTGAACAATGAGAACACATGGACACAGGGAGGGGACCATCACACACTGGGGTCTGTTGGGTGGGTCTAGGGGACGAACACCTTGAGGTGGGGAGGTTGGGGAGGTATAACCAGGGGAGAAATGCCAGATATAGGTGGTGGCGGGGGGATGGAGGCAACAAACCACCTTGCCATGTAAGTACCTATGCAACAACCCTGCATGATCTGCACATGTGCCCCAGAACCTAAAGTACAATAGAAAAAAATCATACACTGGTTGATCATTATTATTTTATTTTCCAAAAATGAGTGGTTTTAGGCAGGTTACCATAGTAACCGTCACCTCTGAAGGATTATACCTTTCTGCTTCTCTTATCTACTTTACTTGCCTGGGCCCAGAAGGAACTTGACTTCGACTGTGGGGACACAGTCAATGAATCATCGCATTTTGTGGGGTTGGGGGCAGTGAGATTTTTCTAGTCTAAAAAAGAAGAAATGGAATGTGTTTTTTTCAGAAGCAGATATTTCTTACTAGAATGATTACTCAAAAGGCAAACATAGGTCTTTGAACCAAGACTGAAAGACTTGGGAGCTGGGTGCACACGTACATCATAATTTCTTCTGTGGAAGCAACTCAATTTTTTTAAGGCTCATGTAGGAAATTCTTGCCATAGGGCTTCAATTTTCAGAGTAGCTTCCCCGATGGGGAGTCTATCTTTTCATGCTTAATGAATAAACAAAGGACTGTATAGAGATTTAGTGCACAAGGAAACAGGAAGAAGGAGCTCCTTCTCTAGAATTATGAACTTTTAGAAAAAGCAAGGCAAGTCCAAAAATGTGTTTTAAAGTAACTGTAAATCATTAAATTATGATCTGTAAAATCTGTATAATATTTCACTTGCTATCCCAGCTTGCTTTGAATTGTAATCAATGTTCTTAAGTGTATCAGTCTCCTGACTTTGTAGTTTCTAGAAAGAAATCATTTAGTAGAATCAGGAAAGCACATTTCTGCATTCAATAGCTGTTTACTTAAATGCACACAGCAGTTTGCAGAAGTGGCTTTTCCTCATTGCCTGTATTTGCATAACGTTTATTGCCAGAAAGATTATTTAAAAGCAATGAAAGCTTGAAGTTTAGGGTGTGCTCTTTAATCAAGGCTGTGATTATACATCTGGAATCTTTTGGTTATTCAGAAAATTCTAATATGGTATATTGTTTTCTCTGAATTTTTACCAATAAATCATTTTCAAAAAATAAAAAGTACAGGTTTTGGAATAATGCATTTTAAATTTGTAGTGTATATGCATTCTTAGACTATTGCTTATTTGAATTGATGGTAGTTATATAATTGGTCTGGAAGGAGGCTTGTCATCTTGTCAAGCAGAGGAAGAAAGAGATTTGGAAACACGAATAAAAGACATTTTATTCTTGGCTCTACATTTCCTCTTTGGAAAATCTTCGGCAAATTGCATACTTTTTTTCCATCTATAATCCAAAATGCAAATAGAGCAATAATATTGTTCATCAGACATAAAAGAGATTTATCTTGCATTATTTTAATTCTCTAAAAATGAAAACATCATGCAAGGCTTTAAATAAACCCCTGCAATTTCTAATCTATTTTTGCATATATAGAGAATTCAACTGTTGTTCTTGTTTACTTTGTCATTTTTATTTGACAATACAAGAAATCAGAATCTTACATTATAGTGTATTAATAATAAAGCTTCAATATTAAAGTTATACATATTTACTAAATATGTGCCGTCAAATTTGTTTTCTAAATCTGGAGAATGGAGTAATTCACTCCACAATTCTCAAAATTGTTCCCCAAATTTCCTTCTTTCAATAAGAAAATAAAACTACTATTTGTTATGCATCATTAGAATTGGTATGCACTCCAACAGAAAGGAAGCTGATTGACTGACTGACTATATTTAACAAGAAATGTTCTATTTTATAAAGGCCAACACTTATTGAAGAGTTTATTATTCAAATATCAGCTACATATATATGCACACCTTTTATCCCCTTCTGCCAAAGTTCCATTGTGAAATCCAGTTCTTTGGACTAAACTCCTTATTTCATTCAGAAAAGTGATTTCTTTCTCAAGATTTATAATCCATATCATTAAAACTGGATTCTGTCATATGGGGCTTCTCAGTCTCTCAGGCATGTGGATAGATATGTGAAGATCCAATGAGAATAGAATTCACTAATTTTGTCTTTTGCTTGACGGTTTTATCTTTCTGTTTTTAGTAATGGTATGTTTTTGTTAGTTCAGCTACTCTTATTTGGTATATTCTAAGGTTATAAATTGATTAGAGTCAAGCCTAATCTTGACTCTGAATTACATCTGAACTTTACAATAATTTTCTAAGTAAATCAGTGTTTATCAACTCTACTGCTTATTAGGATCACCTGGGAAGCTTTTCAAAGCTACTGGTGACTTGGCCCCCACTCCTCCTAGACTTGGAGCTGGACATTTTTTAAGTTAGCCAGGTGATCAGAGACAAAAACCAGTGAAATAGTAAACTCACTGGTTAATCTCTTGTGGGCAAGATGCCAGACATTAAAATACCATTCAGCTTTCTTAATGCAATCACTTCAGTTCTGTGAGTTCATATCACATTTATTGATCATCTACCGATGAGAATTCACTGTGCTCAGGACTGAAGGGACAAAGATAAACAAGTCACCGGTTTAAGTGCCAAAGAAAGCATTGCTAATGTTTCTGTGGAAATAATGTTTTTTGCTTTCATTTTTCCCTATAATACTCAACCTATTTTTTTTGTATTGACATCTGCGTGAATTCTAAGGCCAACCAACATTATGTCAAATGATTTGTAGCATTATAACAAATGTTTATTATTCATTATTTAAATAGTACCATTTGCCAACAAAACGTTTTAAGCAGGATAATCAAAAAAAAATGAACTGTTTTGTAATTCCCAAATACAGTTTTATGATTAGCAAGCATGAAACCCAGAAGGTATTAGTTTCTGGCCTTACCGGCAGTGATTAGATAGAGAAAGCAACGATAGTTGTCAGCAGAATCTTTCCAAACATGACATCAAAAAACTCTCTAGTGGTTGAGTAACAGAAGAGAGAGCTTAGCTTGGAAACTCTGCTAAATGCTTTCAATAATAAAAATCTGTGATTTTATTGTTTAGGTAAAAGAATTTAGGTAATGTGTGGGTAGACCTGACATTCCAGTGTGGTAACCAATGGCTGCATATACATATGTCTACATGTAATATACACATCTACATATAATCTACAAAAAATTGAAAAATCATTTTCACATTTGCACTAGCCAGATTTAAAGTGTTTTTTAGGCATATGTAACTAGTGGCTATATATTGGACTACACAGAATTAGAGCATTTCAATCATTACAGAAAGCTCTATTGGAAAGTGTTGGTCAGGATAGATATTTTAAAACTCAAAGTCAAATAAACAGCACAATAAGGGGAAAATTCACATGTAAGTCCCTATAAGCTTCTTTGCATTACTCCATTTAAAATAAGGGACATGTGATCGGTCTCCTTTTGAATAACTGTAATTAATTTTCCTTCAGCTGAACTTCTCTAGAATTATATTTACTATCTTTAACCATGAAATAACCATAGAGAAATGCCTAAATCTGCTTATATAAAGAAGGTACATACTTTCTAAATTTACCTGTATTATCAAGACCATACTGTTGTTTGTCTCAATTTTATTAATAACATTTCCCCAAAATTTATTTGGGGCCCTAAGCCATAATACAGGAGGTGATAAACTGCTTTTGCTAAGCCTAGCCCAAAAGAAGAGGCTATGGTGATAATTTAAAGTCTATTTACATTGTGCCTGAATTTTCCATTTAGTCTGTTTACAGGCATTTGATATATAACTTCTCTAACCACAGAATCAGTGCCCCTGTCTGCAAAGTTCCTCACAGTTTGACATGAGGTCAGATTCTGCACAGTGGTAAATAGCAGGCCACGTCTGATGGAGAGTGAATGATGACTAGAAGATCAATAAGTTACTTCTCATACACATAAATGGTTGCAAATGAAAAAATTCATGGGTGTTTATCTTGTTTTTCAACAGATTTAACCAAAATAAAATCAATGGAATCATGCTGAGCCAAAAGAGAATACATTAAAAATGTAAAAGATATAGTGGCATTTACCAGGTAATTCTACTAAGGAAAGCACACCCCAACTCTCAAGTCTGTAGGTAGTTCATGATCCATGGCAGAGGATTTTGGCCTATCCTTTCTTATTCAACTATGATTTTGGGAAGTTAATAATGTAAATGAAAAAAGCAATTGATCATTTTCATCTCTAATTCCTGTGATTCTACCATTCCACTGAAAAGGCCAAGAGATTAAAAACTAGCTGAATCACTGTATAATAAAAGCATCTGGCAACAGTGGGTGTAAGTAGCATTTTTAAAGAAGGAATGTGAGTGGGAGAGCCTTGTAATTTCACTGAAGATGTAGTCTTCAGAGCTGCACCTGTCAACAGAATCTGTTTTAAAATGTGCTTGCAGACAGAGTTTAAATGGTTTAGCCAGTACCAAGAGAGGTGTTATTAACAGTGGATAATGGAAAATAATCTCTGAAAATTATTTGCTCTTCTACTTGATATGCATTTTGTGCAGGATCCAACCAGAGTGGCATTTTATAATTCTCATGTTTTCATAATTTAATTATGTTGTATATTTACACAGCTTACCAAAGGATTTTATGACGTATTCAGAATGTCTGCAGTGAAGAATATTTTGATTTGTTCTAGTTTATTTGCAGCAAAGAAAAAATTTACATTATGAATAAATTTATCTACATAGAGGGAGGAGGAATAAGCAAATAGAAGCACAAAGAGAGTCAGGGTAGAGTGACTTGTGCTGTAACAAAAAATGACCCAAATCTCATTGGCATATAACAAGGAACTATGAATTCTCACTTATGTTACATGTTATACTCTCAGGAGCCTGGCTCAGTGTCACCATCACCTGAGATCTAGGTTGCAGAAACAGTCCCATTGGAGACTCTGCTAGGCTCAAGGGAAAGGAGAAATAAGAAGGTAGAGAACAACATGATGGCTTAAAAAACTGTTTGGAAATGACGCATGCCAATTCTCATAGTCCATTTGCCAAAGCCACTCTCAGGACAAACTGAAGTCAGTGAGGTGGGAAGGCACAGTCCTCCATAGCAACGGCCCTGTAAGTGGGGCAGGAAATAATCTGAACAAATAGTACTACGTCCCACACTGCAGTTGAAAGCTTAGCTGCTGGAGTCAGACAACCTTGAATTCAAATCCAGAAACAGCATGATTTTTAAAAAACAAAGTACATGCAAAAAATGTAGCCTATTTTGTCTCTACTTATAAAACTCTTCAATATATTTGAAAAATAATTGTAGTTCTAAGTATTTCCAGATGCCTAATGGAAACTAGTAGAGCTATTTTTTTCAGCTACTCAATAGCAATTCACATAACACCTCTTTGCTCTCCAGATTTTAGCAGGGACAGAGGAAGGGATTTGGAAACAGATAGCATACATTGTCTTTTTTTTAAATAAGAAAAATAAAAAAATTTGAATTAATTAATTGGAATACATTCTAATTCAAAAGTAGCTTAGAGTTACATAAGAAATGCCAGTTTGCTAACACCTCTATTAGAGTTTTGTGATTAAGATTCTTTTTAAAAAATATTTTTTGATTCCTACTAATTTAAGAGACTTTCAAAAACCTGATTTTCTGCTCCCATTCCAAATTCGATTCTCCTGTAGAACTGAATAAACAGTCTTGAGAGTTATTAAACCAATATTTAAAAAATTAATAATCCTAAAACAGAACAGGTGATAAAAAACTCAGAAGGTACACCTGGATGTTTTGTTAAATGTCATAACATTAGTTTTAAAATTGCTTTGGTACTGGTAAAATGGTAAAATTTTAATGACCAATATTCATAAGATGTCTTTGTCTGAATTTGACTAATTCAAATGACTGAAAAGTCTTTGAACTGTTATAGGTTATATTAATAATAAAAGTGAAAGAGAATAAGTTATTTTTAAAAACCAAAGAACATCCTCACCTTTAACATTTATAAGCAATATTTTTATTAAAAAACTGGCAATTTTTTTTACCAACATTTAGGTTGAAGTTTTGCTTCATTTCAGGGTTACTGATTAAATGTTTAATGTGAAAATGTTTCATACATTAAAATAAAGCAAATATAATACTAATGAATAAAATAATCTTATTCAAAACAAGCTTTTGGTGCCCCTTGGACTACTTCCCAAACAAAGCAACAATTAAACCAACAAAATTTAATTTTATCTTATCTTTTAGAAAAACAGAAATTTAAAAGCATGTTTCTAAACACAGATAATTTACATTCCAAAAAAAAAAAAAGAAAAACCACCCAAGTGACCATCTTATTCAACCATTTCCATTCAGTCACTTAAGCTTCAAGAAACATATGCCAAAATTTAGGCCTCTCAGTATTTAAGGTGTCGTGAAACCTAGAGGGTGAATTCTCATCTCTTTGACCTCTTCCCTGTGGCATACCTCCCTCTGATGGCTTCCTGGCACCTCAGTTTAAATGTGATCACTGCCATGGTTTCAATTTTAATATGTCCCCTAACAAACCAGTGTTGGAAACTCAATTCCCAATGCAACATTGTTGATAGGTGGGCCCTAATGGGAAGTGTTAGATCATGAGGACTCCACTCTCATGAATAGATTAATACCAATTATAAAAGGGTGGACTTGAGGCCCTGAGTTTGACCTCTTGTTCTCTCTTGCTCTCTTACCCTTCTACCTTCTGTCATGGGATAAGGTGACATAACGGCCTGATGCCAGCACCTTGATAATGAACTTCCCAGCCTCCAAAACTGTGAGAAATAAATTTTTGGTTTTTCTTCCTTTTTTTTTTTTTTCTTTTTAAATGGAGCTTTGCTCTGTTGCCCAGGCTGGAGTACAATGGCACAATTTTGGCTCATTGCAACCTCCGATTCCCAGGTTCAAGCAATTCTCCTGCGTCAACCTTCCGAGTAGCTGAGATTACAGGTGCCTGCCACCATGCCCAGCTGATTTTTTGTATTTTTAGTAGAGACATGGTTTCACCATGTTGGCCAGGCTGGTCTTGAACTCCTGACTTCGGGTGATCTGCCCACCTTTGCCTCCCAAAGAGCTGGGATTACCGGTGTGAGCAGCCACACCCAGCCATTAATTTTCTTTATAAGTTACTTAGTCTATAATATTGTGTTGTAGCAATATGAAAATGGGCTAAGACAATTACCTTCTAGACCTTACTTCTGACCCTGGCTTCCTTGCAGCATAACTGTTGTACAGTGTAAATGCCTGTGCAAATGTCCACAGACCACACTATCCTCCTTCCTGCTCTGCCCTGGACTCCCTTCCTTTCTCTCTCTTTCTTTACTTCATTCCTGTTTTGCTTTTCTCTCTTGTTCCTATCTATGTTTCTCTCATTTTCTTTGTCTTTTAAATTTATCTTTCGATATGAGAAATAAAATCAAGCCAGAAAGGCCCAACTGCAGAGAAGTAGTTAGATGGGGGAGTTGTCAATAACAGCCACAGGGACACATGGTGAGAAAGAACAGAAACAATTTCTTCACTCAGTGGAGTGTGTAATCAGCATAACACCATAACCCTGACTTTATTTGGCTTTCCTATATTGCAGGGAGGGGGGAGTTTTTATCACTTACTTTTTAATGGCTATTTTCTCCTTCAAATGTAGAAATAAACAAATTATAAAAGAGAGGTCCAAGTCCAATATATCTTACTTATTAAATATCAAGTTCTATGCTAGGGTCTGACCATAAAAATGTGAATAAAGTGTGTCCTTATCTTCAGAGCTATCTTATTATAATAAAAAAGATAAATATGAATACAAAGACTTTAATGAATGCATTGAGCATTATAAGAGAGGCATGAACATGAAAACATACAAAAGGAATGATTCATTAATTTTTGTAATATTTATGTAGCAATTTGTGACAATATATACAAGGCTTAGAGTATCATTTGTTTAGTGGTCTGATTTTATAAGCCATTAATATAGGTAAAAATCATTTTCAATTCAGAAATAAAATGATTTCTCTCTTCGTAGATTCTATATTTTAGTAGTGGAGAAAGACAGTAAATGAGATAAATATCTAGGTATACAACGTATCAAGGTGTTAAATGCTCTGGGAAAAAAATAAAAGAGAGTCAAAGCGGTTAAGAAAAGTATATGTGTGGGTGCATGGGGTATTGTCTCCCAGGAAGAGGACACAGTATATGAGAAAGCTCTGAGGCTGGAGCAAGCAGGACTGACATGGATCAGAAACAGCAAGGAGACCAGTATGCCTGGAGCAGAAGAGGCCATGAGAGCAATAGGAGATGAAATCAGACAGCTAATGAGGAGTCCGACTGAAGAGGTCTTTGTAGGCCGTAGTAGAGAATTTGACTCTTACTTTGAAAAAGGAGGAAAACCACGGAGAGATTTTGGCCATGGTGTAACATAATCTGACAGTTTTCAAAAGCATTCCTTTAGCTGCCCCATGGAGGATAGAGTGGGCAAAGGTGTAAGCAAGTAGACGATGAGAGGCCGTTGCCACAGCGTTATAAGAGATCACGGTGGCTTGGGCGAGGGTAGCGACAGTGCAAGTCATGAGCAAATGTTGCATTCTCAATATTAAAGCTATGTTCTGATCAATTAAATTAATACTTTGATAATATATTTATCTGACATATAAATATGGTGAGAATTGATTTAAATTAGACTGTGATTTGCCCAATTTGCATCTTGTAGTCATTCCTGGTATAATATGTTATGGATGGAGAGGAGAGTCACCTAGCAGAAACCTAACTGCTAATAGTTTAATAAGAAACTCAGAGTACATATCTCAGAGAAAAGGGGCTGGTCAATCGAACCAACCTGGTCCCCCATGTCAAGCCTAGTTATGGGAATACATGGGATATGGGGCAGACAGAGTGAGTGATATACTCCGGCTAGAGAAAAGGGTTCATGTAATTAAGCAATAGAAATTAGTCAAGACAGATACATTACGACTACATTTAATGGGGACTAGGCATGGAAAAATGGAATTTATATTAGAAGCATAAGAAGACACTTCAAAGTACCTAATTGGGAAGTGTCATTGTTATCAGTCAAAATTTAATTAGGAACCAATTGAAGCACACACAATTGAAAAAAAAAAACACATGTTCACATGTTGTCACTCATAAGTGGGTGTTGAACAATGAGAACACATGGACACAGGGAGGGGAACATCACACACTAGGACCTGTTGGAGGGTGACGGTTGGGGAGGATAGCATCAGGAGAAATACCTAATGTAGATGACAGGGTGATGGATGCAGCAAACCACCACAGCACGTGTATGCCTATGTAACAAACATGTACGTTCTGCACACGTATCCCAGAATTTCTTTTTTTTTTTTTTTGTGACGGAGTTTCGCTCTTGTTACCCAGGCTGGAGTGCAATGGTGCGATCTTGGCTCACCGCAACCTCCGCTTCCTGGGTTCAGGCAATTCTCCTGCCTCAGCCTCCTGAGTAGCTGGGATTACAGGCACACGCCACCATGCCCAGCCTATTTTTTTGTATTTTTAATAGAGACGGGGTTTCACCTTGTTGACCAGAATGGTCTCGATCTTTTGACCTCGTGATCCACCCGCCTCGGCCTCCCAAAGTGTTGGGATTACAGGAGTGAGCCACCGTGCCCAGCCCCCAGAACTTAAAGTACAATTAGAAAAGAAAGAAAAGTGCATATCCTGTCCTCCAGAAAAAAAAAAAAAACGAATTGAAAGAAGAGATTATTTACAAAAAATGTCGACAAGATAAAAAACACACACACACACACAGATGCCAGCAACATTAGATCTGAAGAAAGAGGACCAACAATTGCCAGAACTTGAAGAGAGCTGAAGATGTCGGAGACTGCCATCCTACCTGCCCTTGAGAAATGCAACTACTACTAGGTGTCCAGGATAACAGATATGCTCACCTCTCTGCCTTATTGATTCCCGATCTCCTGTTGGTGACTTTCACTGTAAACTGAAAGAGAAGCTAAAGAACATCCTAACTGGTTGATCGTATCTGCAGAAGTTAACTTTGCAGGGCACAGAAAGGAGTGCAGAAAGGTTTCGAAGGGCACAGGGAGGAGTGCAGACAGGGATTGCAAAGGAGCAAACAGAGACTATTCCATCCAGCTCAAGTATCAAAGTACTGTTATAAGAAGACTTAATGTTTTAACGCAGACTAAAAAGTATCGTAGAAGGGATCACAATTAGAAAGAAAGAAGAATTTACAAGACATGTAAAAAAGAAAATTTTAAGAAGTGATTGAATTAGGAGCTGATTGGATATGGTGAGAATCAGAAAGAGAGAAATGTCCAGAAATATTTTTAAAGTAAATTACTTCCTTCAAAATACCTGTGATGATTAATACTGTCAACTTGATTGGATTGAAGGGTGTAAAGTATTGATCCTGGATGTGTCTGTGAAGGCGTTGCAAAGGGCTTAACATTGGAGTCAGTGGACTGGGAAAGGCAGCCCCACCTTTAATCTGAGTGGGCACCATCTAACCAGCTGCCAGCTCGGTTAAAATATAAAGCAGGCAGAAAACCATGAAAAGACTAGACTTTCTTTTAGCTTTCTGTGCTTGAACATCAAACTCCACGTTCTTCAGTTTTGGGACTTGGACTGGCCTTCCTTGCTCCTCAGATTGCAGACAGCCTCTTGTGGAACCTTGTGATGGTGTCAATTAATACCTAATAAACTCATCTTTCTATTATCTATCTATCTATCTATCTATCTATCTATCTATCTATCTATCTATCTATCTATCTATCATCTATCTATCTACATCAACTATCTACCTACCTATCCTATTAGTTCCATCCCTCTAGAGAACGCTGACTAATACAGTACCACCCACAGACAGAAACAAAGTGGATAGGTACAAAGTCAGTGTGTGTTTGTAGGTGGTGATGAGGAGATCCCAGTAGTATGACCTCTGAAATCATTTTCAGATTTACAACTAAGTAAATAAAGAAAATGCTATTTGATGCTGTGTGGGCTCTTAAATTTCTGCACTGACTTGTCAATAAATAGAATATGCAATTCTGAGTATAAGCCTAAGAGTAAACCTGGCTTTGATTTTCTCTGGACCAGCTCTTAGAGACTACATCCAGTTTGAATCCATTTAGCAAAATGTATTATGGTATTTTCCACAAATGAGCTCTGTTTTTCTGAAGGATAGCAGTAGTATTAGGAGAACAAATAGCATAAAATAGACACCTTTTCTCATACTGTAGATTTAGCCTACATTTTTTATCTTTCTTTTATGAAAATTATTTTAACCTACAAGACATGTTTCCTAATATGATTTGATTGCATCATTTTGCAAGGCTGTTCTTGTTCTTCTACCAAATGTCTGTTAAGTGCCACATACTCTATCCATGATATTTGTATTTGTGGAGTGTGATACGGACAGCTGTAATGGTTGTATTAGTTCATTTTCACAGTGCTATAAAAAAACCTGAGCCTGGGTGATTTATAAAGAAAAGAGGTTTAATAGGCTTACAGTTCCACAGGCTGTACAGAAAGCAGTCTTCTGGGGAGGCCTCAGGAAACTTTCATGGTGGAAGGCAAAGAGGAAGCAGATATGTCTTAATGGCGGAGCAGGAGGAAGAAAGAGAACGGGGAGGTGCTACATACTTTGAGACAGCCAGATCTCATGAGAACGTACTCACTATAATAGTAAAGGGAAAATCCACCCTATGATCCAATCACCTCCCATGATGCTCCTCCTCCAACACTATGATTACAATGTGACCTGAGAGTTTGCCAGAGACACAGAAACAAAACATCAGTGATTATATAGCTCTTAGGTATAAGGCTACTTTGTCCAGTATCCTAGTGTATTTCTTCTATTGTCAGAAGAAGCTTTTAGACATCTCTACCAATTAAATCCAGTTTCATATGTATTCTTCTTCTGCAATAATTTTAAGAGAATTAAGTTTCTTTTAGAACCTCTTCTTAGACTTTGCACAATGGAATCCACAAGGTGAAGCTATCTTTCAAAACCATTTAGGTAGCATCTGGGAAGAAGGTGGGGAAACCAACATATGGCATTATTTAATGTCACTAGGACTGTGTGGGAAGGAAAACCCTTTTAATTTTTCTTGGACTTTTGAAATGAGGCCTGAGTTTTATTGAAATCTCCATAAAACATAATTAAATCAAAATTAAAGGCTCTATGCCTTCCAATAATAGCTGGATGGTTCAGAATAACATATTTGCTAGCTGAAAAGTACCTCTGAATAGCTTGTGGCACTGCTGGAAGTCCTGTTCTCCAAGCCCATTAAGTTTATGCATTAGAGCACACAGACAGTGGCAGCTGCCTGACATATCCCATTGTGCTCAAGGACTAGAAAGTGATAAGGTTAATGAGACTTTCTATTGATGCTGAACCAAAGAGAGTAAAGCTGGGTATATGTAACCACCGCTATATAGGTGCTCTAGTGATTTTAAGTGTTAATAAGCTTGCAAGAGCGAAAGGGGACAAGGTCTATTTTCATAGAGACATGACCCTTAAAGAAAATATGCTTTATAATATATAAAGCCTTATATATTATATGCTATCAGTTAATAGCATTATTCGGTAAGATTCTAATAGCAGTCTTGTTCTTCAATTTGGAGAGTTTGAAAAAATTCTGACTGTTGGACTGAGGCATATTTTTTATTTCAGAGGTTGAGGTGCACAAGGTCTGTTTGCTACCTGTTGTTAGGGCAGAGAAATTATCTTTTTTGTCTTCCGGAGTCCTGGAATAAAGATAAGCAGTCCAGCTTCAACTTTTCTTTTATCTCTGATTTCCCACATGGATGATGTTTGTGACATTAGAAAATATTGGACAGGGACAGATTGGCTAATGCAGGTCTTTTTCTGGGAGTTTGACACTCATTTCATTCAGCTCTCACATAAACATTTTCATCCCAGCCTGCATGTACATCAGTACTACCTATTTAGTTCCTTCCTTCCTTCCTTCCTTCCTTCCTTCCTTCCTTCCTTCCTTCCTTCCTTCCTTCCTTCCTTCCTTCCTTCCTTCCTTCCTTCCTTCCTTCTTTCCTTTCTTCAAATCAATATCATGACAATGGCTATACTGCTCAAAGGCTGTCCCCATCAAGCTACCATTGACTTTCTTCATAGAACTAGAAAAAAACTACCTTCAATTTCATATGGAACCAAAAAAGAGCTCATATAGCCAAGACAATCCTAAGCAAAAAGAACAAAGCTGTAGGTATCACACTACCTGACTTCAAACTATACTGCAAGGCTATAGTAACCAAAAGAGCATGGTGCTGCTACCAAAACAGATATATAGACCAATGGCATACTTTTATTAATTATGTAGATGAGAAAAATAATACCAATAAAGGTACATTGATTATTTTCTGAGTCACATTGCTAGGGAAGAGTTATAATTCAGCTGAAGCCTACATAATTCCAAAGTCCACGTGATTCAAGTATACATGGATTCTTTCTTCTCCTGCCAACCTTTTGAGCTGGGGCAAGTTCAAGGGAAATCCAACTGGCTTTGTGTCTGGGCTCTGACATTTAGAAAGTAGGCAAATTTTAATTTATAATTTGAAATAACTGTGTCACTTTAAAAATTGCGTACTTTCAAGCTGATAGCATATGCACTCCTCCAGAAACTCTCCAGAAATAGCAGTAAGTGAGGCTCATACTAGTTAGTGCTAGTAAGAACCTATGTTAAGGGCTTCCTACTTCTAGTCACTCTTTTAGATACTCTGCACATATTAACATACTTACTCTTTGTATTCAGCTTATAAGGTGGTCACTGAAATTGTTTCAGTTTTACAGATGGAACACTGGAATCCTCAGAGTTTAAGAAACGTGCCCATCTCATGGCTACTAGCAGCACACCTGGCATTGAAACAATCTGTCTGGTTCACAGCTCAAGCTTGTAACAGCTACCCCAGGGACTGGTACACTTTCTGTAAAAAGCCAGATGGTAAATATTGTAGACCTTGTCAACACATTGTCTCTACCATTATAGCATGAAAATAGCCAGAGATACTACACAAATGAATGAGGGTGGCTATCCTCATTCAGCACACTGAATAGCATGCTATAGACACTGAGTTTGTCATAATACTCATGTCCTAAAATTTTATTTTTACTTTGATTTTTTTCAACCATTTAAAAATATAATAATTTTTCTTAGCTTGTGGGCTCTGAAAATACAGGCAGCAGACAGGATTTGACCTGTGGGCCATGTGGGCCATGGTTTACCAACACCTGGTCCACCCTCTATTGCCATTTCTGGTCGGCAAGGTTTCAGGAGCTATTGTGTTTAGAGAGAAACACTAACTACTTTTGCTTTAACATTCAACTTATTAAATTTACAAATCATTAGAAAAATTTCCTATATCTCTTGGTACTACTTACATTTTTAATGAATAAAAACAAACCTTAGAAATCCAATTCACTAACTATCCAAAAGTTAATTAGGATATAGGCAAGTTGTGAATTTTAATAAAAATAAGAATCTAATATAAAGGATCTTTTAAATGCTTCAACTCCTTAAAATAGATCAAATATACACAGAATAAATGATCACAAATCTCATTATTACATTGACACTTAAACTATTACAAAGACATTGACAACCTAGATTTGTGGATTTACAAAATTAGCATTTATATTCATCTCCTTGCATAAAATAACCTAAGCAGTTCCCGAAATAATATTCTCTCAAGCCATGATTGTATGTTCCTGTTTCATTAATTAATTATTGACCTGAAAGCAACACATAGTTCCACCCTATGGGGATTCAATGCCAAATTTGCACTGGTTGGTCTGGTTTTCTCCTTTGAGTAAAAAGATCATGAGCTATTTCATGAGACTTTTGGAAGTCATTTTTTTTCTTGTGTGTTCCCTTTTTTACTGTCTTATCCATCAAGCCATGACCACAGACATCTCAGATCGTTTTTTATTTCATCATGAATTAGTAGAGTCATACAGAGATTCCCCTTCCAAAGAAGGCTAGTCTGTACAGTCAACTCTCTTCTGTGGAAATTTGGTTAAACTACTGTCTTGGAACCCTCCACTAAGCCCTGTTTCTACCTGATATTTGTTGTAATTATCTCTTCTGACAAGTCCCAGTTTATAATCGAGTTCTTGGTTTTCTGGTTCAGGTTGGCTTACTTACTCATGACTCTTCCCTTCTGTCCTTTCCCATCACAGTCAACATACACTAAATCTTGATTGCCATGCATACTGTTAACAAAAACCAACAAAACCCTGAAAACAGCACACTCAGGTATGCCAGTTCACTCACATATTAAAACAAATTTAAACAATTCATTAAACTTACTCTTGTTTTGTATGCAACTAACTGTTCTTTACATTTGTATAGTCTGAATTTGTTTCAATTAATTGGGTTTCCCAACCTTGACATTGTTGACATTTTAGATAGTAAATTCGTTCTTTGTGGAGGGCTACACTGTGCATTGTTGGATGTTTAACAGTGTCCCTGGCCTCTACTCATTAGGTACCAGCAGCATCCTCCTAATTGTGACAATGAAAAATGTCTTCAGACATTGCCAATATCTCCTGGGTGCCTAAACTGTCCCTGCTTAACAACCATTGTGTCTGAATATCAGTATTTTTCTTATATTGATGCTCAGTACATCACAAGATGGCCAATCGTAGTTTCTGTATTTGGCCCTATTGTTCTTTTAGAATGATCATGTCAGTTTTTGAAATTACACTTGCTTTTTGGAAAAAAGGAGCTATCCCCTCTTCAAACGTTCCTGCCATTCTCCCTTAATGAGTACCAAATCTGGGGACTTAAAGTATACATCAGAGTGAGAAGGTCAAACCCACTGACAGCAAACCCACTGGAATGATCAAGCAGAAAAATATATTTAAAGTCATAAATCCATAATGATGTTTACAAAATAAAAGTTAAAAATTGATAAATATTTGAGCATTTTATTATGTTTTTTAATTTACTTTTTTCTATATGCCTAGTTATATTTTAACCCTTTCCAAATTATAATTGCGCCACCCTTTCTCTTATGGCTCCACTTGTTAGTCAATTGGCAGATAACAGGAATAATTGGTTATCTACCATCTAACTATGAAGCATATCGTGAATGGAGCAACAGTTCCCAACCATGGCTCCTTAGTTTAGAAGGAAAGGTTGTTGAAGCACAAGTGTCTGTATTTTGAGTGTTCTTTCTACGTATCAGAGTTGCTTCTTAATTACAAATAATTTGCAGGCAAACTATTTAGCATTGCTTCCCAGTGGAACAGAACTTGCTGATTAATGTTCTGTAAAACTTTTTTGCCTTTGGCTTTATTGTAAATAAAATATAGACACAAATAACTGTCTACATATCAGGGTTTTCAATTGTCTTATAACTACAAACATGTAACTCCTCAATAAAAAGTTTTACATGTTACCACATTGCTAACTGCAGTTAAGCCAAAATCTTAAGTAGATAAGAATTAGATATGGTGCTTCTAAAACATTGAATTGCGTGGGTCCTTATATTCACAAATTCTAACTGAGTTAAGAGCTTAGATTTCTGGTGAACATTCCAGACATGTTTAATGCAGGAGATCTGGGACCTGGGAAATACAGGAAAATAGAGAACTGTTTTGTGAAATGATGTATAAATAATTTAATCTGGCATTTAAGCAGTTCCATGAATCTGTCTCCAGCCTATCAATTCAATTCCATCAGATACAACAGATACAAATAACAAGTTGTCTGAATTCTCACTGATGCAGTAACATCTAAGTCATGCTACGTATTCTTTGTTTAATGATGGCAGTGAAGTTTGGCTAAACCTGAGCAGGACCTATATGACAGATTTTTCTTAAAAATGTGAATATTAAAACAAAGAAGATGAAACTGAATTTAGCAGATCATAACCTGGTCTATGTTATCATTCAGGAATAATCAATATCACTATTTTCTTCCTTTGTTAGCATTTAAAAATTATAGCATGTAAAAAGAAAAGTGCAATACATTTTCATCACGAAAAATCAAGGTAATTTCTGCCCCGTTCAAGATGCAAACTCTGAAAAAATCTCAAAAAGCCTTCATCACAGCCTTCTCAAATACTACTGCCTCTCTCCCACTTAAATGTAATCACGACCCTGACTTTTATGATATTCGCTTCCTTTTTACACTTTATGGCTTTACCACATATTCATGCATCTTTCAATACTCAGGCAGCAATAACAATTTACCATAGACTGGGGGGCTGAAACACCTGGCATTTATTTGCTCACAGCTCTGGAGATCTGAATTCCAAGATCAAGATGCTAACAAGGTCAGTATCTGGTGAGGGCCCCATCCTTGGGGTGCAGATGTCCAGCTTCTTTTTACATTCTCACATAGTCTTTCCTGGGTCTGTGCTCACAGAGAGCGCTGTAGTGTATCTTCTTAAAAAAGCACCAATCCCATCACAAAGGCTCCAATCCCACGATCTCATTTAAACCCAATTATCTCCAAATGCCTCATGTTTAAATACCATCACATTAAGGGTTAGGGCTTAGTAAATGAATTTTGGAGTAATACACTTTGTCCATAGCAGCAATAAGTTTATTTTCACATGTCTTGAAATGCATATAAACTAATTTATATAATACATGTGTCCAGTTTTTACTCAGTATTATGTTCGTAAGATTCATTATATTCTTGTTATAATTCATTTATTTTCAGTGCTGTATAGCATTTCAATGCTGCATGGTAATTGAATACTTTTAAGGAGACCAAAGAAAAACAATGGGAATCCTGAGGTTAAAATCCCATGGTAGTTTTAGGAGATCTTCATATTAACTGAATATCAATCATTTATGATTTATATTATAAGTATTTTTGTATTCCGTACAGCATTGTATAAAATATAAATATTCCACAATTTACTTATTACTTTTACTACTAAGGGATGTTAGTTTTTGTGCATGTGTGTGATTTCTCCTCAGTTTATGGTTATTTATTGCCAATAATACTGCTGTGAACATTTGTATACATGTATCTTGCCGTAAAATTGCATATTTTCTTTATTGTATATATTTTTAGGTAGAAATACTAATTTATATGGTAGCTTTATTTCCAACTTCAGTAGATAATTTCAAATTATTTTCTCAAATGGTTTTATAGACTAATTTAAATTCCTTCTAGCAGCTTATGAGGTTTTCCTTTGTTCCACATTCTCATTACACTTGATATTGACATTCATATTTTATTTTAGCTACCCGAGGTTTTAATTTTCCTTTCCCTAATGACTAATGCACTTGAGAATCTTTCATGAAGTTTTGTGGCCATTTGAATATGGCTTATATCCAGGGATATAGTAATAAGACAAATATATCCCTTTAAGGCTTTTGCTTATTTTTCATAGGTTTTGTTTCTTTTTATTTATTGATAGGTAGGAGAACTTCACATTTTTCGAATATCAACCACTTGTGTGAATTGCATTTGTCTAGTCTTTGACTTGCTTTTTCCCTCTCTTAGTGATGTCTTTTGAGAAATAAAATTTATCAATATTAGTATTGTCTGGTTTATCATTATTTCCTCTATGGTTAATTGTTTTGTTTTGTTTTTGAGACTGTATTTTGCTGTTGTTGCCGAGACTGGAGTGCAATGACGTGATCTCGGCTCACTGCAACCTCTGCCTCCTTGAACCTCTGTGTTCAAGTGATTCTCCTGCCTCAGCCTCCCGAGAAGCTGGGATTACAGGTATCTGCCACCACGTCCAGCTAACTTTTGTATTTTTAGTAGAGATGGGGTTTTGCCATGTTGACCAGGCTGGTCTTGAACCCCTGACCACAGGTGATTCACTCGCCTTGGCCTCCCAAAGTGCGGGATTACAGGCATGAGCCTGTGGTTATACCTGGCCTGTGGTTAATGTTTTTTGTGTCTTTTTAAAACACATCTCTTTCTTTTTTTTTTTTTTTCTTTTTCTTATTTTTTTATTGCATTTTAGGTTTTGGGGTGCATGTGCAGAGCATGCAATACAGTTGCATAGGTACACACATGGCAGTGTGTTCTGTTTGCTTTCACCCCTTCACCCACATTTGGCATTTCTCCCCAGGCTATCCCTCCCCACTTCCCCCTCCCACTGGCCCTCCCCTTTTCCCCCCAATAGACCCCAGTGTTTAGTACTCCCCTCTTTCTATAAAAAGTCATGAGGATATCATCTTATAATATATTTCAGTAGCTGTATAATCTTGCCTTTAAAATTTGCATCAATAATATAACTGCAGTTGATTTTGTGTATGATTTACATCAAGTTTCGGGTTTTTCCTTATGGATTTTCACTTGGTCCAGCACTATTATATATTCTTTAGTCTTATTTTTTTCTTAAATTAAGTATCCCCAAATGTGTGGGCTTTTTTTTCTGGACTAATTTTTATTCCATTGTTCTATTTGTTCTTCCTTGCACCAACACTATCCTTTATTTATTATAGAATTTTTATGATAAGATTTGATTTCTAGCAGAGCAAGTAAATTCGTATTTTCTTCATTAACAGCATCTTGATTTTAAAAAAAGTTTTACATAAATATTATACTCTACTTATTAATTTACACCAAAAATATATCTTCTGAGATTTTGATTGGTGTTGCATTGAACCATAGATAAGGAAAGTTGAAATCTATAATTTATCTTCCAGGTCATGAACATAGAATACTTATTTTGTTCTTCCTAATTTCTCTCAATAGTGCCTTTTGCTTTCTATGTAGAGATCTTGCATATTTTCCATGAGATTTACTTTCGGCATTTAATATTTTTGAGATTATTGCCAAATTTTTGTAATTACATTTAATTTTCAAAATTTAATTTAAAATTCTCATATATAAAATTACAACTGATTTTTGTATTATAAGATGATAATCAGCAAATTTGCTGAAATCACTAATTAATTGTAGTCATTTTTGATAGTTATTTATTTATTTATCTACTTTTACTTTAGATTCCAGGATACATGTGCAGAATGGGCAGGTTTGTTACATAGGTATACATGTGCCACTGTGATTTGCTGCACCCATCAACCTGTCATCTAGGTTTTAAGCCCCGTTTACATTAGGCATTTGTCCTAATGCTCTCTCTTCCCTTGGTCCCCAACCCCTGAGAGGACCCAGTGTGTGCTGTTCCCCTTCCTGTGTCGATGTGTTTTCATTATTCAACTCCCTCTTATGAAAACATGTGGTGTTTGGTTTTCTGTTCCTGTGTTAATTTGCTGAGAATGATGGCTTCCAGCTCCATCCATGTCCCTGCAAAGACATGATCTCATTCTTTTTTATGGTTGGTTAGTATCCCATGGTGTATATGTGCCACAGTTTCTTTTTTCAGTCTATCATTAGTGGGCATTTAGGTTTGTTCCAAGTCTTTGCTATTGTAAATAGTGCTGCAATAAACATACATGTGCACCTGTCTTCTGGTGTAAGAACTGGGTATCTACCCAAAGGATTATAAATACCTTTTGACCCTGTAATGGGTATGTGCCCAGTAATGGGATTGCTGGGTCAAAAGGTATTTCTGGTTCTAGATCCTTGAGGAATAGCCACACTATCTTCCACAATGGTTGAACTAATTTATACTCCCACCATACCATAATCATATTAGTGAAGTACTAATAGTACATCGTGGAAGTACTATTTCTTTGTTTCTAATTCTTACACACACACAATCACACACACACACACACACACACACACACACACATATATATATATATATATATATATATATATATATATATTTTTTTTTTTCTTCTTCTTCTTAGAATACCATACTGGCTCAGGCCTTCAATATACTGTGAAATAGAAGTAGTGAAAGCAGGTGTCCTTTTCTCATTTCAGAGTGTGATTGGAAAGCTTTCAACATTCATCAATAAGTATGATGAATGCAGTAGAATTTGAGGTAAGTAATCTCTAAGAAATTAACAAATTTACCTTTTATTCCCTTTTTACAAAGCGTTTCTATCATGAATGAATGGTAAAGCCCAATTTAATTTCCTTTTCTTCAAGAAACCTTTTCTAAAATCCACAATTTTTTTCTTATCTTCATTTGAATGGTTACACTTTCGTCAATATTTGCTCTTATTCTTTTTTTTTTTTTTGAGACGGAGTTTCACTATTGTTACCAGGCTGGAGTGTAAAGGCGCGATCTCGGCTTATGGCAACCTCTGCCTCCTGGGTTCAGGGAATTCTCCTGCCTCAGCCTCCTGAGTAGCTTGGATTACAGGCATGTGCCACCATGCCCAGCTAATTTTTTTGTATTTTTAGTAGAGACGGGGTTTCACCATGTTGACCAGGATGGTCTCGATCTCTTGACCTCGTGATCCACCAGCTTTGGCCTCCCAAAGTGCTGGGATTACAGGCTTGAGCCACCGCGCCTGGCCCTATTTGCTCTTATTCTTATGTTTAAAGTGTGAGCAAGTCATTCCTCACCATTAAACATTAAAGTGCTTTACATTAGAAACCATGTTTCATTTTTGAAAAAAATACACTGTCTCTCTTAGCAGGGTATTAAAGACATTTAAGGACCTATTAAATAATTACTGATATATTCCTAAAAGAGTTTAATATTTTCTTGGATAATGAATAAAATTTATTTTACAGTTTTCTCATTTTAAAGCTATAACATAAGCAATATAATTCCATAGTTATGGTTTTATGTTATTTTCCATATTAATATGTGTATATTTTTCTTTCATATTGTTGTTATTATGGCAGCAATGACAATTTTATAAAACGCATTTCTCCAAATTTAAAGATATATTGACATCATAATAGAAGTTTTTGGACAGGTTCAGACTTGTTTGATAAACCGTGGATCTTTTAAGCAGACCAAAGAAAAACAACAGAAAACCTTAGGTTAAAAACACATGGAGGAAAGCAGAAGTCTAGGTAGATGGGGCAAAGATGAGTAACAAGGCCTACACTTGAGTTCTCTATGGCTTCTGGTATAAGAACATGAGACTGTATTTACCCCTAGACCCTGAAACTGTGTTTCTCAGACCTCCAGTTCCCAAAATGCTCCTAAGAATCTCTACTTTGAGAAGATGATTGTGCTATATAAGATTAATTGGGTTATTAGAGTCTCAGCAGCTCCATTTTGGAGTGCCAAAATAGTTTTAAGAGGCAGAATAAATTTATCTTCAGAATAGAGAAATGTGTTGGAGTTTAATTTATCAAACCAGATCTATAGATGTGCGTGTAGCAACCTATAGGCAGCTACATCTCCTGGCAACCTAGTGACCATGGGCAGAGAAGAGAAGCCCACACATTCAGATACGAGTATAGACAAAATCTCCCTTTCCTTCAGTTACTCCTTGAGGAAAAAATAGGTATTTCTATCAAAAGAAAACCTGGCTTCATGCTAATTAAGCAAAAGATATAAGACCACTGGAATCTGAAGCACTCTGCAAAAGTTCATACAGAAAACCACAGTATATATAGGATTTGGTATTATCCATGGTTTCAGGCATCCACTGGAATTCTTGGGACATATTCCTTTCTGATTGGTGGGTCTATAATATACCACTTGAAGAGGAATCCTCAAATATTTCTATTACAATCTGGGTTTTTGTTCCATTATTTAATAAGTCTAAAATCTTAGAGAAGTTACTTTGCAGCTCTGAGCCTGTTTCCTGTTTGATATTTAATAGTATGGGTATCACAATAGTACATATAAAGTCTTAGAAAGGGTGAAACAATTAAACGAGGTTTTATGTACAGATATTTGTATGTTTGTGAGTGATCCTTAGCAGAGTGCCTGTATTGCAGTAACTTAGCATTCATCTTTATAAATAAGACTATGTAATAATGAAATTGATTGATTCAGAGCACACAGAAAAATGAGTGTCCATTAAAGTCATATGCCCTAATAATAGCTAACATATTTAAAATGTCAGGGATTTTTCTAAGAGCTTTATAATCCTTAATTAGCTCATTTTATTGTTAGAACAAAAAATAAAAGGTTAGTGCTATTTTAATATCCACAGTACAACTGACAAAATGAGGTAGAGTAGCTTGCCCAAGGTTAGTGGTAAATTTGGGAGCAAACGTTTGCAGGCTGTTGCCAAAGGCTGTGCATTTGACCTAATCTGTCTTCTTGTTTGAGGTGAATGTGTACATTTCATTGTCCACTCACTCATGTATTCTTCTTAGGGTGATCTGATTAACAATTATATTTTTTATTTTGACATTTGGGATATAGTTCACAGACTGTGTTTTATGTATATTTTAGAGATAAAAAACTTCAAAATTCCAAAGACCATTTTAAATAAACATTAACTTCAAGGCTTCCTTAGCCGGACTAATCAGATATTAATATCTACCTACAATGTCTCATCATTCCAGCTGAAGATACCACTAACATTTTGTGATACATGTAAAATTATAATACCCACTTACCATAGCGTGATACTTCATCGAACTTTAGGGTTATGTGTCCTGGGTATATTACATTACAATCTAGATATTTCTCCCCTTTTATCAATATTTTTATAAACTACAATTAGGTTTACATGGGCAGCAGAAGCACTTTGGATTCAAAAGATCATAAAAACTTCTGCTTAAATATAAGGACTAAATAGAGGGCATACTCTAAAAACCATGTGTCTATATAAGTAGAAAGTGATTATTAAAATTTTATCGGCCCCATATGGCACCCAAGTAAATAAACACTATTGTTTATGTGTCATAGCTTTTAGCATCAACTGTTGGAACTACTATCCATTTTTCTTCAATCCTAAGAATTACAGAACACTTCAGTGTACTGGGCCTGAGGCAAAGGTCCACTTACTCTTGGTATAGAAAGAGCTGTGTTCTATCCCTTCCGATCTTACCAAAGTTTGCCCAAATCCTTCTTTCCTATGCTTGTCCCATAAAACTCCTTGACTCTTGGAGCAATGAAGAGAAACAGCCAGACAAGAACACAGGCATATTGTTTACAGCTTGTGCAAATGGTCCAATTACTCCACAGCTTCATAATTTATGTTTTAAATGATGATGGAATGAGCAAAGAAAGTAAGGGAAGGAACAGAGACACATTTAAGATGGTTATTGAATTTAGATTATTTATTAAATGGAAATATTTAAGAATCTGTTTTCCAAGAATGCTAAATTTAGTTTAGAAGCATTAGGTCATTTATAAGCTTTGATTGTATTAAAAGAGTTATTACGCCTGAAGATTTGAAATTAGATATAATGATGCCTTTATGCGTGGCAACGCAGCAAACAGTATAGCGATGAGAACACAATCAGCAATATACATTTATTTTACAAAGAAAAGAAAAATCCTTTCTTTGAATTCAACTAATAGTGCATATATAAGATTCTATAATTCTAAAAGTGGCTGCCAGGCTGGTCTGAGGCAGTGATGTTTACAACAAATTGATCACAATCGGTTACAGATTCCTTTGTTCCGTCTCCATTTCCACTGCTTCACTTGACTAGCCTTGAGTAAAGTAAAAGCAATAAATAAATTTGGCTGCCAGAATTTCTACCATGCCTTCTGGGTGAAGCCTTCTCAATATTGAGTAGCTATGGCAAAACATGTGTTTCAGTGATGAGGCAATGCAGAGCTCGGTATGACTCCTTCACAGCGGAGTCTCTCTTCTCTGAATCCTCTTAAGTAAGGTACGCTTTCTTTCTACTGTGGACTGATCTCTCATATCTGAGCACCACTTCAACCCCATCCCCAAGAGAATGGCTAATCTTTTTATGTTTTGTAGAGATGCAACTTTTGCCATGTTGCCCATGGCAAACCACCTCGTCCAGCTGACAGTGCTAAATTTTATCAGAGCCCTGTGAGCATGGAAAATAATGAAGGTAAGGAAATCCCCCCTTCCCTATTTTGTTTCAGGAAATTATCTTGGTGCTAAGGATCACTCTGCCCCATATGACTTATATATTACTCATTGATGACCCTCGTTTGCCTATGTCAAGGAGAACTATGGACCCTCCAAATTCCCATATTTTGCTCATAATTAGATGAAATGCTTGACCCAACTGAACAATTGTAACAAAATCCCTGTTAACTAAACTTTCGTTAAGTTTTTCTTCTTCCCTCAAGTCCTTGAACTTGGGCTCACCCTCCACCTGAGCCAGCAGACAGCCCTTTCATAAAAGTCCTACCTGAGAACGGTCATACCTCAGGGTGAACATCTTGTAATCTACTATTAATTAAGAGCACCCGTTTTCATCTCTTCTGTATTTATAGTAAAGATGAAGAAACTGTAACCTGGTGTGTTAATATTCTGACCAAGATCACACATACAGACTACATACATTTTCAGTTTTCAACAATTGAAAAGTTAAATTTGCCTAGGATTTAGGCAAGCAAAAGAAACGATATTCAAATAATTTATTCTAAGATAACTTTTTCCTCTATTGCAAACATAAAATCGCAATCAGTAAATTCAGTTTGTGAATTCAGTTTGAGAATAAATTAGCTTTGCTTCCTAAAGATCCTTCTTATTTATGGAGCTACTTACTACTGACTTTGAAGCCACTGGAATTAATTCTGCTTGTTACAAGGCATTTTAGTCCCAGTAGAAAATGCATCGATGTGTATTAAAACTTTTGTTTTGTATTCTGGGCATTTTAGAAATTAAAACATCATGCTAAATTCAGTTTTCTGAAATTAGAATGCAAAAATAGAAATCATAATTCCAGGCATTTCTTTATAACCACATTCTTTTTTGCCCTACGACTCTCAAAAACGATTCCTCTTTTCCTCTCGTTACAGAATTCATTTCATTAAAACATTCACCCTTTAAAAAATGCGTTCGTAAATATCTTTAGTCGCAGTAGGAAAACATACTCCTAAAAATGCCGAAAAAAAAGAAAAAAAATGCAATGACTTGTAAATGAGGAAAATGTATGAATAGATATGGAGCAACGTTCAAAAGAAGAAAGCCAGTGTAGGGTACATCAATGAATCAGAGAAATCACTAGACAGACTTTCTAACTGGAAGAGAGAAACAAGGAGAGAGAGAGAAATGAACAGGCAAATGGGAGAAACAAGGCACACCAAGCAGGCATTTCCACCTTGTGCTGCAGTTTCTACCATCATTATTTGTTTGGGAGATCCCTATATGCCTGCATTTTCCCACAAATTACTTTAAATTATGTTCCAAATTTAAATTGTGCTAAATATTGGTAATAACTGTGTACACCTGTGCTTCACTGTTGGATGTTCCTGCTCTGATGTACTTTATAAGCATTTACAGCTTTAATGAGCCTGTTTATTTGTAATTGGTCCCTATAGGAGCCGGCTGCTGCTTTTCATCCAATTTAGGTTATTTTCGGTTATTCTCTGGAGGTGTCATTTGACATGAAATATATGAAGCTGCTTGTGATCCTGGAGAAAGATATTTCATATCAGGCATTTTTAAAATAACCATACCCTAATCTTGCCTTCAAGGTTTCACAATTGCTATTTCCCACACTGCTGATCTCATTCTTAACTGGACACCTTCAGCCTATTTCCCAAAGCCAAAGAGGCAGTATGAGGATCCAAGTCAAGAACGTCTCTTATTATCTTTCACCTGAACTTCCTCAACATTGGATCTTGGGAAGGTCAGTCTTGCTGCACCTCAGTTCATTTATCTGTTAAACAGGAAAAAAATAGACCTAACCTCATGTGATGATTGTGAGGGTGCAATGAGATAAGTAAGAAAGGTTAACAGAGCTTTTTATTTTAGAAATTGTCATACAATTTCTTTGGAAACCCAAGCATATTAAAAGGTGCTTAGGATTCCTTACCTTATTTGAGTGCAGGGAACCACTTTCTCAATCAGAGAAAAGCTGCAGATTCTGATTGCTTTGGACTTTCACTTTCTCTCTCATATTTACTTTAATTAGCACAGCCCTTCTTTTGGGCCAGCGATAAGATATTCATCTATGTTTGTTTGTTATTAGACTTTAAAGTGGTTTTCTCTTGGGGATGTTTTCATTCTTTATTTCTGTGGCTCTCCCTTTTTAGACAATACTGTTCAACCTCATTGTTCTAGTCAAACATTTTTGAATTTATGATCTAGTTTTCTTTTATTTTCATTTTCTTCTGATCATTCCTTTCTGTTTTCTTCCAAGATGAGATCTTTGTTCATATGTTTTTGCTTACCAATTTCTTTCTTTCTTCCTTTATTTCTCATTTCTTTTTCCTTTTAATGCATTACAATCTTTATCACAGATAGCATGTTGCTGGGCTGTATTTTTCACTTGTTCATAATAAATGTGGCCAGCCTTTCACTTAGGCTATCTTGTAAGTAAACTTTCTTTACAACAAGTAATTTTCAACTACTCTGGGTTGTTTGTCTTCCGTCCAAGCTACAGTTAAAGGGGGGTTTTAATCCTGTTTTTGTAGTGAGAGAGTGTGGAAGAATCTCAGAGGAGTCTTCTCTTGTTTCTTTTAAGATTCTAGTAAATGTCCTATACCAAAATTAAGATACCTATTTATATGAGGAGAAGAACATTGGGCTTTTAATCAATATCACAGTTCTGTAAGAAACACCTCTGGAAAATGTCAAAATTTGACACTTTTCTTGCTTTTAATAAAATCTATTGTCATATGTAAAAGTTTCTGCTTTCAATAAATGATGTTTGACTTTTCCTCAGAGTGCCTACACATTTCCTTAGTTCACTCTCTCCAAATTCAAACGTTGTGATAGTTCTCACAATTGTGCCATTCAGTCATTCATCTTTCTCTCCAAGTACTAGTTCTAAAGGTGGTTGTGTGTGTGCTATGCATGGTGTGAAGAGTAAGCTAATGTACCAGAACCTTTATTTACCAAGTGAAGTTATATCCTTTCATTTATAGCTACCACTAGGAATTTATTCCTTTTATGATTTGTTGCTTTATATTCATTTTACTTGGCATTGGGGGAAAAATTTTATGATTCCAGTTTCTTTCACCATTCTTTTTACTTACCAATGTACTTATTAGTCTTTTTTCTATGAACTCACTGATGACAGAAATGAAATTTTATACTCCGTCAATAACTTCTCTAGTGGAATTCTGTGGCTTCCCCCTGACCCCACAAGGAGCTTTCTAGCTACAGAAAGAGGGAAAGTTAACACTGTGGCTGCATATTCTTTTGTTAATGTAATTAATTGTGTCATACTCTCCTTTCAAGCATATGCTTATTTAGTGCACAAAAGTAGAAGCTCTGATATTGGTGGAGGTTTAGTAAGGAATGTCTTTTGATGTCCTCGGATCTAAACTGAATGGAAAGTTGAATGCAAATTTGGGAAAATGGAAGAGAAGACTATCTTCTCCTTTCTGACTGGGGAAGATGAATTATTACAACCCCATCTGAGACAGCAGAAGGAACTAAGCATAGTAAATCAACCATTTTCTCTTATTTTTTTTCCTGACTAATATGAAAAGAAAACCTTTTAGATAAGTTGTATAAGGAATATAGGAGGATTAAAAGACAGATCTTTTGGCATCTGGAATTTGTTTTCATCCTACATTTGATTTGTAATATCACATAATGTCACATGAGCCAGGTTCTCTAATATTTAAAGCAAATGTTAGAATAAAATCATCAGTATCCCAGCATAAAAAGGTGACTAGGCAAGGCGCTTCTGTTTTCCTTCAGACATGATTAGATGCCTTAATTGTATTCTTTGCAATATCCATCTTCTCTCAATTTACTAAAAAGTCCTTATTTTTTCAGCGGAAAATGTCATTTCTACAAAACCAAACTTTACACAGGTGATTTTTTAAAAACCCTGTCAGATTGACAGGTGCCATAAAATAATAAACCTCATCTATTATGCATTCTTTCTCCTTTCTACATAATAACAGATTGATGTGATGGAGGGAGGAGTTGAATAATATTGTTAACATTGTTTTCTGAAGAATGACTATGTATATAGTTAAGAACATTTTACTCTCCAGAATATGATTGCCAAAGGGGTTGTCTTTTACCCAAAGGTCAACTAAGTAGCAAGATTGATTCTGAAGTAATTTTTTTGTACTTGAGTGAATCTTCTAATACTCTTTACCAAGTGCATTTACTTACAAAATCTCATTAATGTAAGTTTATTGTGTGAAATATTTCAACCTTAATATTTTAACATATTGTAATGCATATGTAGAGTTGCTGCTCATGTGTCTGGGGAGCACTGAACATGAAGCTGCCTCCATGGTAGAAAATAACATTTATACCAGCAAGAAGGTCGCAAATGGAAGGCATATAGCCCAACAGTACTTTTAAGTATCAAAAATACTGAGAAAAATGCTTTGTAAGATTTTCTTTTTAGTTATACAGATTTCAACCTCATTATTAACCAATTTCTTAGATGCAGAGATATCTACTTTGACTATATATATGTATGTGTGTATACATACATATATATATTCAGCATAAAATATTTTTTTACAATAAAATAATACATTGCCTTATACTGCTGAGAAAAAAGGGGTATCTTATTTTGGAGGGAAATTTAATGGAATGTTTGAAGCAATGTTACATAAGAAAAGAACAAGTCAATAGTTCTTGGGAATATTGGTGAGCAAAGCTAGAGGCTCTTTAGGAGATATTCAGGTGACTCAACTGCTCTTCCAAAGGAGGAAGATGAATGCAGGATACTCATCAGTAAGCCTAAGGAAAATGTCGGAAGTGTATTCCTCCCTTTCTAGTAACTTGAGGTGTTGTAACCCAGCGAGCTATAGGGAATGCGCCACGCTCAGAGTTCCAAATTAAGAGTCCTTTATTAATTAGCCGGTGACCGAGAGACAGCTGAGGCTCAAAATTCTCTCGGCCCCGAGGAAGGGGCCTGATTATCTTTTATACCTTAATTTAGGTGGGGGAGGGGAGTACCTAACTGAAGTGGAATTTTACAGAAGCAGAAGAGCAGGTTAGAAGAAGGGGCTGTGGGCACAGGTGGTTTCCATACAATTACCAAGATGGGCGGGTTATTAGGCTCCTTCGACACAATGATCAAAGGGAAACTTTTTTCTTACAATAGCAGGCGGGCGGTATGCCAAGCAGGATGTGGTACAATGGTTACAAGTGTTAAGAACAGTACCTTCAATGCTTCTAAGTGTAGCGTGACCCAGTTATGCACTCAGAGGGGCTGTGGAGGGGGAAGCCAGGTTGGAGTTTTCAGCTAAAATGGAGTCAGTTATGCTAGCCCAGGGTAGGTTATTACAGAGGGAATGGGCCATTATGACTGAGATTCATAAGATTCTGTATTTATTGTTTCTTTCCTTTCTCCACTTTATACACAGCTTCAGAAGAGAGGAATGTAGTAGCTACCTGTCTCTCTATCTCTCTATCATCTATCTATCATCTGTCTCTCTATCGTCTATCTATCTAGCATCTTTCTATCAATTATCTATCTACCTATCTTCTATCTGTTTCTTTCTCTCTTTAACATCTATCATCTATTCACTTACAGTGGTAATAAAAACTGTTTTTAAAGACTATAAATCGTTCTACTATAAGGACACATGTACACGAATGTTCGTTGCAGCACTGTTTACAATAGCAAAGACCTGGAATCAACCCAAATGCCCATTGATAATAGACTGGATTGGAAAAATGTGGCACATAAACACCATGGAATATTATGCAGCAATCAGAAATGATGAGTTCGTGTCGTTTGTAGGGACATGGATGAATCTGGAGAACATCATCCTCAGCAAACTGACACAAGAACAGAAAATGAAACACCGCATATTCTCACTCATAGGTGGGTGATGAAAAATGAGAACACATGGACACAGAAAGGGGAGTACTAAACACTGGGGTCTATTGGGGGGAAAAGGGGAGGGCCAGTGGGAGGGGGAGGTGGGGAGGGATAGCCTGGGGAGAAATGCCAAATGTGGGTGAAGGGGAGAAGAAAAGCAAAGCACACTGCCATGTGTGTACCTACGCAACTGTCTTGCATGCTCTGCTCATGTACCCCAAAACCTATAATCCAATAAAAAATTAAAAAAAAAAAAAAAGTCCTTGCTTTGATGCGGTTAGTAAATACTGCTCAGATTTTGTTTTCATCATCATATTCATTGTGTTTACTTAAGGAATCCTATTATTATTCTCAGTGGACAGTTGTTCATCATATTGAGTGATCTGGGGTCTCTTTTGTAACAATATTATCTGACATTCATTATGTAAGCAGAGGCAAAACAAAATTAGTTCTGATGGCATGCAGGTAGTAAAAGTTTGAGAGTTGAAGCTGGTAGAAATAAGAAAGCTATACATGGCTATGAAAAATTTTATTTCTTATTCATATTATATAATGTCTCACATACTACCTACTTTGCCTGATATTTCAAGTATGCATGTCCTGTTTTAAACAATTGGAAAAAATACTGGTAATTGTAATTAATAAAATGCTTAATAGTTACATCTATAGTAGGTGATTATATAAGTAATCTCTAATTCTTATAACAAAAATGCAAGGAAGCCATTGCCCTACTTTACAGAGAGGACGATGATGTTTAGAGAAGTCTCTAGGCAAAGACCAAACAGTAAGTGATAGACCTGGAATCTGAACCTGCACAAGGCCCAGATCAACTTTTTCTGTGCCCTTTGCATCATCTCAAATAGACTGTAAATTTTTTTGAGGGGATGTAGCAATTTTGCCTCATATCTGAAGCCATCCTTGCCTAATCTTTTAAAATTTTATCTCCATCCCCTCTTTAATTGTTAATAACTTACAAAGTACTTATTCCATGCCAGGCACTGTTCTAAGTATTTTTCAATTGCTAATTTATTTAATTCTGATGACAACTATATGAGATAGGTATTATTACCATCCAAATCTGATGAAAGCAACAATGTACAGAAATAGAAAGTCTCAGTATAATTAACTTGCCACTAAGTGGCTGAACTGAGAGATTTCTGTCATATTAGGGGCTAAGTGTAAGTCTCTGCTACTAGCATGTGAGGCATTCTGCAGTACCTATACCTAATCTGCTGTGTTGTTTACCCCATGTGTGACCTCCATCTCTGCCACCGTGGTCATTCCATTTATGAATCTTTCTCCCGTGTATGTGATAAGGTTGATGAGGAGAGAGACTCACTGATAAACAGAGGATGTCATCCCATCTACCTGGTGTTGGGCCTCTCATGTTTTGGATGCTCTTTGGTGGGATTAATGTCAGACACATAAATTTTTACACTTAATGCTACTTCCATAGGTTCATTCTCATGTTTTTTTTTTTTTTTTTTTTTTTTTTTCTGGAACTTCTTCTCTCTGATCTTTTATTATGCTCTTTTTTAACCTCTGATTAACCAGTCACACCATTTATTACCTGAAATTGGCAATCTTTCAAATTCCCTGATAATGGATTGGTTAAGTTTTCCTAGCATGGAATATATTGTCTCCAAAATACAAAGAGGTCTACCAAATGCTATTCCACTTAGTGACTTAGAGGTAGAGGAAGCAAGGTGCAACAACTTTTTCTTCAGCTCACATAGGTTGTCCCGGTTTGCCGTGGACTTATGAAGTCCTAAAATCTTTACTGTATCTTCATATTTTCCTGCCTATCTCCAGCAGGAATATATTTGAAAAATGTACTTGTCATTTCCTGTCCATCTGGTCGATTTCTCATTGTTGTCATATGGTGGGAAAATGTGGAAGAACATTAAGATTATAAAAGATCATAAAATTGATGGGAAGTATAAATGATTGGATATTTATTTTCTATACCTTAACAAAATGTTACATGATTAAAAAATAGTTTTTCACAGTTGTATTATTCCGGCCCAATGAGTCATAAATTTCTTGAGCACAAAAATACATGTTTTATTTTTTATAACCACAGCTATTACTAAAACATCTTCTTATAATTACTATAAGTGGTGAATTGAATTGAATAAAACTAGTTTAGTAATTCTGAAGATATGATTGAAATATATGACCTGAGTAACTTGGGGAAAGTGCTATGAAATTAATTAAAGAAAATATTAGACAATATCGCTGGCAGAAAAATAAGAAAAATGCATGAAGAGTGAGAAAGCGTAGGAAACTAAGAAAACAAGTGTTTTTTTAATGTGCCTGTTATGCACTGACCATCTGTGTTTTGTGCAAGAGTCAGCAATGTGTTATGCTTACTTAAGGAGCAAACACCATTACTGAGATTCAGAAATAAACCTAGGGCATTTAGGCATGGCCGTCCAAAACTCTTCACCCTTTGATAAATTTCTCTTGGTGCCAGAAAACACAGGGCATCAATTTCAAGTGTGTATATAGTCAATTACGTGGACTTACCATGAAGAAAGCATAGTTTAATTAAATTTTAAAAGAAATAAACACCCTGAGAGTATTTCCACATATAATAATCAGTATCATGTGTCTATATCATATCTATCACAGTTCTTAAAGAACAACCTCATTACTATTATCATAGGCTCAAGAAACCCTTTCTCATATTCTTAATTCACTTTCTGGAATTAACACACACACACACATATATATATATTTCACCATGTTGCCCAGGCTGGTCTCAAACTCCTGGGCTCAAACCGTCTACCAGCCTCTGCCTCCTTGAGTGCTGGAATTACAGACATGAGCCACCACGCCAGGCTCAGCATATATTGGTGCTACATAGAGTATCACAAAATCCATTTAAAATGAGGCATTGCACTGTAAACCACAAATATTCACAATTATTATGTGTCAAAAACAAAATAAAACTTAAAAAAGAGTAAGGAACCAATCATGTTCTTGGACAAGAATTATACTAGTTTTTCGTTTGTAGGAGAGTGGCTAAAATCTGATAAAACCCAAATTTTAATAGGTCTTTAATGACAAATATTTTGTTTCTTAGGCAAAAAAAAAAAAATTCTTAGTTTTCCTCTAAATATCAAGTTCAGTATGTAAGTTTAAATAATACTAAAATCAAGCAAAGTTACTAAATTTTTTTAAATGAATGACAAAACTGGTTCAGATTTCTTCTTGGATGTGACCTTTTATATTTTACTGAAATTTTACTGAAATTTTTTATTTTTTGAAAACTCCAAGTATTTAAAGTAAAAAAATGAATTTTAAAAATCTTCCTTTAAAAATCTTAATGTATTATTATTTTCTTCATATTATAGTACATTCAAGAGACAGCATTGGCTCCCATTCTCCCCATAGGTAAAAAATATCATAAATTTTGTTATTTGTATGCATTTTTTATACATATCAAACGTACATTAGTGTATGTTTTTAGATACTTTCATGCTTTATGAATTAAAATTTTGTTGTTTTCCCTTAATACTGGGGTTACAGATTTGGGGAAAGAATATCATTGAGATGAAATGCTATCTTTATCTTCTCATATCAGAATAGTCTCCATCACTGAAATCCATTACCACTTTGTTTATGAGCCCATTGGTTAGGACATGGGTGACCGAAAAAGGGACTCTTTGATATTGCAGAATGATCATCTTATCCACATGATTATTAAGGTTCTCCTCTAGTGGTTGCTCCTTGGTGAGCATTCATAAGGGAAACAAATATCCTTATACTCTCTAACTTTGGGGTGAGGTCTCCTAATCTAGTGGATTTACACCCACCAAGGCAAATCTGACTATAAAAACTGCTTCTTGACGTATGTATTAATAAATATATTTAATAGTAGTGATCATCACTAGCCTTCATGGCATTATTCTCTAGGACAGCCATCCCATCACTTTGCAGCAGATTGGGTACATTGCACCACATTTGTCATGGAAGGAGCATCCTTTTGATATCAGTTGTTCTGGACATAAATTTGTTTTTTCTTCTTTCAATGTTTCTGCCAAAATTGATGGACTTGTCATTCTGTAAATGACATACTCATAGTCTTGGGGTTGTACACAGCATTGCCTCTGACCAATGAACTCATTTTATAATTCAAAGCTTTTACCATATTCTCCATTAGTCTGAAGTGCCTGAACAATTAGAACAATGAGATAGCCTTTGGAATATTAAATTTGAAGATTCACCAACTTATTGGCAACAACTTTCGGGGTCAAGATTATATCTGTCTGGATGTGTTTTATAATGTAAATCAGTGATGAATAAAAGTGCTGTTTCTCCTATAGCCAGCATAAATGCATTTCAGAATCACGTGGTAGAAAACTACTGACCCTTCTTATATGTTTGCTCCCATTTTTGTGCATTTGTGCTTTGCTGAATTTGAAGTCTTAGTTTCCAAAACAGAAATATTTTTCACCAGGAGACACAGCAAGATAATGAATCTGCAATCTGACCAATGGACATCAGGAAAAAAAAGGCTTTAATATATTGGCTGGGGGTGATTGATCTTCACTTTCAAAAAGAAGTTACGTTGCTAAGATTCTTGAGTATGGAAATGGGTTTGGAAGTCAGAAAGTGTCCTGGATATCTTTTAATACCTTCATAGTTCTCTGATAAAAATTGATAATAAACTACAGCAACCCAGTACAAGCAAGCTGGTTAATAACCTCAACATTTCATGAATGAAGTTTTGGGTCACTGGGTTACCCCCAGGGAAGAAACCATAACCAGCTTGAGGTGCTTGCTGAGGACAAAAGGAATAAGGAATCGTTAAGAAAGGGAACATTTTTAAATATCTGCTACTATCATGTATTTAGTTGCAGAAATAAAAACTGCATTTGTTATGAGGTTCTTCTTTGAAAGGAGTATATTTTAATATATATGTATATATGTAAAATATAAAATACATATTTGTATATACATGTCCTATTATATATGTATGTTATATATATAATATAAGATAACATATTTGTGTATGTGTTAATTGTATTTATATGGGTTAACATATGTATATGATTTAATTAGGGTTACCTTGAAAGATATCAAAGAAAGATTGAGCCTTAGCTGGGAGGGGAATGACCATCATCACTCAAAGATAAATAAAGTGACATATAAGACTTTGTCCTATATTAGGGTAAGAGCTGTTTTCAATTACAGGAGAAATTATTATATAGATGGAGGCATAACTATGAATTTTCAAATTAAATGTGTTCTAAAGAGTAGTGTATATGTGTTAACTTGTAAAGGAGAGAGCTGCAGTGGGTTTGTACTTTGTCAAAGTAGCTAAGCTGGGACCACCTTTCCCCAAATTCACTTCTCTCTATGGTTTCATATTACTTTTGGATGCAAGAAAAAAAATTAGGAAATTTAGAAGGCAGAAGTAAAGCAGCAGGTTAGACACTACTAGGTCAACTCCATGTTGGTAATCAGTTTGCTTGCTTCACCTTGATGTGATGCAGCACTCAGGCTCTGTTTTGCAGCATTTCCCAGATCTCCTCTGTCAATGGGACTAAGCAAATTGTGAAAGGCACTGATTTCTTATTCATGTGACCCGTATCATCAACATCAAATGCAGTCAGAAAGAAATGTGAATTTCTGTTTGCTTTCATGGGTTCTAGCTTTTCATCTTGAATTCCAGTTTTTCCTTCTGAGTTTCAGATGATCTCTGTGAGAACCATTTGTCATTGCTTTTTCCTGAATTGTGTTCAGCTGTTCTTATCAACTATGTAATTTATTGACAAATGGCAATATCAGGCCACTACCAAACTCATACACTTTTTCACCAGCTCCCCTTTGTTCTTCCTTCTTAATGACTATCCTTTGCTCATCTGACTGTATGTATCTAACTTACCTAACAGTTATATAAGGTCAAATTATTATACATTTCTTTTTTTTAATAATACTTTAAGTTCTGGGGTACATGTGCAGACCATGCAGGTTTGTTACAAATGAGATATCACCTTATAGGAATAACAATAAATTCAAATACAGAAAATGAATTGATTTGTGGCCTAAATCCTAATGAAGAAGTATGTGCCTGCATAATTACATTGAATGCAGAAGAGATTTCATTCACATTTTAACTGTACAAAAAATCATTACTTAAAAAAATTTATATATTAAGTGTTTAAAAAATTATTGAATAGAGTAGTTACCATTTTCATTTTCATTTTCAGTAGTTGCAGTTTAATTTTCCATGGTTTCAGTTATTCAGTTATGCATGTGGTCTGAACAAAATTACATAGAAAATTCAAAAAATAAACAATTTATAAATTTTAAACTGTGTGCTGTTCTGAGTGTCATGGTGAAATTACGTCATCCAGCTGCGTCCCACCAGGAACTTGTATCATCCCCTTTGTCCAGCATATCCATGCTGCAGATGTTAGTCATTCAGTAGTTATAAGTTATCAGATCAACTTTCATAATATTACAGTGCTTGTGTTCAAGTAACTCTTATTTTATTTAATAATGACCCTAAAGTTCAAGAGTAGTGCTGCTGGCAATTTGGATATGCCAAAGAGAAGCCACGAAGTACTTACTTTAAATAAAAATGTGAAAGTTGGTGACTTCATAGGGAAAGAAAAAAATTATATGATGAAGTTTCTAAGATCTATGGTAAGGAGAAAAAAGTCTATTCATGAAATTGTGAAGAAAAAGAAAGAAATTTGCACTAGTTTTGTTGTCACAACTAAAACTGCAAAAGTTATAATGACAATGTGTAATGAGTGCTTAGTCAAGATGGAAAAGGTTATTGAACTTGTGGGTGGAAAAGATGAACAGAGTGGTGTTCTAATTGCTGGTCATCGTGTTGTTGGTATTATCTGTGGTTTTAAAAATCACTGGAGTCTTGGGATGTTTACCCCAAAGATAAAGGGGGACTACTGTACTTAATATGTGTCCAAGAAGTGTGCTAGATACTGGGAATTCACTGGTGAAGAAAATCTGACATATTTTCTACCTGTATGACTCACACACTAGTGGAAACTATGAGTACTAATGATACGATAACAGAAAACAATATGAAATTACAACTGAGTCATAAATTCAAAAATGGAGTAAACAGAACAGCTGTAAGAGTAGATGGAAGAGAGATACAGCCTAATCTGTAGAGTCAAGAATTGCTTCCCTGAGGAAGTGCTGCTGGAGGAGATAGTCTAACAAATTAACTAGGAGAAAATGAGAGTCAATTAGGGTGGTGGTAAATGTTTGGAAGATGGAACAACAGGAACTGATATATCTTTAATTTCAGGGAGTTGAGAAAGGGCAACACACCTAAAGCTTGCTGAGTATAAGGGGACTGTGATACATGATGAGGTTTGGGAATAGATGGGACATGTATCATGCCGGCTTTTGAGGTCATAATGAGAGTTTTGGCTTTTCATGTAGGAGTCATTGAAAATTTCACAAGTGCACATAGGCAAGAGAGTTTTCAAGAAAGGTTGCTATTTGAAAATGACTATTCTTTTCATCTGTGGTGTCTAAACTATTGTTAATCTCATCTAAAATATTTTTATCTAAGGTATTGCGTTTTTCATCTTTAGGTGTTCAATTGCATCTTTAAAAATACCTTTCATGTATTTCTATAAAATGCATATTTTGGTCAGTCATGGTGGCTCATGCTGGTAATCCTAGTACTTTTGGAGGCTGAGGCAGGTGGATCACCAGGTCAGAAGTTTGAGGCCAGCCTGGCCAAGATGGTGAAACCCTGTCTCTACTAAAAATACAAAAAAATTTTATATGGGTGCGGTGACAAGTGTCTGTAATCCCAGCTACTTGGAAGGCTGAGGCAGGAGAATCCCCTGAATTCAGGAGGTGGAGGTTGCAGTGAGCTGAGATGGTGCACTACACTCTAGCCTGGGAGACAGAGCAGATGCTATCTCAAAATAAATAAAGTAAAAAATAAAAAATGAAATGCATATTTTCCTGTTCCTCCTTGATAATATGTAATATGTCGGTAATAGTTTTTTTTTAAGCATCATTGTCTTTTAAACCCACGTGTCTAGATCTATATGGGCCATTTCTGAGACTGTTTTCAATGATTGATTTTTTTTCTCATTAGAGACCTTTGTTTTTAACCGTCCCTGCAATTGTTAAATGAATGCTGTACATTGTTGATTTTTGCTTTGTTGAGTGCTGAAATTTTTGTATTTCTTTATACGTTTGATTTGTTTTCTGAGACATACTTTAGTCACTTATAAGAAATTTGATGATTTTTTTTAAGGCTGAGTTTAAATTTCGTTAAGCAAAATTCAGAGCAGCATTTTAGTCTAAGGTTAAGTTGGTCCCACTACTGAGATAATATGCTTCTGAGGACTCTAATTTGATGCCCCATGTATTAGGAGATTTTTCCACTCTGGCTTATCTGAACAGGAACCAATCCCTGACTTTTATGAATTCTGGAGTTTATTACTCTCTATCATTTCTGGTGGTCTTTTCCTGGGCTTGTATAGTTTCCTTAATGGAAGCTCTTTCCAGATAGTTAGCATGGGCAATTATAAGTCTCACCTTATTGGTTTTACTTTCCATCCAGGATCACTGTCCTGGCCTGCCTGTAATCCAGTATTTAAAAAGTAATGTTTCATATATTTGTTTATTTCCCTTAGTTGTTTAGAGTGGGTTAACATTTGGGTAGGAAGGTGAATTAAATGCCTGTTAATGCATTAACACATGAAAAGAAATGGCAAACAGATTTCAGATATTAAATCTTGCTATTGTGTGTACATAGGATATTTTAAAATGTTTGTTTTCCACCTCCTCTAATAGAATGTAATCTCTGTGAAGGTAGAGTTTTTGTATGGTTTTCTTACGGCCTTGTACCCAGACACTGTAATAGAGTCTAGCACATAGTAGGTACTCACAGAGTAAAACTGAATCTATTTGGCATGTGCATCTCAGATATATACATATGTGTGTGTGTGTATAAAATAATATATATAAGAATATATATTTTAAATAAATGTATGTATATACACAGACACATATTTGTTTTATACTCAAAATTTTTAACTTTCTGCTAAGTAAGATATAAACTGATTTTATCTTCTCAAATTTATTCTTCACCAAAAACACAGCAAAAGAAATATATGAATTATCAGAAATTAGGAGATTAATTTCCAAGTATTATCTTCAATAACTTTCACTTGAATATATTATTTTTCAATATTTCTCAAAAATTTAATAAAATTTAGCCTATGAAGTCACAAAGTCACAAATGCATCAAATTAGCTTTTCTCAAGAACTGGTGATACCTTTTCCTCCTAGCTGAGGAGCAGAAATTGCTATTGTTGTTCATTTTCTGTTCCTAGTTTCATCTCAGTGGCTAAAATTACCCTGTCTCAATATGTCTCAATCTGATGTTATTGCTATACTTCAATGGAAAAATATGCCAACAAGGAAACAAGCTAAATAAATAAAATGAAATGAGGAGAGAAATTTCTTTATTCATTATTATTCTAGAAAATTAGGAAACGAGAAAACCTATTTTTTGCTGCTGATCAGAATATTGCTGTTAACTAGAAGATTTAAAAATTTTAAGAATGCCTTCTATTACACGAGTTATGGAGAGAAAATAATACAACTAAACTACATCTCTTCAGGAAGTAATTGTGTCATTTACTAGGGAAACCAGCCTGGTAAAGAATTTCTGATATTTTTTAAACATATGTTTATTTTTATTTTTTTGAGACAGTTTCTCTTGCCCTGTTGCCCAGGCTGGCATGCAGTGGTGAGATGATGACTAACCGCAGCCTCAACCTCCTGGGCTTTAAGCGATCCTCCCACCTCAGCCTCCCAAGTAGCTTAAATGAGTATATGTTTATATATATATTTTTTGGTAATTGAATTACATTCTCTGATATTGCACTGAGTATATTCTTATTAATATGCATTTGATTACAGGTAAAATATGACAAATTTAATACCAGACAATGGAAACTTTGACATGATTTTCATATGCATCATTTCTGATACAGATGAAGTAAAATTCCGATTATTCTTTCTGAAATTTTTGAAAAATGATTATTTTTAAAACTTTGAAAGAGCATTATTTGTCCTCCTGAGAATAGTGCAGAAACTACCTTTCCAATTTCCTGGTTATTCTTTTCTAGTCTTTCTATGCTTACAGAGCCTAAGTCCAAGAAATAAAATAAGTAATTCTTTATTATCATAGATGCATCCAAGTTTTAGGAAAGTCAATAAACATCTTATTCATAGCGAAGATAGATGATTTGTTCATGGTCATGAGGTTAAGGGCAGTATAACATATTTATTAAGCATTGTAAGTTTTTGTTTGCTTAAAAATATATATGTTCTCTTGAATTGAGAAATGTTCTCCATTGGGCTTAAAAACATGTAAAATGGAAAACATTGAAAATACAAACATTGAAATAGACATCCTGTCATTGAGTTTGGGCTCACTATCAATTTATTTAGATACTTTCTAAGTGCTTATATATTTTTCCATGATAAACTGCTTGATTCTGTTCTTTGGTCAATTAGGAATTTTTTTTTTGTAAGTACAAGTAACTATGGTGTCAGAATTCATTGATGTCTTTTTAAAATTATATTTGAGTAAAGTTTTAAACTTTTTGAGTAAGATATTATGTTATATAGACACAATTGTGTTTTATTGTGGGAATATTATATACATTCTTAAAATCATGACTGAGCTTTCATTAAATATTCCTAGTATGAAATAAAACACAAATTATGTTTTAACATAATATGACAAGCTCTTTTGGATGATAATGTGGTTTGGATCCATGTCTCCACTCAAATCTCATGTTGAGTTGTAATCCCTAATACTGGAGGTGGGGGTGGTGAGAGGTGAGTGGGTCATGGAGACAGATATCCTTCTAGGTGCAGCTCTAGTGATAGTGAGTGCTAGATAAATGTGGTTGTTGAAAAGTGTGTGGCGCCTCTCCATGCTCTCTCCCTCCTACTCCAGCCATGCAAGACGTATCTGCTTCCCTCTCACCTTCCACCATTTTTGTGTTTCCCAAGGCCTCTTGAGAAGCCAAGCAGATGCCAGCATTGTGTTTCCGGTACAGCCTGCGGAACTGTGAACAAATCAAACAGCTTTTATTTACAAATCACCCTGTCTCAGGTATTTCTTTACAGTAGTGTGAGAACTGACTAAGATTAAGTATATTTTTTAGTAATAATTTTAAACCACTCACAACAAATTAAAACATTCTTCTTAGAAACATGTTTTTAAATTAGTGAACCCATCCAAAACTCACAGTTCTTTTGAACTCAGATTATGCATTAATCAAGCTTCAATTCTTGTAACTTTTCAACTTAATGACATAATCGTCCAGATTAAAATGTTTTCAAAAAGCTATTTTTCTTAAAAAAATAAACAATTTCAGCATGCAGAATAACATACAAATTAATGTATTCTACTTCAAGTTTTATTAAATCTTAATTTTGGATTTCATGTGTATATATTCATAAACCCTACCTAGAATTTTTTGAGATTTTTTAGGTTTTATTTTTTATTTAATTAATTAACTAATTAATTTATTTTTTTATTCTGAGACAGAGTCTCACTCTGTCACCCAGTTGCCCAGGCTGGAGTGCAGTGACATAATCTTGGTTCACTAAAACCTTTGTCTTCTGAGTTCAAGCTATTCTTCTGCCTCAGTCTCCTCAGTAGGTGCTATTACAGGTACACAGCACCATGTCTGGCTAATTTTTGCATTTTTAGTAGAGATGGGGTTTCACCATGTTGGCCAGGCTGGCCTTAAAATTGTGGTCTCAAGTGATCCACCTATCTTGGCCTCCCAAAGTGTTGAGATTACAAGCGGCAACCACTGCACCTGCCTGAGATTTTTAGGCTTTAAATGACTTCTTAATTTTCGTTTTGTTTTGTTATTATTTTCGTTTTTAAGAAACTGAGTGGTTGGCTTTAAGTGTTCCATATGATACACTTTTATATAGATATGCAGCTGTGCGACCACTTATTTGACCAAGGTATAGAAAATTTCCAGTACCTTACAAAGTTGGCTTGTGTCTATTTTCCATCAGTACTCCATCAACCTCCAGAAGTTACCAATATATTGATTATCACTATAGATTATTTTCTACTGTTTTTGAATTTCATATAGCTGGAATCATACAATATATGCCAGTTTATGTCTAGCTTCTTCCACTCAACATTCTGTTAAGATTCATCCATATCATTGCATATAACTGTCATCTTTTCCTTTTCTATTGATGTGGTAGCTTAGGAGCAAGGCAATAACTTACACTGTATTTGTAAGCAGATTTTTGTGCTGCTTTCTATATGGCCCTCTCACGTTCAGGACTTTGCCCCTCATTTTTCAGCTACTTTCGTCTGCCCACATCTCTGGCCTTGGTCTTTCCTGCCAATAGGACCACAGCCTTCTTGGGTTCTCAGCTCCTGAAGGAAAAACTTAGAAATGGCCTCATGAAAATGACAGGGCTTATGTGAATTTCACTTCCTGTACTTCTCTTCTTTTAAGAATAGTAGCCACTTAGTTACTTCTTACCTTTTCCACTTCCTTCAGACAATTCTCTTCTATTTTTGTACTGTTTAAATAATTGTTTCTGACAAAACTTATTTTGATACCAGGCCATCTATTATTCCCGAATTATGGAAGGCCCTGTCTGTGTAGATGTTTTTAATTGCAGTGTGGTTAATTTTTTTATCTTTTTCTTTCAGATGATTTGTGTCTTCTTAAAAAATACAATCTAACTGTGAACTCATAAACACATTTAAATATTTTATTCTTGTATAATTTTTTTAAGATTGTGCATTTTTGTTTAAATCTGTGATTGAGCTGGATCCAATTCTTATATATATTGTCTACTTGGATGTAATTCTTTTCTTATATAGATAAACAGTTGTTTGAGCAAACGATTTATTAAATAGTGGATAGGCTATATAATTCTGCTTAAATATGCATCAGAAGCATTATGTATTCAATAGAGTAAGGATTTTAACGTATGCATTTAGATTACATTTATTATGATGCTTATTATGCAAGGCACTGTGATGAGGACAGCAGAGACTATAACTGCATTTTTGGGGCTGAATTCTGATAATTTAGAATGTTTAAATTCTAAAGCAATGCCCTATGATGAGGAATCACTTTGGCTGTATTTGCATAATGCCAGCTTTTTATGGGTCAGGGTTCCTCAGGGAAACAGAACCAATAGGATAATAGGATATGTGTGTGTACTTGTATATATGTGTGTGTACTTATAGGTTTAGTGTCCCTTATTTAAATTCTTAGACTAGAAGTGTTTGAATTTAAGATTCTGTATTTTTATTTAGAATATTTTGCATATGCATAATGAGATATATGTATATGCAAATATCTTAGAATGAGATCCAAGTCTAAACATAAAACTTATTTTATGCATTATATGTAGTTATACATACATGCAGAAGGTAATTTTACACAATTTTAAACAATTTTGTGTATAAAATAAAGTTTATGTACACTGAACCATCAGGAAGCAACGATGCCACAATTTCAGCCACCCATGTGGACAATCTGTGATTGTTTGGCATCACTGTTATTCCTGACTCTGAACTAATAAGTTACCAGTAACTATTTTCTTACACTTAAATATTTAACAGTAGAAGATATAACATATACCTCTAATAAAATTAAAAACAATGTGTTCAGCATAACTAAGGAGCACAGTCGCATCACTAAATACTTGTATCAGTTGTTAAACAACAGAACAACAAACAAGGCCAGCTTTTAGTCTCCATCCACTATCCTGTGTTTTGGTCAAAAGGTGACTGTAAATTGCATTTTACTCTTTAGGTGAGAAGAAACATGAGAAGCAGTTGTGAGGCCAGAAAGTGGATCCTCTAGGGATGAGTAGGCATTCTGCTAGATGGTTTTTAAAAATGTATTTTCCAGAGTTATCTGCCTAAAGAACAGCAATTTTTTTTTGTCTCAGGTGTCTCTTTGATTTTATAAACTGCAGTGGTTTCTTGTTATGTTATGAATGCACACTGCTCTAGGACTTCAGTAAGCCCATTACACGTTTTCACTGTGTTGAAGTGGAATGCAAGTGATGGTGAGTGGTGCCACTTCCACTTCTACCCCTTGATTCCTGGACCCATGAATCCAGGCTATGGGAGAAATAGTACCATATATTGGACACAGATTCAGAGCATACACGGCTTTCTGGAGAACTTTGACCCAACCCTGCAAAATATTATCACCTCAGACTCATCCTGTGGTAATTCCCACAGTGTCAGAATACATAGTTGCTATAGACATACTTAGCAGCTGCAGAACCCCCACATTGGCTCCCTGATTGGCAGGATGAAGGATATTATGGTAGGAAAGGCCAAATGGAAGCCATTCGAGCTGCCTCTACCTAGAAAAATAGTAAACAAAAATAATATTGCACCCCTGGAGGGATTGTGGAGATTAGCACCACCATCAAGGACTTGAAAGATGCAGGGATGGTGATTTCCACCACATCCCTGTTCAACTCTCCCATTTTCCCTGTGCAGAACACAGATGGATCTTGGAGAATGAAAGTGGATTATAATAAACTTAACCAAGTGGTGACTCTAATTTCAGCTGCTATAGATGTGGTTTCATTGCCTGAGCAAATTAACACATCTCCTGGTACCTGGGCCATCAACTTGGCAAATGCTTTTTTCATTCCTGTCCCTAAGGCCCACCAGAAGCAATTTGCCTTCTGCTGGCAAGGCCAGCAATATACCTTTACTGTCCTACCTCAGGGGTATGTCAACTCTCCAGCTTTGCATCATAATCTTATTTGGAGAGAGCTTGATGGCTTTTTGGTTCCACAAGTTATCACACTGGTCCATTACACTGATGACATTATACTAAATAAATACAGTGAACAAGAAGTAGCAAACATGCTTGACTATAAGGTGAAACATTTGTATGCCAGAGGATGGGAAATACTCAACTAAAATTCAGAGACCTTCTACCTCAGTAAAATTTCTAGGAGGCCAGTGGTGTGGAGCCTGTTGAGATAGTCCTTAAATCTTGCCAGGCTGCACACCAAGGATTAGTGATTGATAAAGTAAAGGACAGGTGGCTGCATTTGGCCCCTTCTAAAACCAAGAAAGAGGCACAATGCCTAGTGGGCCTAGATGACCTATTTGGATTTGAAGGCAACACATTCCCCATTTGGGTGTGTTATTCTGGCTCATATATTGAGTGACCTGAAAGGCTGCCAGTTTTGATTGTGAACAGAACAGGAGAAGGCTCTGTCGTAATTATTTCCTTCTTTTTCCAGGCTGCTGTGCAAGCTGCTCTGCCTCTTGGGCCATGTGACCCAGCAGATCCAATGGTGCTTGAGGTGTCAGTGGCAGAGAAGAATGCTGTTTGGAGCCTTTGGCAGCCCCCATAGGTGAATCACAGCAAAGGACTTTACAATTTTGGAGCAAGGCCCTGCCATCTTTGTCAGATAACTACTCTCCTTTCGAGAGACAGCTCTTGGACTGTTAATGGGCTTTGGGGGAAACTGAACATTTGACTGTGGGTCATCAAGTCACCATGTGACCTGAACTGCCTATCATGACCTGAGTGCTTTCTGACCCATCTAGCCACAAAGTGGGTTGTACAAAGAAGCATTCCATCATCAAATGGAAGTGGTATATATGTGACTGGGTTTGAGCAGGTTCTGAAGTACATAAGGCACAAGTAAGTTATACTGAAATGCCCATGGTCTCCACTTCTATCACCCTGCCTTTTCTCCCTCAGCCCACACTGATGGCCTCAGGGGAAATCCCCTATGATCTGGTGACAGAGGAAGAGAAGACCAGGGCCTGATTACAGATAGTTCTGCACAATATGCAGGCATCACCTAAAAGTGGACAGCTACAGCCCCTTTCTAGGGCATACCTGAAGGACAGCGGTGAAGGGAAATCTTCCCAGTGGGCTGAACTTCCAGCAATGCACCTGGTTGTGCACTTTGCATGGAAGGAGAAATGGCCAGATTTGTGATTATACACTGATTCATGGGCTGTAGCAAATAGTTTGGCTGGATGGTCAGGGACATGGAAGAAGGATGATTGGAAAATTTGAGACAAAAAATTTGGGGAACATGTAGGTGGATGGACTTCTTGGAGTGGTCAAAAACTGTGAAGATGTCTGTATCCCATTTGAGTGCTTGCCCATGGGTGGCCTCAGGAGAGGAGGATTTTAATAATCACATGGTTAGGATGACCCATTCTGTGGACACCACTCGGCCTCTTTCCCCAACCACCTTATCATCACCCAATGGGCCCATGGACAAAGAGGCCATGGTGACAGGGATGGAGGTTACGCATGGGCTCAGCAACATAAACTTCCACTCACCAAGGCTGATCTGGGTACAGAGACTGCTGAGTGCTCAATTTTCCAGCAGCAGAGACCAACACTAAGCTCTCGATACGACACCATTCTTTGAGGTGTTCAGCCAGCTATCTGGCAGCAGGTTGAATATGAGACCTATTCCATCATGGAAAGGGCAAAGTCTTGTCCTCACTTGAATAGGTACTTACTCTGGATATGCATTTGCCACTCCTGCACACAGTGCTCTGCCAAGACTACCATCCATGGACTCACAGAATGCCTTATCCACCGTCTTGGTATTCCACAAAGCATTGCCTCTGACCAAGGCACTCACTTTCTGGCCAAAGAAGTGCAGCAGTGGGTTCATGCTCACGGATATCACACTCAGGGATTTCACTAGTCATACCGTGTTCTCCAAATCCTGAAGCAGCTGGATGGAAAAAATGGTGGAATCACATTTTGAAATCACAATTACAATGCCAACTGGGTGACAATACTTTGCAGGGCTAGGACAAAGTTTTCCAGAAGGTTGTGAATCAGTGTCCAATATATAGTACAGGTCTCCCATAGCCAGAATTCATGGCTCCAGGAATCAAGGGGTGGAAGTGCAAGTGGCATCACTCACCATCACTTCTAGTGATTCACTAGAAATTTTTTTTTTGCTTCCAGTTTCTGCGACATTATGTTTTGCTGGCCTAGAGGTCTTAGTTCCAGAGGGAGGCATGCTGCCACCAAGAGTCACAACTGTGTCTCCATTAAACTGAAAGTTAAGATTGCCACCTGGACACTTTGGGCTTCTCTTACCTTTAAGTCAACAGGCTAAGAAGGGAGTTACAGTGTTGATTGTGGTGACTGATCCAGACTATGAGGATCAAATCAGTTTACTACTCCACCACAGAGGTAAGGAATAGTATAGTATGCATGGAATACAGGAGATCCATTAGGGCATCTCTTAGTATTTCCATGCCCAGTGATTGAAGTCAATGGGAAACTACAACAGCCCAATCCAAGAAGGACTACAAATGACCCAGACCCTTCAGGAATAAAAGTTTGGGTCACTCCACCAGGAAAAAAACCATGACCTGCTGAGGTGCTTTCTGAAGGCAAAGGTAATACAGAATGGGTAGTAGAAGAAGGTTGTCATCGATACCAGCTACTACCACATGACCAATTGCAGAAACGAAGACTGTAATTGTCATGAGTATTTCCTTCTTCTTTTGTTAAAAACATGTTTGTGTATGTATACATGTGTGCTAAGAAAATATCTTCATTTTTACTTCCCTATTCCTGTACCATGTGATGTAAGATTTATTGACTTCAGATCAGCATTTAAGTATTATTAACTTTATGTGATAACATTTGGGTTGGGATTGGTTCGTTTTCAGTTGTGTAAAGGATAGATGTATTATGTTAGGCATAATTATGACCTTATTATTGTCTTTATTTGAAGATTATGTATAATTTTAGAAAAGGTATATGGATTCAAGTTGATAAAAGGTGAATTTGTGATGGTTAATACTGTCAACTTGATTGGATTGAGGATGCAAAGTATTGATCCTGGGTATGTCTGTGAGAGTGTTGACAAAGGAGATTAATATTTGAATCAGTGGGCTTGGAAAGCCAGACCCACCCTTAATCTGGGTGGGCACCATCTAATCAGCTGTCAGCATGGCCAGAACATAAAACAGCCAGAAAACAACATGAGAAGGCTAGACTGGCTTAGCCTTCCAGCCTACATCTTTCTCACATGCTCAATATATATATCATTTATATCCTATTATTTTTGTCCCTCTAGAGGACCCTAACTAATCAGTAGGCTATTGGCACTTTTTTCTGCAGTGTTAGCAGTATCATCTTCATTGTTACTATTACCATGATCACCTTGATTCAGAACCATTTCAGTTCACAATTGGCCAATGAAAGAACAACTGGAGCCTCATTTCAATGTTAAAAACTTCTTTGATATCCACTTTTCAGGTTACTGATAGACCCTGAAGGTATGGCTTTTGCATATGTAAGGAGGTCAAAGCTATTTTTTTCTCACTTGACCTATGGAATCCTTCAAAGCCACCACTTTGTTCATCATTGAACATAGACACAGGCCAGAAGTTGTGCCAGGCATGCACCACTTGTCTTTAGCCACAGTGTTCCAAGCATGGACGAGGGCATATATGGCATCCTACATGCTAAACTTATTTTGAAAAGCTCATATATCCATGCCTGCTGCTAATATGCTGTTCAAGAAAGTTACTCTTTATTGATCTCAGGACACCCGGGTTACATGGCCAAATTAATTAAGTCACAACTGGGGAAAAGTATGTGGCATAAACACTATTTTTAAAAAATCTATGGGTACATGGTAGGTGTATATATTTATGGGGTACAGGAAATATTTTGATATAGGCATACAATGTATAATAATCACATCAGAGTAAATTAGGTGCCCGTTATCTCCAGCATTTATCATTTCTTTATGTTACAAACAATCCAATTGTACTTTTAGTTATTTTTAAATGTGGAATGAATTATTGTTGACTGTTGTCACTCTGTTATGTATGAAATGTAGATCTTAGTCACTCTCCCTAACTATATTCTTGTACCGTTTAGCCATTCCCACACTCTGTAGCCCCCACAACCCTTCCTAGCCTCTGGTAAACATCCTCTACTCTCTATCTCCACGAATTCAATTGTTTTAAGTTTTAGATTCCACAAATAAGTGAGAACATGTGAAATTGGGCTTTCTCTGCCTGGCTTATTTGATTCAGTATCCTCCAATTCCATCCATGTTGTTGCAAATGACAAGACTTCATTCTTTTTCATGGCTGTATAGTGTACTATTATGTATACGTACCACATTTTCCGTATCCATTTGTCTGGTGATGGACACATCCAAATCTTGGCTATTGTGAATAATACTGTAATAAACGTGAAAGTACAGATCCTTCTTCAACTTACTGATTTCCTTTCTTTTGAGTATATACTCAGCAGTAGGATTGCTCAATCATATGGCTGTCTTTAGTTATGAGGAACCTTCTGTCTTTAGTTTTGAGGAATCTCCATGCTGTTTTCCATAGTGGTAGCAGTAATTTGTATTCTCACTGACAGTATACAGGGGCTCCATTTTTCTCTACATCCTTGCTAGCATTCATTATTGCTTCACTTTGTATAGAAGCCATTTTACTGTGGTGAGATGATATCTCACTGTAGTTTTGATTTTCATTTCTCTGATTATCAGTGATGTTGATCACTTTTCCATATACCTGTTTGCCATTCATATGTCTTTTATGAATAATGTCTATTCGATCTTTTCCCTGTTTTAAACTAATTGTTAGATTTGTTTTTCTACTGAGTGTTTGAGTTCCTTATATATTCTGGTTATTAATTCCTTATCAGATGAGTAATTTATAAATATTCTCACCAATTTTGTGGGTTGTTTCTTCACCTTGTTGATTTTTTGCCTTTCCTCTGCAGAGCTTTTTGACTTGATGTGATCCCATTTGTTCATGTTTGCTTTGGTTGCCTGTGTGTGCAGGTTATTACTCAAGCAATTCTTTTCCAGACCAATGTCCTGGAGACTTGTCCCCAACGTTTTCTTTAAGTATTTTCATAGTTTGAGGTCTTCAATTTGCCTTGAATCCATTTTGATTTGATTTTTGTATATGGTAAGAGATGAAGGGCTAGTTTCATTCCTCCACATATGAATATCCAGATTTCCCAGTATCATTTCTTGAAGAGGCTGTACTTTCACACAGTGTCTATTCTTGGCATCTTTGTTGAAAATAGTTTAATGTAGATGAATGAATTTATTTCCAAGGTCTCTATTCTGTTCCATTGGTACCTGTGCCCATTTTTAAGCCAGTATCATGCTGTTTTGGTTAACTATAGTTTTTTATATAACTTGAGTCAGGTAATGTACTTTTCTAAGTTTTATTCTTTTTGCTCAGGATGGCTTTGGCTATTGTATCAGTCAGTTTTCACATTGCTATAAAGAACATCCTGAGGCTGGATACTTTATAAAGACTATATAATTTATAAAGAAAATTGACTCACAGTTCCACATGCTGTACAGAAAGTGTGGCTGGGGAAGCCTTGGGATACATATGATCATGGTAGAAGGGAAGCAGGCACATCTCACATACGGGATCAGGATGTAGAGTGCAAGAAGAGGGTGATGTTATATGCTTTTAAACAACCAGATCTCTTAAGAACTTACTCACTCTCATGAAAACAGCGAGAGGGAAGTTGGCCCTCCAGATCCAGTCACCTCCCACTGGGCCCTCCTCCAACACTGGGGATTACAATTTGACATGAGGTATGGATGAGGACACCAATCCAAACCGCATCAGCTATTCTGGCTCTTTTGTTGTTCCATATACATTTTAGGATTTTTTTTTTCTATCTCTGTGAGAAATGTCATTGTTGTTTTGATAGTGATTGCAGCAAATTTATACATTGCTTTGGGTAATATGGACATTTAAACCATATTGATTCTTCCTTTACATGAAGATAGAATATCTTTTCATTTTTTTCTGTTCTCTTTAATTTCTTGCATCTATGTTTTATAGTTTTTATTGCAGAGAGCTTTCTCCTGTTTAGTTAAATTTATTCCTAGGCAACTTATTTTATTTGTAGCTAATTTGGGGTTACTTTCTTGATTTCTTTTTCTGATTGTTCACTTTGGCATATATCAATGTTATAGATTTTGGGGATGTTGATTTTGTATCCTGCAATTTTACTGAATTTATTGGTTCTAACAGATTTTTGGTGGAGTCTTTAGATTTTGCCAAATATAAGACTATATCATATGTAAACAGGATAATTTTAGTTTGTATAGTTTCCAAAGATACTCTTGTTATTGATTTCTAGTTTCATGTGATTGTTGTCAGAGAAGATACTTGATATAATTTTAGTTTTTTGAATTGTTTAAGGTTAGCTTTATGGCTTAATATATGGTCTATTTTTGATCATGATCCACGTGCTAAGGAAAAGAATGTGTATTTGAAGCCACTGGATTAAATGTTTAATAGATAGCTATTAGTTCCATTTGGTCTCTTGTGCAGATTAAATTTAATGTTTCTTTTTTGATTTTATGTATATATGATCTGTCCAATGCTGAAAAATGGGGTGTTGAAGTCTCAAGCTTTTATTGCATTAGTATCTCTCTCTATCTTTAGTTCTAATAATATTTGCTTGATAAATATGGGTACTCCATTGTTAGGTGCATATATATTTAAAATTGTTATATCCTCTTGCTGAATTGATCTTTTTATCATTATTTAATGACCATAGATGTCTCTTTTTATGTTTTTGTCTTGAAATCTATTTTGGTGAAAAAAATAGAGTGATTCCTCCTTTTTTTTTTTGATTTGCATGGAATATCCTTTTTCATTCTTTTATTTTCAGTCTGTGCATGTCTTTACAGGTGAAGTGTGCTTCTTCTAAACAACAGAGAGTTTGGTCTTGTTTTTCAATCCATTGAACCACTCTATGTCTTATAATTGGAGAGTTTAGTCAAATTACCTACAGTGTTTCTATTAATACCTAAAGACATGCTACTGCCATTTTGTTATTTGTTTTCTGGTTGTTTCATCATTTTCTCTTTCTTCCTTATTTCTCTGTTCCTTTTTATGAAGGTGTGAAGGTGGTTTTCTCTAGTGGTATGTTTTAATTTCTTGCTTTTTATTTTGTGTAACATTTGTAGGGTTTTTCATTTGCAGTTACTATGAACTTTGCAATTAACACCCATTATTTTGAACTGATGACCACTTAACACTGATTACAAAAACAAACAAAAAACTAACAAGCAAAGAGAACACTAATAAAAACTACACACTTAGCTCATCCTCCATGCTTTGTAAATTTGGTTGTGTCTAATTCTATCTTATTATACAATCTGGGTCAATTGTATAATAAATTGTCTTGAAAAGTTGTTGTGGTTATTAGTTTTGGTAGACTTATCTTTTAATCTTTCTTCTCAAGAGGTAACTAGTTTATACACCACAATTGCAGTGTTATAATACTCTGTTTTCGTGTACTTAGTGTTTCCAGGGAGGTTTGTATCTTCAGATGATTTCTTATTGCCTGCTAACATCCTTTTTCATCAGATTGAGGAATTTCCTTTAGCATTTCTTATAGAAAAGGTCTGATGTTGATAAAATCTCTCAATTTTTTGTTTGGGAAAACATTTAACTCTCCTTCATATTTGAAGAATGTTTTTGCTGAATATGCTATTCCAGAATGAAAGTATTTTTCTTTAGTACTTTAAATATGTCATGCTACACTCTCCTAGCCTGTAAGTTTCCCACTGAGACGTCTGCTGCCAGAAACATTGGAGCTTATTTGTATGTTATTTGCTATTCGTTTCCTTATTGTTTCTTTCAGGAGCCTTTCTTTGTCCTTGAACTTTGGGAGTTTGATTGTTAAATGGCTTCGGATAATCTTTGGGTTAAATCTACTTGTAGTTCTATTATACTCCCATGCTTAAATGTTGATATATTTCTCTAGCTTTGGAAAGTTCACTTTGAATAAACTTAACACCCTGATCTTTCTTCGTACTTTCTCTTTAGGGCAAATAACTCTTACGTTTTCCCTTTTGAGACTATTTTATACATCTTGTAGATGTCCTCCATTTTTTAAATACTCTTTTTACTTTTGTCTCCTTTGACTGTATATTTTTAAATAGCCAGTCTTCAAGCTCACTCACTTCTCCACTTCATCAGTCCTGCTGTTGAGAGAATCTAATGCATTCTTTAGTATGCCAATTAAATTTTTAGTTTCAGAATTTCTGCTTTATTTTTAAAAATCATTTCAATATTTTTGTTAAATTATATGAAATTAATTTGTTATATTGAATTTCCTTGGGCTTCCTTGAAACACGTATTTCAGATTTTCTCTCTGAAAGGTCACATAACTCTCATGCTTAACCAGCATGCTTAACCAAGCATGTCGGGCCATTGATGAACTATTTGTTGTAGTCTTCAGAGTTTGGGCTTGTTTGTATCCATCTCGGGACAGTTGAGTCAAGTGCTTTAGTGGCCACCACTACTGGGACTGTTCTGGATCAGACCCAAAGCCATCACAGCACTGGGTCTCACCCAAGGCCTGTGGTGATCAGCACCTGTTTATTGCCAATGTTTAATCAATGCCCAGGGGTTCCTCAATCAGCAGGTGAATTCAGCCAGGCTTGTGTCCTATCTTTCACCATGATAAGCTCCCCTCTGAACCGCAGCAGGTCCCAGAATGCTGTCTGAGAGTGCAGCCTGGAGTCAGGAACCTTAGGAATCTTCTTGCTGCTCTACCACAGCTGATCTGGCACTCAAGCTACAAGATAAAGTTCTTCCCTTTATTTTTTTCATATAGAATGAGTCTCTCTCCTTGGTCTGCAATAATTATTGCCCAGCTATCACTAATGTTCCCTCAAGGCCCAAAGGCTCTTTAGTCAAGTCAGCCTCTGATGAATGCTGTCAGGCCTAGGTCTCTCTCTTCAAGGCAATGGGCTCCCTTTTGGCCCAGGATGGGCCTAGAAGGGCCACTGAGGGGCTACAGCCTGAAATCAGGAACCCCAGAAGCCCACTTGAGGCTCTATACCACTGTGGTCGAGCTGGTGCCCAAGATGCAGGACAAAATTCTCTTCACTCTTCCCTCTCTTTTCCTCGAGCTGGAGTCTCTTCCCATGGCTGCCACAGCTGAGAATGTGCTGGGTCACAACTGAAGCCAGCTCAGCTCTCGATCTCAAGGCTCATTGTGCTAAGTATCTGGGTGATACCGATGTTTATTCAAGGCCCCAGGGCTCTTTAGTCAGTAGGTGATAAATCTTTCCAGGACTGGATCCTTCCCTTCAAGGAAGCAGAGAAGTGTTGACTGCAGGCTAGGCCCTGGAACAGGGACCTCAAGATTCTGCCTAGTGCCCTGTTGTACTGTGGCTGAACTGATTTCCAGTTTGTAAGAAAAAGTTATCTTGACTCTTCCGTATCCTTGCTTCAAGAGGAAGGAAAAGGTCTGTCCTGGAGCTGTGAGCTGCATTGTAGGGGGTTGGGGAAGGGGTGGTGCAAGTGCCCCCTTGGCCACCCTGGCTGGTAACTCATTAGGTCATGTGCACTCCAAGTCCATTGGCTCTGAGCCCAGCACAGCATCAAGACGTGCTCAAGATTGCAGTCCTTGTGGACTAGACTGCCTTTCAAGTTTACTTAGGACTCCAGAGCACTTTACTCTCCAGTGACAGGGCCTGCTGAAGCTTAGGAGGTTTCAGTTGCTATGAGGGGCAATTCCTCTTTGACTGGATGAGTAATTCATCTCTGTCTAAATCCTTCCTTTGTGGGCACCAGCTGAATTCTTTCCTTTGTTGCTTTCTGGCTGTGACAGGAGTTCCACAATCACTGTGATCTCTCTCTCCTAAGCATACAGATTCCCTCTGCATGCCACATGACCTCTGCCAGAAATGGGAGAAGAGTGGTGTTGGTAATTTAAAATTGTCTTTCCTACCATATTCAGTGCTTCTTTCTTTAATATGATGTTAAAACCAGGTACCATGATTATTCACCTTATTTCTGATTCTTGTGAAGGTGTTTCCTTTTATGTATAGTTCTTCTATTTGGTGTTACTGTCAGGAAGATGATCACTGGAGGCTTTCATGTGGGCCATCTTGCTACACTGCCTCCCATAGACATGTTTTGTTATGAGAATTTCAGCTGTGGATAAGAAGAACAGTTGCCAAGGAATAGAAATTTTGTAGTCATCATCCAGTCCAACTTCCCTGCAATAATATGAACTGCTTGTACAAAATGTTTATTAAACCAATCAGAAAAGATGTCCCTGGTGATCCATGCCTATTTGTTAGCATATTAACAGATCGGTTAGAAATTTACTGTTTAAAAACGAAAGACTCAAGTTTTACCTGTCACAGCAAGCTTGCACTTATGCATGCCTGCTATATTGGCACATGCCAGTACAGGTCCCTGTTATCCTTAATTCACATAGGAGCTTTCTCATCAGCTGTAGTCAGTGTCCTTCAGGGCAGTAATGCCAAACAATGATGTTTAATTAGCATCATGGGCTTATCTTAATATCAGATATTTTTATCAGTGATAACCTTGGCAACGCATCAATGTATTTCTCTTCAGCTTCATGATCAGCAGATGGTTTATCACCACAAATCTTTAAAAATTTAGTGCTGGTCCTTCCTTAAATCTCTGCAACCAGCCTATTGAATATACATGATTCCCTTCAATTTTCAGTTTATTGTCATAAATATTTGCTTATTTCATGATTATCCTACCATTAAGTGGCATGTCTTTACTGCTATGCTGACAGATTTATGCTTTCAATACACTATTTATATCTTTAGCTTTAACATTATGCAGTGTTTTTCTATTTTTTATTAACTTCCATTAATCACTTTCAATATAGAACTTCAACAGTGTATCTTTCTGTTTCTTCAGGTCATATATGGTGGTCATTCCAACACCTTACTCTTTTGTAAGACATTTCACATTTACACTACTATCCAGTTTCTCTAGTAGTTTGACTTTCTGTGCTATAGATAAACAGAACTGCTTTCTCTCCATTTTTTTAAATCATAATTACCTGTATGTGTATTCACAGGTTTTTTTTATGTTTTCAATAATATCTTTATACCACAGAGCAGAAAATAAACAATAGAAATGCAGTGAGTAATGCATATAGGTCTTGGTCCTACACAAGGTATCATGGGGAATCTGCTGTTGGTGTGCCCAGCCTGGGCATACTACTTCATTACCCTTTTTGGGGAATATGAGCATATGTGGAAAAGATACATGGAAGCTGAAGGGGTACTGTGAGGGTATTTTTTCCTGTGGGATGTTGAATAAATTGTGTGTGTGTTGAGCATCCATGTTTTGACTGTAATATGTCACATGAGGTCAAATGTAGAATTTTCCACTTGTGGCACTCAAGCATTCAAAAAATTTTGGATTTTGGAGCACTTCAAATTTTGAATTTGGAATGCTCAAACTGTGTATGTGTGTGTATCTCTGTGTGTGTATGTGTATGTGTATTTCTGTTTGTGTGTGAGAGAGAGAGAGAATGAGAGAGAGAGAGAGAGAGAGAGAGAGAGATTTATTACAAGTAATTTGCTCAATTGACTATGAAGATGGACAAGTCCCAAGATATACTGAGTAAGCCAGCAAGTTGGAGACCCAAGAGAGTCAATGACTTAATTTTTCTGAGCCTTAAGGACCTGAGAATCAAGAAAGTAGATAGTGTGGTTTTTGTTGGAAGACTGGTAGGCTCAAGGCCCAGGAAGAGCATGTATTAGTCCATTCTCACATTGCTGCAAAGATACTATCCAAGACTAGATAATGTATAAAGGAAAGACGTTTAACTGACTCATAGTTCCACATGACTAGGGAGACCTCACAATCATGGTAGCAGGTGAAAGAGGAGCAAAGGCATGCCTTACATGGTGGCAGGCAAGAGAACATGTGCCGAGGAACTCCCCTTTCTAAAACTATCAGATCTCATGAGACTTATTCACTATCATGAGAACAACATGAAAAAGACTTGCCCCAGTGATTCAGTTACCTCCTACCAGTTTCTCTCCATGACAGGTGGTAATTACGGGAGCTACAATTCAAGATGACATTTGGGCGGGAACACAGCCAAACCATATAATTCTGCCCCTGACCTCATTATTCAAAACACAGTCACGCCCTTCCAACCGTCACCCAGAGTCTTAACTCATTCCAGCATTAACTTGAAGGCCAAAATCCAAAGTCTCATCTGAGGCAAGGCAAGTCCCTTCTGTCTATGAGCCTGTAAAACCAAAAGAAAGTTAGTTACTTCCTAGATACAATGGGATTACAGGCATTGGGTAAATATAGCAGTTGCAAATGGGAGAAAATGTCCAAAAAAAAAAAAAAGTACTACAGGCTCCATGCAAGTCTGAAATCAAACAGGGCAGTCATTAAGCCTTAAATCTCTAAAATGATCTCCTTTGACTTCATATCTCACATCCAAGTCACACTGATGCAAGAGGTGGGTTCCCATGGTCTTGGGCAGCTACACTGTCCACCTCTTGGCTGCTTTTATGAGCTGGCATTGTGTGTCTTCAGCTTTTCCAGGTACACTGTGTCAGCAGTGGGTGGATCAATTATTGTGGGGTCTGGAGGACAGTGGTCCTCTTCTCACAGCTCCACTAGGCAGTGCCCCAGTGGGGATTCTCTGTGGGGGCTCTGAACCCACATTTCCCTTCTGCATTGCCCTAGCACAGGTTCTCCATGAGGGCTCCACCCCTTCAACACACTTCTGCCTGGACACCCTTGCATTTCTATACATCTTCTGAAATCTAAGCAGAGATTTTCAAGCCTCAATTCTTTACTTTTGTGCACGCACAGGCCCAACACCATGTGTAAGTGCCAAGGCTTGGGGCTTGCATCCTCTGAAACAATGGCCTGGGCTATATGTTGGCTCCTTTTAGCCATGGCTAGGACACAGGGCATGAAGTCCTGCAACTGCCCTAAGTAGCAAGGCCCTAGGCCCTGCCCAGCAAACCAGTTTTTTTCTTCTGTGACCCAGGTTTGTGATGGAAGGGACTTCCATGAAGACCTCTTGCATGTGCTGAAAACATTTTCCCCATTGTCTTGGTGATTAACACTTGGCTCCTTGTTACTCAGGCAAATATCTGCAGCTGGCTTGAATTTCTCCTTGGAAAATGTGTTATTTCTTTCCTATCACATGGTTAGCCTGCAAAATTTCCCAACTTTTATGCTCTGCTTCTCTTTTAAATGTAAGTTCCAACTCCAAACCATATCTTTTTGAATACATAAAACTGGATGCTTTTAACAACACCTAAATCACCTCTTGAATGCTTTGCTGCTTATAAATTTCTTCCACCAGATACTCTAAATCATCTCTCTGAAGTTCAAAATTCCACATATCTCTAGAGCAGGGGCAAAATGCTGCCAGTCTCCTTGCTAAAACACAATAAGAGTCACCTTTATTCCAGTTCTCAACAAGTTCCTCATCTCCATCTGAGATGAGTAGCATTTGGTCAAAGCTATTCAATAAGTCTCTAGGAAGTTCCAAACTTTCCCACATCTTCCTGTTTTCTGAGCCCTCCAAACTGTTTCAACCACTGCCCGTTACCCAGTTTCAAAATTACTTCCACATTTTTGCATATCTTTACAGCAACACCCCACTACTCAGAACCAATTTACTGCATTAGTTCATTCTTGTATTGCTGCAAAGAGAATACCAGAGACTGAGTAATGTACAAAGAAAGAAGTTTAATTGACCTACAGTTTGGCATGGCTGAGGAGGCCTCCCAAACATGGTGGAAGGCAAAGGGGGTGCAAAATCACATCTTACATGGTGGCAGGCAAGAGAACATGTGAAGGGAAACTCCTCTTTATAAAACCATCAGATTTCATGACATTTATTCACTATCATGAGAACAGCACAAAAAAGACTTGTCCCATGATTTAACTAACTCCCACCAGGTCACTCCCATGGCATGTGAAAATTATGAGAGCTACAATTTAAGATGAGATATGGACTTTGAGTCCAAAGGCAGTTAAGAAGTCCATGTGTCAGTTCGAATGCACTCAGGCAGGAAAGAATTCTCTCTTACTCAAGGAAGGTTTACCTTTTTGTTCTATTCAGGCCTTCTACTAATTGGATGGTCCCACCTGCATTATCTGCTTCCCTCAGTCTACCAATTTAAATGTTAATTTTATCTAACAATGTTCTCATAGAAATACTCAGAAGATTGTTTGACCAACTATCTAGACACCTACTGTCTTGATAAAATCGACACATTAAATTAACCATCACAGACTCTAAGTAGAAATGGGTGGTAGCCATCAGTCACAGTAATGCTTCCTGCCAATTTATATTTGCCATAATAAGCAACAAAGTATCATTACATAAGTACTATTCATCTATTTGAAAACATTTATTGAGCCCCAGTGAATATCATAGATACTGGAAAGTTACAGAATACTTTGTGACAATAGAGTCTTGGGATATTACTGGATATTTGACTGTATATGCAGGCAGAAGAAATGAATAGCCTGCCAATAACTCTGAGATAGGAAGTGAACTTGGTCAATAAAAATGCAAAAAAAAAAAACACGCCAATCTGTTAAAGCATAGTATGGATCACATTAAAGGTTTGGGTCTATATTCTAAGAAAAATGAAAATAAATTGACAGCCTGTAACCATAAGAATAACATACCTATTTTTTTTTTTGAAAAGTCATTCTATTGTCTATATAGAACATATCTGAGATAGGATCAAAACTGGAGGAATTAATTGCAGTTATAAAAAAACAGTGAGATTTGGACAACAGAAGAGCTATGGAGAACTGAATACATATACAAGTAAAAGAAGAATTGACAGCATTCAGCAATCAATTGGATTTAGGGTAAAAGAAAGGAAAGTGTCAATGATAATTCTTGTTTTTTTTTGGTCTAAGGAACTGTACCATTTGCTGAGATGTAGACCCTTACAGGAGAAGCAGGTAAGAAGGAAGGAGATCAAAAATGTGCTGTAGGAAGACATTCCTGTTCACTGTGAGATATGGAAGCGTACACAGCTTATGGTAAATACATGAATCCAGCAGTCAGCAGAATGGTTTAGCTTTGTAGATGTATATCTGGATGGGCGGTATTAAATATCATGGGGATAAATGAGGTAACTTAGGAAGAGTACACAGTTAGATAAAATGGGACGATTGACTGAGCCCTGAGAAATAACAACTTGCATTTTCAGATAAGTTAGAATAAACTCTATAAGAGCTGAGAAGAAGCCATTGAAGGAAAACCACCAGAGTGTGGGACAACAAAGGCAAAATGAAGAGAATGTCTTAAGAAGGATAGAAAATAATAATAATGATAATAATACCTGCAATAACATCAACAACATAAGCTAAACTGCACTATTTACCAAGTTCCAGGCTCTTTACTAAGCACTTTATAGGCATTATCTTGCTCAGTCCTTACAAACCTATGTGAGGTCAATTTCTTATTATCATCATTTTACATGTGATATAACTGTAATTTCAAGAAATTAGTCCTCTTACTGAAGCCAGACTGAAAGTCAGACTTTACTACTCACATCCTTAACTACTTAGTTAAGCTAACTCTCAAATGTGATAAATAATTATATTATTTAGGAACATTTTTATTTGTAACAGACAAAAACACAACTTCAAGAAAATAGAATTATTTGGAAATATGTGTATTAGAGCTTCAAGTGTGGTGGTTTCTAGGGTCTGAAACACACACACACACACACACACACACACACACGTGAGTTTGGTCCTTTTTTTCAGTTCCATCTTCCATTGTAACAATGCACAGCGACTAAATAGGTGTGCAGAAGGATACAGAAGACAGAAACCAAGTTAATGATGATGTCACTGAAGCATTTGCCCATTATTTTTTGATCAATTTTCCAGGTTAATAAAAAGGAACTTCCTCCTTTATGGTAACTAAGTCAAAATCAGTAGCATTAAATGCTAATGAAGTTCAGTTAGTTCATTTGTCTTCTACAAATCAATTACAGATGCTAAGGATGTTGTTATACACCCTTCAATTAATCAGGATTTGGCTACATGTTGCCCCCCTAGACCTGGAGTCAGTCTCAATTCAACTCCACATAGACTAAGAATGGCCGAAGATGCCATCGCTAAGATAATACATGGTAAACTGTCAACAACTCTGTTTCTCAGGTATTAAGTCAGATGGGGATTTAAAAGTGTCTATTAAATTTAGCACTAGTTAGTTTACTTTGCCAAAGCAATTTTATTAAAGCAATAGATTTAGAAGACAAATTGGAGTAGGATGAAGGGTCAATGGGAGGTAAAGAAGATACATGTATACATAAAGGAAAATGCATATTTGGCTGAAGCAGAGCAGAGAAATCAAACTTCTGTTTGTATTCATTGATTAGTTTTGCATGGAGAATCATCAGTCAATAATAAAGATGCAAAAATTTGATATCTTGCTCAGCATCTCAAAACTCCAAATAAAATACCCTGAAACTCTAATTTGAACAAGTACACTCTCTTGAAACTCCCCACCCCATACACATTAATACATACAATTTTATTGTAAATCATTTTAGTTGTTTAACTAAAATATGGGCTTGGATGGCTTTTATCATTTTGTTTTGTATACTTACATATTTGGATTATTCCATACCTTAGCTTATCATACGTGCCCAATCTTTTCATATTTTCATTCATCCTCCCACTTCCTAGTTGCCTTTTGTTCTACTAGACTCTCTCTTGAATGCCATGCTGACATTCCCAGCACAGCTCTCCCATGCTGGAGATTCTCTGTAATTGGCTTCCCTGCCCTCTTGATCTGGGCTATTGAATCACATTAACATCAAATCCTTTGGTATCTATTTTTCAGGTGGGGGCATGAGAAATTTTATCTGTTGAGACTTTGCTTGTCTAAAAATATCTTTATTTTACTCTTATATTTTATTGGTAACTGTGCTCAACAATGAAATTCAAGATTGAATTTTTTTTCTTCTGGATTGTATTATTATTATTGCTATTTTTGGAGACAGAGTCTCTGGATTGTAGTGGTGCAATCATAACTGCAAGCTGGGCTGCAATGGTGCAATCATAGCTCGGTGTAGCCCTGAACTCCTAAGCTCAGGTGGTACTCCTGCCTCAGCCGCCCAAGTATTTTCTTCAGTCTTTTGAAGGCTTTATTCTGTTTTCCTTTAGCTTTGTTGAAGACTGAACCCTGAAGTCAGCTTGCCATTTTTAGTGTTGATCCTTTGAAAATGAGTAGGAGCTTGTTCCCCATAGTTTATGAAACTTAGTAAATCTTGTTTTTACCTTCCATGTTCTAAAATTCCACAATTTCCCTCAGCCTGGGACCAGATTTATGCACTATGCTAGACACTTTGGTGGCCAGTTCAACATAGAGTTGACCTTTCAATTAATTAAATTTTCCTGAACAATTTTTGATGACGTTACTTTCTTATAATTATTTTTGCTATTTACCATGAATACTTAATCCAATCGAAAGCATTATCAAAATATTTGGCCAAGCTAGTAATAGAAAATAGGTCAAATTGTTTCTTTTTCATATAACTTTGCGATTCTTAGTGCAGTGAAAGAAGTGGATAATGTTTTTTCTTATTATAAAATAAGTAAACATTACTAATTTTTGCCCTTCCTTCCTCTATAAACGTAGGCAGAGAATAAGATGTCAATTAGGCTATTTGCAGAGTATTTTACAAATAAAACTAAAAAGATACTGAAACAAGTGGTAAGACAAGATAATCAGATATTTCTTTTTATTGTGAATTTGTTGTCATTTGTCAAAATCTGGAAGTCAATCAAAAAGAACATAAACTCTCTGCAGATATCAAAGAAAACTCATCAGTTTGAATCAATTGTGTTCACTGGTTAGAATTACTAAGGTTAGGTATAAATTTACTCATTCACTTTGGTTCACATTGGTTAAATAAGACAGCCCACTTGGAATAGTGAATGAAATACTATACAATATCAATTAAGCCGGACTTCCCCTTTACAATAATTTGTGTCTTTCAAGGTATTCCCCATAAGTATAACCCATTAGTGATTTTTTTTTATAGGAGGATCACCTGAGGTCATGAGCTCAAGACCCATGTGGGCAACATAGTGAGAACCTGTCTCTACAAAAATTGAAGAATTAGCTGGGCATGGTGGCATGCACTTGCAGCCCTAGCTTAAGGAAGGTGAGGCAGAAGGACTGACTGAGCATGGGAGTTTGAGGCTTCAGTGAGCTATGACAGTGCCACTGCACACTATCCTGGTAACAAGTTAAGACCCTGTCTCTTTAAAAGAAAAATAAAATAAAATAAATTGCTCTGGTTACCATATAGAAATTGGATTATGAAAGGATGTGGAGAAACCAGTAAGGAGGTCATTTTTTTTTTTTTTAATTTTGGTTTGTTTGACTAGGGCTTGCAGCTTCAGCACTGCAGGCAGCTGGAATCTTGCTGCCAAAATGATTGGTTTGGGAAGTGGGCATACGGCCAGAAAGTCCCATCACAATTAAGTTCGGTGCTTTTATCCAGTGGTTATCTGGATTTCTATCCAGATAGGCCTCTGCCCGCTCTCTTCTCATCTTTTTTTTTTTTTTTTAAGATAACTAACTAAAAGCAGGTTATTTATATGAATCTTGTTATTTTTTTTAAAGAAAAAAAGGAGAGAAGGAGAGGAAGAAAGAGGAAGAAAAAGAGGGAGAGAGAACAGGAATATTGCTTAATTCTAAAAGTGGGTATTAATAATGGCTGATCAATATTTTGTGTATTTAAAGTGGAGAATGTATATTTTGTGTATTTGAAGTGGAGAGCTCTATAAATATTTATTAGGTTTACTTGTTCTGGATCTGTGTTCAAGTCCTGGATATCCTCATTAATTTTCTGTCTCGTTGAGTCTAAATCTCTTTATGGATCTTATGTATCTGGGTGTTAGGATCATTAGCTCTTATTGTTGCATTGATCCATTTACCACTGTATCCTTGTTGCTTTGAAATCTATTTTATCAAATGCAAGAATTGCAACTCCTGCTTTTTGTTTATTTATTTATTTTTGCTCTCCATTTGGTTGGTAAATTTTTCTCCAACCCTTTGTTTTGAGCCTGTCTATCTTTGGATATAAAATGGGTCTGGATGTAGCATACTGTTAGGTTTCTGCTGTATCTTTTGATTGGGGGATTTAGTTGATTTAAATTTAGGGTTACTGCCATTTGATGTTAACTGGCTATTTTATCTATTCGTTGATGTAAATTCTTCTTTATGTTGATGCTGTTTACTTTTTGGTATATTTTTAGAAAGGCTAATACTGGTTGTTCCTTTCTATGTGTAATGCTTCTTTCAGAAGTTCTTGTAAAGCAGGCCTGGTGGCAATAAAATCTCTGAGTACTTGCTTGTTCATAAAAGATTTTATTTTTCCTTCAATTGTGAAGCTTAGTTTGGCAGGATATGAAATTCTGGGCTGAAAGTTCTGTTCTTTAAGGATGTTGACTATTGGCCCCACTCTCTTCTGGCTTGTAGGATTTCCACTGAGAGATCTGCTGTAAGTCTAATAGGCTTCCCTTTGTAGGTAACATGACCTTTCTCTCTGGCTGCCCTTAGTATTTTCTCCTTTGTTTCAAACCTGGTGAATCTAACGATTATGTGCCTTGGGGTTGCTTTTCTTGAGGAATATCTTTGTGGTGTTCTCTGTATTACCTGGGGTTGAATAGTGTCCTACTTTGCAAGATTGGGAAAAATTTCCTGGATAATAACCTGAAGAATATTTTCCAGCTTGGATTCATTCTCTCCGTCACATTCAGGTACACCTATCAAATGTAAATTAGGTCTTTTCACATAGTCCCATATTTCTTGGAGACTTTGCTCATTCCTTTTTATCCTGTTTTCTCTATTCTTGTCTTCTTGTTTTATTTCATTAAGTTGGTCTTCGACCTCTGATATCCTTTCTTCTGCTTGATCAATTCAGCTATTCAAACTTGTGCATATTTCACTAGGTTCTTGTGTTGTATTTTTCAACTCCGTTAGGTCATTTATATTCCTCTCTATATTGTCTATTCTTTTTAGCATTTCGTCAAACCTTTTTTCAAAGTTCTTAGTTTCTTTACATTGGGTTATAACAAGTTCTTTTAACTCCCAGAAGTTTCTTATCATCCACCTTCTGAAGCCTACTTCAGATAATGGAACACAGTCCTTTTCCATCAGGGCTTGTTCCGTTGCTGATGAGGAACTGCAATCCTCTGTAGAGGGAGAGGGGTTCTGATTTTGGGTATTCTCGGCCTTTTTAGGCTGGTTTCTTCCCTTCATTATAAATTTATCCATTTGTCATCTATACAATTACCGCCTTTCTAATTAGCTTTCTGAGTCGACATCCAATTTATTGATTCCCAGTGCTGGGATCCGAGCAACCCACTGTGCCGGCCAAAATAGCAGTGATAAGACTGATCGTGCTCTTCTGCCCGGGAATCTCCCGTCTGGCTTCCTTCTTGAGTCTGTAACAAGTGGCTCTGCCTTCCCCGAGCTCCAAACACCGGTCAGTAGGGGAACCAGTCCCGTTTACTCTGCATGAAAAGCTGCTGCACCTAGGCACCAGCAAAATAGCTGTGCCAGCCACAAGAGTTGTGCTGGCGACCCGTGGGGCTCCTCCACTGGAAATCTTCTCGTCCGTGAGCGACGAAAATTCGTCTAAAATTGTGGTGTTCTCTCGTTCTCTGCACTTTCACTGGGAGCTACCATCCCGAGCTGTTAGCGATCAGCCATCTTGGATATCTCTCTCAAGCAGAGATTAATTAGTGATTAATTAAATGCCTATTTTTATTGAATTAGTTAAATTTTTATGTATGTTTTAAAAATCACTAAAGCAAGGCACATAAATGATAGAACGTGAGATCTGTGAGTGGTCATCACCCAAGCTAGCTCTAAGTGGCAGACTCAAATAAGAAAGGACAGAAGTCTTCTAGAACAGCATCTGGAAGTCTTACACCAGAGCATGTAGTCCAGTTTTCTTGCACATTCCCAGAGACTCAGTTTGAAGCCACTCTTCTAGCTTCCAGTCAGGGGGATAACTGACAGCCTTAAAAATATGTATCCACAAGCAAATCTCAAAGAGAAAATTATGTTGTGTATCCGCAGGCAGATGAATACAATCAAAGCATCTGAATATTCACTAGGGCTCCTTTGGAAATAGAATGTTAAATACTAACAAAGGATTTAGTCCAATTTATTTTTCTCATGCCTTGGAAATGACAGTTTTCTCAATAGCACTGAGAGGTATATTTTATACTTTACCTATATCACATCACATGTCAGTTCAGATATATTGTTAATTAAACAAGTTGCAATAATTGTATAATAATTGAAAGGCTAACATTGTATTTGAGGAACTCATAGCAACTAGTGTTGTGTCTCTCTTTTTAGGTTGTTGTACAGCAGTATTCATTTGCCTTTAGCTTATCATTTGAAATATTACAAATTTGAGCCAGAACATCAAGTGTTTTCTGTTTAGTTTTTATTACCGAGTAATATGGTTCGGCATCCTCAACCAAATCTCCTTTCAAATTATAATCCCAATAATCCTTACACATTGGGGGAGGGACCTGGTAGGAGGTGATTGGATCATGGGGTGTTTTACCCCATGCTGTTCCTGTGATAGTGAGGGAACTCTCAGGAGATCTGATGGTTTTATAAATGTCAGTTTCCCCTCAGCTTTTCTCTCTGTCCTAACACCTTGTGAAGAAGGTGCCTGCTTCCCCTTTGCTTTCTGCCATGATCGTAGGTTTCCTGAGGCCTCCTCAGCCCTGCAGAACTGTGAGTCAATTAAACCTCTTTCCTTTATAAATTACCTAGACTCAGGGAAGTTCTTTATAGCAGTATGAAAATGGACTAATACACTGAGGTCATATGGTATTACTTATAATTCATTTGTATCTTTTTAAAATTTCTTGCCATAGATCCTTTTAGTAGTTGTCTTTTTAAATTTTTAGACTTTAACTTTTATCAAATTGGGACTCTCATATCCTCATTTTAATTTACTTTGTACAATAATCTTAGAATTGACTAGAAAATATGCTTGAAGGTGGAATAAATTGTTCATAATAAATTTTATTTCTGAATCTATTTTTTAATACTGTCTTCTAATGTAGTATTACATTAGAAATAATCTTCTAATGGAATGTGTGTCTGTGGTTCTGGCTAACAATATAGTTGAAAATACCTGGTGTCTCAAACAAAGACTGGGGATTTGATTTTACCAGATTCTGTACTGAAAACACATAAATGGTACATATCTAAAACATTTAGCAGCTTGAAAGACAGTTAAGGGAAAACTCATTCTCACTGGCCAAATTATAGTTATGAGAACAAATTTGGTACATGAGATAGAGAAATAATAAATAGGTGACTTGGTTATCTATGGCCCCACTGAGTATTTATTGAAAAGCAGGAACTAAGACACTTACTTATTTTATCTAATTTATATTCATCTATGTCATTATAGCTCTGATCAAAGAGAGATTTGTTATCAGACCTATTTAATAAATTTTCCATGACCCATGCAATCAATCTACTTCTTAACCTCTACAACTTATAGACCATGCTTTATGGCAGTGTCCTTAGTCCTAGATGCACATTAGAATCTCCTGGGAAGCATTTACAATAATATGATTATCCAGATCTTGTCCTTAGATTCTGATTTAGTCTTTCTATAGTTGTTAAGACTGAAATTTTCAAAAAACTCTCTGAGAGAAATGTGCAGACAGAGTAAAAAATATCTACTCTGGATTCAACTGGACATTTTCAGGCACTCAAGAATGTGTGATTGTGTGAATCTAGATTCAAGAATTAAAAGTTTACAAATAAGATTAAAATTCATTAATTTATCCTCCCCCTCAAACAAGAATGTGTCTTATTACATTGCTGATGGATAATTCTCCAGTGTTGGTAAAATTTCATACCCTGGCATTTCTGACAACTGCAAACTTGTCTTTTTTAGTCTAAACCAAAATATTCTTCCTTCTCACTAAGAATTACCTTTGTACTTTGGATTTTTGTTTTCTGAAGCATGGGATAATTTATTGTTTTTTCTCACATATTCAAATTTTCTCTGACAATACTAGTGGCTTTATCTACTGAATCTCAATATTAAATATTTTTTCACTGGTTATGCATTTTGAGTCATTTTATTGTTACTTATAAGAAATTTTCTTGTTTCTTTTTTCTTTGCTTTAAAACAGTTTTGAGTATTCTGACCTTCGAATTGTAGAGGACAAAAAGCTTCCCTGTCAGTAAACCACTTTTCTAGCTCCAAAGACTAATAGCGGTTATGAGTTGCAGTTTTATTCAGCGGAATTAGAAAACCAAAGCTCTATATTTGAGTTTCCACCTTGTAATTAATATATGAACATGGATCTATTGTGTGCCCATTACATGCTCAGGACACTGGGAGTGATCAGAATATACACAAGAATAATAATAGAAAGAATGACAATGTACATTTATAAAATATATTACAGAGAAATAGACATTTCTTGCCCTGAAGTAGCCATGGGTGAGCTTTAGAGATAAGAATATGAGAAAATATAATGAACAACTGCAAGGAAAATCATCAATGACTTATATGATAAACCAGAAGATGGCATAAGTAGACATTGTGTGTGTGTGTGTGTGTGTATAATCTCTGTAAACATCAATTTTCTTCTTATTAAAATAAGAACGATACAACACCTACCCTATTCTGCATAGCAAATGAGAAAATCCCTGTTGAGTACTGGCTTAGTGTCTGTGCTCCAACAATATTAGCTAAAACTTAAATGAAGCCAGGCAAAGAAACAATGCATTTAATATGGTTGGAAATTAGTTCTCCCTAAGGCTGCAAAGCAGGGAGCCATATTTGAGTTAATTTAGTCTGGCAATAGGAAGCAGAATAAAGGTAGAGAAAGTTTAGACTTAGGGAGATCATCAAATTGAATATTTCAGTAATTCGTGCTTGAAAAAAGTAGAGTGTGACACTCATGGCAGTAGAAATAAAAATGATAGGCCAGATGAAAGAGATTTCAAAGGAAATATGCAGTATGAATCACCAAGGCTGACTTGATTCTTTGGAGAAGAAAAGAAGCTCTGGTTAATGTTGAGTTTTAAATGGCAGGAAGATATCTGAATACAAGAATTTGAACTATAATTTGAAACAATGACTAGAGTTTCGATGGAATAACAGAAATGCACTTACAGATATGAAAACTGTCAGGACAGAAATAAGAATTGAAGCCATATAATAGGATGAAGTCATGGTAAGAAAGTGTAGTTGTTCTGCCTTTAGGAATAGGTGTGTCGGTGTCCAATGTATCTAATAGTTATTGGGTTTCTCCTTATTGCAGGCCCTCAAAGGTTATGTTCCAGAGCTTATCGATTGCTGTTATTCCCATGCACTACTGGCTTCATTGTTTTCTCTTCTGTGTATTCTCCCCTCTCATGTCATTACTTTCAGACTTGCTGAGTTGACCTTGGCAGCTTCTATTAAGCAGAGATAAAAGCTATTGTTTTGCATATTTCTCATTTCGTTCCTTATCAAGTGGTCTTTGAGAATAAAAATTAGAGTAGATCAAGCCAAAGACAAAATTGCACCTTCTGTTTCTCTATTAGGCATTTGATTCTAAAAGTACTTTATATTATCAGGCACATATTGAAATTCTATGGCTTAGTCCTTATATAAATACATGAATGGAAATTGTATGTGTATTCATTTTTATTGACTTAAATGTTCTTCCTTTGTTAAATTCAATCACACTAGTTTCTCCTATACTGGGAAATGTAGAGGACATTCACACCTTCCCTTCTCCCCCAATATGAAATGAGATAATTTGGGTTTTGATGATGTTTAAAGAGATAGTTATTCTTTTTTGGTATACCATTATCTAATAGATGGAGCTTTTCTCTTCATGGTCATGCTTTGAGTCTGCTGTTGTGTTTGAAGCGTATGACCACTGGATTTCCCAGGCTGCAGGCTATACTCCCTGGGTGAGCAGAGCCTCCAAAGATACACTATTTCTCTTCACTGTTGTGTTGTTTGCCTTTTCTGTACTACATAATAAAACTTGTTCCATGCCATCTCATTTCTTTTGCACAGAGGGCGTTGGAGACAGAAGTTAAAAGCGGGGAGAAGATCTTTTTTCACCTTGTCATAGGTAGGCCTTCTGGGGGCATATACTTGGTGGTAAATGAATGTTTATGTAGTTGCAAAGAGGAAGAAGTAGCCACGAAGATGACTAGCAGATGGTGTGCTTCAGAGGACATGTGGTTGTAAGCCAATTTAATGGTTACTACTTAGGCTCTGGGCCAGACAGCATGTCTACACGGTCATTTTTATTTACTGAGGTGCTGAGAATCACAACCTGTCTGAGTCACAGTTGACTTTTGCCAACCTGTACCATTCAGTCTCGATTATGGTGTGTCCTGGGTGGTTTGCAACAGATGCAAATATGACTCTCATTAACTCATACAAGGTGTTTATGAGGGTCATCACACCTCTCATTTGGCACCTATGTGAAATCTGACTCTTTTAGAGATGATGCTAATTCATTTTCAGCAGTGATTTTTACTGTATTCACAGACTGGTCTTCTGAAAATCTCCCAAACGAATGTGAAAAAAACATACAGTTTCTTAAAGACTAGGTAAATGACAAATGAGAATAGAATAATTCCTCATATGGATAAGAAAGGAAGTTTATTGTACATATACTTTGCCCTTATTTTTCAAGACAACTATTTTGGCTTATTTGCATAGTTTAGTAGTCAATACATGTGTGTAGATACAAGCCCATCAACTTTACAATAATGAATAACATGTAAAACCAAATTTTATTTTGAAGGAGAATATAGTTTGGCTTAATCTATATCTTTAGATAGGGATAAACTAACCAACCCTGTTTCAAGTGAAAATATATATGTCCAGAGGGGTAGAAAATAAATCACAATTAAAGTAAGCTGGTTAATTAGAACAATTAGTAGATGACTGTCTGCTAATAATTGGTAGAGACTAATCTTCTCAACTTCAAAAGTTATAAAAGCAAAGAATTTTCAAAAATCAAAAGAAAACGAGGCTGCAGTGTTCTTACCAAAAAAATGCATATGGGAGTTAATACATATGTTAATTAGCTTAACAGAATTATCCCATAATGTATACATAGATCGAGATATCATACTGTATACCATAAATATATATAATTTTATCTGTCAGTTAAAAAAAGTAGGAAAAGCAAAGCTAGGCTACTCTATTTTGAGCAAGTAGATTTTAAAGAGATTTCTTTTTGACAGATATTCTCATGAAATACAAGACTTCAAAAATGTGTGAGAAATGAGAAGTTGAAATCACAGGAATAAGTAATTTAACATATCAACCTAAATTTTTCTATCCAGTGTTGAAGAGATCTTTGAATTGCAAACAATAATTTTAAATGCTGCTTTTACAATTTTTATTTTCAAGTATTAGTGTTGATATTTATGAATGAGAAAGTGATAAACAACTTTCTGGTTTTACAATTCTACCGGGAAAAAAGGAGCATCATTGTTAAAATGTTCTTTCCTATGAATAATATAATCTTACCCCTTTTAAGATGAAGTATCATAGTTTTTAGGAGAAGGAAAAGTGTAAGTTTAAGTATTTTAATAAACAGTTATTTTTTTAGCTCTGAGAAATGCTGTTTCCAATTCCAGAGACGATTATGTTCTAATGATCTTTTAATTAACCACATCTATTTATTTATGTGTTAAACTTGTTTCTAGCTTTTTAGAGTATACTGAGATGTTGCCCACCACCTGTGGAAGTCTGGCCTGCAGATCCTGACTCAATGATGGATGAATGAATGCACTCTCACACCATTGCATTGAGACAAGTGGGCTAGGGATGACTGTTGGCTGCTTTCAGAGGGTGAAATGCAACCAATCGACCAAGACCCTCTGTCATCCACACACTTATTCATAGCAGAGGTTCTAAGTCAACACGATTGTGGATAATTAACAGGTTAACAGAGTGGTTTTATCAATGATAAAAGCTTTAGGTTCCGGGCCCAGAGTAAACACTATTAACAGGTAATTTCCTGTTGATCTCCCCCGAGAGGATCACCCAACACAACATTAACATGAGTAAACAGAGTAGAGACAAAGGGATGCCAGGTAAACAGACTTAAACTGGGAAAAGCCTCTTATTGTCCCTGTCTTCTCCCTAACTTAATGGACAGGCTGGCAACCTTTGACCTGCCCCCTAAAACCTTTTGGCCTTCCATAAGGTTTGAGACTATAATCTATAACTTTCCCTAAATATTTTCTGTAATATTTTGCTGGCCACCCCGAGTGAATTCCAACAGTATACAATGTCAATCATAAAGTATTTACTCATGATATTGATTTGTGATGAGAAAAGATGAAGTCATATAGTCACAAAGATAGAATTTTTCAGTTACATGGAATAGAGCTTAGTTGATTCAAGTAGCTCAAATAGTTGAGTCAGTAGTTTAAGTTGAAGGTAGATTAATAAAAACATAAAATTAATCACATCATAGATTTAAAGCTTCAATGCTAAACATTTCAAAGAGTTTAAAAATTTTGTAATGATTTTACCTGTTTGTTAATATTTTATTAAGTTAAAAATGTTTGCCAATTTCAACATCTTCCATAATTATGACTTTTTTAAAAACTGGAAAAGTATGGACATAGCTTTATTTTCCAATTGAAGACAGAAATTAAGGCAGATATACTTGTTTCTATAAAAGTTACTATTTTACTAAAACACAAATATTTAATATTTCTAGATATAGAAATTGACTTTTTCTGTCTCTTTATTTACTTATTATTTAATTTAATTTATTTTAGAAGCATTTATTTTGTTGTTTCCTTACCATGTACCAACTCTAAAAAGTACTTCAAGGTTAGTCAGCATACCGTAAGCCAAACTCTTTGAGATGAATCCCATTGTAAACTGCAATACATAGTTTTGTCTGCACTACTCTGAATGATCTATTTCCAAGCCCAAAAATGGCGTATTTTGCAACTCAGATTATATTTTAGAAATTACCAATAAACCACAATGCTTAAAGTTAGTCATTATTAGGATTCTTTTAGAGATTTTAAAATTTCAGGATAAAATATTTGAGACTATATTCAGTGACCTAAAGCTGTGGGGGGTTTCATTGTCCATTAGCCCCAGTGTTAAAGAGTGAGCTAGAAATGATTTTCTGAGTTGGACTGGTGTCCGACTCATATTTGTTTCCTTCTTTCATTTGAAACTGGAATTTGAATAATCATATATCATGTCAGTGATTTTTCTCAGCCTTCTGCACCTATATAATTTAACAACTTTTTCCAAGAATTTCTACTTTTTCTAAACTGTGAGACTGTTTCATTAAAATGTAACACGTGTGCCTGAGCTACTATTTTGGGAATAAAAAACATATCTATCAAGTTTTATTATAAGAAATGTAACAGGCAATGTTAATTTACACAAATCTATATTATTCAATCAATAGGTGGAAGCCATTTGTGGGTCAGAAAATTAATTTATTTGTTACTGACCAACTTTTTAATACTGAATGACATTAGAAGAGAATAGAAAATGTCAGAGTACCTCTCATACAGAAAGAGTATAGATTATTTCATTATGTCTATGTGTATGTGTGTATGTGTATTTATATGTACTATTATATGTTTTATTGTGTTTCACATAGCACTTTATATTTCATCTTTATGTTAATTTGGACCATCATGAAATGGTGTAACTGGAATATGTAGAAATTCTTCTTATCAAATCCTGCTTTGGAATACTGTTGTCAGTTTACATCAAAAGACATTATAAAACAACAATAGCCCTATCTATATATAATTCTATTTTTATTTGGTAAAGGAAGTGGTGATGCTTTTATTGCTGGGTTCTTGGACTATAGTTACGACTTTCCAGGAATTCATATAAAAATTTCATTTATTTTATCTATAATGGGAATGGCTGAGTTTCTTCTGACAAGTTTACTAATTGTCTTTTCTTTGCATAGGCAGATACAAATATTGAAACATGATATAATTAGTACATTTATTGCTGCCCAAATCTCATGCTGAAATGTAATCCCCAATGCTGGTGATGGGGCTGGTAGAACGTGTTTGGGTCATGGGGGCAAAACCTTCATTGCTTGGTGCCATTCTTGCAATAGTGAGTTCTTGGGAGATCTTGTCCTTTAAAAGTGTGTGGCACCCTGCCCCCCACCAATTTCCCACATTCCCGCTTTGGCCAAGTGAAATCCCTTCTCCGGTTTTGCCTTCTGTCTGCCATGAGAAAAAGCATCCTGTGACCCTCCCAGAAGGCGAGTGATGTCTGTGCTATGCTTGGGCAGCCAGCAGAATCATGAGCCAATTTAGCAGTTTTTCTTTATAAATTACTGTCTCAGGTATTTCTTCATAACTAGAAAAGAATGACCTGATACAGAACATGATCTGCACACTCTTTTCTGACAAGCAGACAGGATATTATGGCATATGTTTTATCCATTAATATAGAAAATTATTTTATAATTAAATATTTATTTTAATTTTCTCTTCTGTATTTATTTAGTTAAACCTTGGCTATAGTTAGACTTCTAAGAATCAGGCATGTCATAAATATATTCATACATAGATACATTGACAAATCAACCATATGAAATAAAAATGATATTTAAAATGATGGAGTCATTTTGAAAATGAGCTATTGATAGGACTGATACCTCCAGATATAGCCTTGAATGCAAGTAACAAGAGACTGTGTGACTTAAATGTTTGGCCTGGAAAATTATTTTAAACACCTGATACAATCTTTAAAGAAATAATAAATACTTGATTTATAAAGGGTATCCAACATACAAAAATCTTGTCATTTAGCATTTACAATTTGCGCAGTGTAAATCTTAAGATCGCACATTCTGGAGCCTGAATTTATGGATTTGAATTGTTTTCTGTCCCTTACCAGCTATGTCAACTGGAGCAGAGCCCTTAGCTGCACTGTGGCTGAATACCTTATTTTTAATGCTAGACCTCTTAGAATATTGAAGTATTGAACATCGCAGTGCTGAAAATACTATTTTGCTTATATAAATAGTCTTCTAAATGTTAGTAATTATTTCCAGCATATTCCTCCCTATTCATGACCACAGTGTCTTTCTTAGAAACAATTCTTGTGATGTTGTGTCTTTTCTTCTTTCTTCACAAGTCTCAGATCCTTCATCTATGGTTCAGTGATATAGCTTTAAAGAAATTCAGAAGACTTTGCCATTTGAAGAAATTCAGAAGACTTTGCCATTTGAAGAAATTCAGAAGACTTTGCCATTTGGTTCAATAAATCAGGATCCCTAGTCCTTTTTTTCTGCTTCGGGGAAACTTCAGTGGAGCATTGCTTGTGTTAAAGAAGAGAGAATTTTAAGAAAATGAGAAAAAGAAGTGACAAGAAATATTTCCAGATGAAAAGAAATATGCAGTTGGGTGTGGTGGCTCACACCTGTAATCCCAGCACATTGGGAAGCTGAGGCAGGTGGAGCACCTGCGGTCAGGAGTTTGAGACCAGCCTAATCAACATGGAGAAATCCCGTCTCTACTAAAAATACAAAATTAGCCAGGCTTGGTGTTGCATGCCTGTAATCCCAGCTACTTGGGAGGCTGAGGCAGGAGAATCACTTGAAGCCGGGAGGCGGAGGTTGAAGTGAGCTGAGATCATGCCATTGCACTCCATCCTGGGCAGCAAGAGCTAAACTCTGTCTCAGAAAAAAAAAAAAAAAGGGAAATATGCTTTACAAGTTTTGGCATCACTTTGACATCAGTACTTGTCTCTGTCTTTTACTTTTAAACAAAAGAAATGTTGATACTCAATAATTTATTCATATGTCTTTCTTTTTTGCCCAAGATGAGAGTCAGAGTGATGTGTGTGTGTGTCTCTGTGTGTGTGTGTGTTATGGTTTTTTGTTTGTTTGTTTTTGCTAAAACTTACTGATTATTAGAGTTCGTATTTTTATGGTACTTAATGGGGTAAATATGATTTATTTTTTAAAAGCCTACTATCTCTTCTACCAATCTATTTTAAGTCTCTCTTTCTTTTCCACTTTTCTTATTTTTTTAATATTTAATATCAAGATAAGAAAGATGCCATTCATCCTCTCTTCTAGTAATATAATGTCTTGAATATATGCATTAGCCATTGCCTTATTCTCAGTTATTATTGCTCTGAATAATCTAGGCAAAGAAGCACAGTTCATACCCTCTGTGAAGGAGGAATCAGGATTATTAGGTCAAGGTAAGATGTTGTCTTTGAAAGAGAATAAGGTAACAACCTATAGTAAGAACTGCATGCTAGGAATGTTCAGGCTTACCCCATATCCTCCAGAAAAGCAGAGCTATTTGTGATCCCCTGGATGTGTCATTTTCTTATTGGAAGCCTTCTACTTGCTTTTCTGTTTACTTGTCCCTCAAAAATTAGCCCAAACACTGCCATCTTGAAGAATGCTTTCTTGAAGACGTAAAGGTGGATGCATGCTGTTCTATGAGCCTGCGCTATGCCTCCACTGCAGCAATGTTGCACAGTATTGCAGGGCTTGTTTGTGTATCTCTTCCCTGGCTTAAAGTTACATAAAAGCAGGATTTCTATTTTTCACTCACAGTACTCACAGCATCTGTTGAAGAGCAGGCAATATAATAGGTTCTACTGAATTTGCTGAATTCATGTATTGAAATGGAGTAGAATAAATGTTAATCTTCTTTCCTTTCTAATTAAAGGCAATAAGTGTTTTTGACTGTTACAGAAAATAGTATTGAATATTTAATCTGCAATAAATTATTTACTCTTTAGAGCAAAGTATAACCATGAATAACATTAGGAAACTCATTACTGCATATCCAGTATTAATATAAATTTTGTGAAATTTCAATGCAAAATGGACTAGTTGGATTCAGTTAAGTTCATGAGCACTTTTAACTAACATAGTTATTTATTAAAGGCTTTGACTAATTTTTTTTAAAAACTTGGTAATAATTAAAAGTTACTATATGGATGCCATAATATTCAGTGCAGTCTTTTCTATGAAATGTTCTACAAACTGTTTAAAGAGAGGATCTAGAACAAAGTAGCAAATAAATTTGGCAAATACCTTGTACATATTCTGTCTTGGAGACTCACTAAAAGTCTCTGGCAAGTCTGAAAATAAAGAGACATAATTATAAAATGTATTTCCTAATTGTATTTGACTGTATTTACATCCTAGGGAATAGTATTTCAAGAAAAATAACTTTGAGAATATTGATCTAGTGAACAGTTTGCATCATTTTATGTACATGTGGTGTTTTCTTACAAGTTTTATTTCTTATATTAAAAAATATTAAAATTAAACTTATAACACAAAGTGGCCCATGGGCGTTGTTTTCCTAAAGTTGGGCATCTGGGAAAACCAATATGAAAACTGATCTGAAAGTATGAGACCAATAAAAGGGAAGTGGGAAAAATGAACCTAACAGTGACTGCTTTCAAGGAGAACATTATCAAAGAAAATGGAATCAAATGAAACTGGGGAAATAAAAACCAGGGACAAAGAGTAAAATTAGCCTGAGCTGTAAGGTATACACCCTTTACTCCAGGTGAAAGTAACAGAGAGAAAGAATCCTGCAACTCTCCTTGATCATCTTCATCCCTCAGTTTTCCACCCAACACATGCAGATTCATTTCTTTAACTCTTTCACCATGAGTTATGGGAAGTCTTGGAAAATTGTTAGATCACCATGTTTGAGTTTAAACATCAAGTTATTTTTGAGAAATTTGTCAGTTTTACCAGATGGAAGCCATAGGTATTGAAATATCTCATTGTGGTGAATATTTTAGGAAGATTTGTTTTTTCAAGTACTATGAAATATGTACAGTCTTAATGTGTAGTATTTTTGTTACATATGTTATTTACTGAATTCTATATCACATACTAAGCCTTTCTAAAGTACAAATGGAAGTGTATTTTATTGGATATATTTTCCAAAAACTGTAAGCAGAATTTTGCTTTTATCCATACTAAAATACTAATTGCCACGGTAACATTGTTAAATCTTAACATGTAGAATAATAATTATAGTCCATGAAACAGGGAAAAATTGGGAAACAATTTCAGCGGTCTATAGTTAATTATTATAGGATTCTATTATTAAAAACGAAAGAAAAAACTTCTAGTAGTTTCGAAGAGGGTAATCAGAATGTCCCTCTACCTGAATCAGGAAGCCCATTCACTTCTCCACTGTTTTAGGAGAGAAATGGTATATTTTATATGTGGAATGGTGAAGTAGAAGGGCTAAATTATTGTGCTGAGTTTTTTTGTTTGTGTAGCTGGGTGAATTATACCATTCTATGAGATGGAGGCAAATGAGAAAGAATGGGGTGGGGAAAAATAATGAGTTTAAAGATAGGAATTTTATGTATAAAACATAAATGTTCTTGAGATATACTATACTAACTAGTACAACTGCAAGTATAGATTTAATCTCTATGCTATTTACATATAGATACAATATCTGTAACATACAGATACAAGTATACAAGCATAGATTTTTTTATTAGATTGTTGAAATATGCATCTGGAGTTCAAAGGAAGGAATGCTGTCATAATGTAGATTTGGGGATTATTAGCATACATAGCAGAGGAAAGTCAGAATTTCTTTTCATTATTGAAGGCAAAATAATGGAATCATATTACAAAGGTGAAGAGATTAGAGATAAGCCTTGACTGATAGTGGCTATTAGCATTGGATATGTGTAGCATCTCCATGTGTTCTCATTATGGCTATCATTAAAAAACATGGTTTGAAAAAGCAAAGCCATGTCCATTTATCTATTTATTCATCCATTTAATCATCCACTCACCTGTGACATATATACACTAGTTTAATAAGCTAATTGAAATGCACAATTTGTTCACAAATCTTTTAAAAGAAGATTATATGGTAGGAGAATATGTTTCCATCATTGTTTGCGCTAAGACTCAAAACAAATAAGCTGAATTTTATTCTAGGCTAGACTTTTTTACAATCATTGGTTGGATTCTGGGCATTGATTGGCCTTGACAAAGAATTTATGAGTAAGTTCTCAAAAGCAATTGCAGCAAAACCAAAAACTAGATGGAATCTAATTAAACTAAGGAGCTCTGCACAGCAAAAGAAACTATCAATAGAATAAACAAACAACATCCAAAATGAGAGAAAATGTTTATAAACTATGTATCCATCGAAGGCCTAATATCCAGAATCTGAGTAACTTAAACAAACCATCATGAAAAAAAACAAACAACCCCATTAAAAAATGGACATAGTACATGAGCAGATGAGTCTCAAAATAAGACATACATGTGGCCAACAAGTTTATGAAAAAATGCTCTTTATTGCTAATTATTAAAGAAATGGAAACCAAAACCACAAATGAGATATCATCTGACAACAGTAAGAATGGCTGTAATTAAAAAGTCAAGGAACAACAGATGCTGGTGAGGTTGCAGAGAAAATGAAACTTTTTTATTGTTCGGCCATTGTGGAAAGAAGTTTGAAGATTCTCAAAGAACGTAAAACAGATCTACTATTCAACCCAGCACTCCTACTACTGGATATACACCCAAAGGAAAATAATTAATTTTACCAAAAACAACAACACATGCACTTGTATGTTCATTGTAGCACTATTCACAAGAGCAAAGACGTGAAATCAACAGAGACCCATCAATCACGGACTGGATAAATAAAATATGCTACTGAGGGAAATTGTTCTCTTTCCAGGTCCACAAGGGGGCGTAGTTTTAAGGGCAAGAATTTCCTAGCGCCATGTCCCCTCTCATCTTTCTCCATCTGGAAGATTTAACAGATTATGTTTAAGTTTCACGGGCGAGGGAAGAAATTAAGTCACTCCGCAGAGGTTCTAAGAACTCCTTTCATTGGCCCATGGTCTTAGAAAATATGTGGGCTCCTCTCAGGTTAAAAGTCCCCTTCTTCCATACCCCTTTGGACTCCATGTTTGGGTCCCCTTCATGGAAGCAGTTTTTCTCTATCCTGGATTTTCCCTCTGGAGAACCCTTCCACACTCTCTGGTGGAAGCCTGCCTTCCCCTCCTAAACTTCTTCTCTATCTATTCCCTTCCACTCAATGTGGAAACTGCTTTCCTCTGCTGGATTCCATCTTTCTGGATTCTCTCACTGAGTGAGAGAGTTAGCAGCTTCTTTCTCACTCCTTCTACTGTTTCTCCCTCTATTTAAATAAATCACTTTCTACAAACACTTTTGAGTCCAGCATTTACTGTGCACTGCACCGTGGTGCCCTCTCTCATTCTTTTTTTTTTTAGTTGCATTTTAGGTTTTGGGGTACATGTGAAGAACATGCAAGACTGTTGCATAGGTACAAACATTGCACCGTGATTTGCTGCCTTACTCCCCTTCACCTATATCTGAAATTTCTCCCCATGCTATCTCTCCCCAACTCTCCACCCTCCGCTGTCCCTCCCCTATTTCCCCCCAACAGACCCCAGTGTGTGATGCTCCTCTCCCTGTGTACATGTGTTCTCATTGTTCAACACCAGTCCATGAGTGAGACCAGGTGGTATTTCACTTTCTGTTCTTCTGTCAGTTTGCTGTCCAGGTTCATTCATGTCCCTACAAAGGACACAAACTCATCGTTTTTGATGGCTGCATAATATTCCATGGTGTATATGTGCCACATTTTTCCTGTCCAGTCTATCGATAGGCATTTGGGTTGGTTCCAGGTCTTTGCTATTGTAAACATGCTGCAATGAACATTAATGTGCATGGGTCCTTTTAGTAGAATGATTTATAATCCTTTGGATACGTACCTAGTAATGGGATTTCTGGGTCAAATGAAATTTCTTTTTCTAGGTCCTTGAGGAATCGCCACACTGTCTTCCACAATGGTTGAACTAATTTACACTCCCACCAACAGTGTAAAAGTGTTCCTACTTCTCCACATCCTCTCCAGCATCTGTTGTTTCCAGATTTTTTAATGATTGCCAATTTAACTGGTGTAAGATGGTATCTCAATGTAGTGTTGATTTGCATCTCTCTAATGACCAGTGATGATGAGTATTTTTCATATGTTTGTTGGCTTCATGTATGTCATCTTTTGTAAAGTGTCTGTTCATATCCTTTGCCCACTTTTGAATGGGCTTCTTTGTTTTTTTTTTGTAAATCTGTTTTAGTGTTTTGTAAATTCTGGATATCAGCCCTTTGTCAGATGGGTAGGCTGCAAAAATTTGTTTCCATTCTGTTGGTTGCCAATTCACTCTAATGACTGTTGCTTTTGCCATGCAGAAGCTGTGGAGTTTGATTAGGTCCCATTGGTCTATTTTGGCTTTTGTTGCCAATGCTTTTGGTGTTTTGGTCATTAAGTCCTTGCCTACTCCTATGTCCTGAATGGTTTTGCCTAGATTTTCTTCTAGGGTTTTGATGGTGTTAGTTCTTATGTTTAAGTCTTTAATCCATCTGGAGTTAATTTTAGTGTAAAGCATCAGGAAGGGGTCCAGTTTCTGCTTTCTGCATATGGCTATCCACGTTTCCCAACACCATTTATTAAACAGGGGATCCTTTCCCCATTGCTTGTTTCTGTCAGGTTTGTCAAAGATCAGATGGTTGTAGACATGTCGTGTTGCCTCCGAAGCCTCTGATCTGTTCCATTGGTCTATATCTCTGTTTTGTTACCAGGACCATGCTCTTTCGATTACTGTAGCCTTGTAGTATAGTTTGAAGTCTGGTAGGGTGATGCCTCCCGCTTTGTTCTTTTTGCTTAGAATTGACTTGGCTATGCGGGCTCTCTTTTGGTTCCATATGAAGTTCATGGTGGTTTTTTCCAGTTCTGTGAAGAAGGTTATTGGTAGCTTGATGGGGATAGCATTGAATCTGTAAATTACTCTGGGCATTTTCACAATATTGATTCTTCCTAACCATGAACATAGAATGTTTCTCCATCTGTTTGTGTTCTCTTATTTCATTGAGCAGTGGCTTGTAGTTCTCCTTGAAGAGGTCCTTTACATTCCTTGTTAGTTGTATTCCTAGGTATTTATTTCTCTTTGTAGCAACTGTGAATGGCAGTTCGCTCTTGATTTGACTCTCTTTAAGTCTGTTATTGGTGTATAGGAATGCCTGTTATTTTTGCACATTGATTTTGTATCCTGAGACTTTGCTGAAGTTGCTTATGTTTCAGGAGATTTTGGGCTGAAAATGGGGTCTTCTAGATATACTATCATGTCGTCTGCAAATAGGGACAATTTGGCTTCCACCTTTCCTATTTGAATACCCCTTATTTCTTTTTCTTGCCTGATTGTTCTGGCTAGAACTACCAGTACTATATTGAATAGGAGTGATGAGAGAGGGCATCCTTGTCTAGTGCCAGATTTCAAAGGGAATGCTTCCAGTATTTGCCCATTCAGTATGATATCGATTGTTGGTTTGTCATAAATAGCTTTTATTATTTTGAGCAACATCCCATTAATTCCTAGTTTATTGAGGGTTTTTAGCATAAATAGCTGTTAAATTTTGTCAAAGGCCTTCTCTGCGTCAATTGAGATAATCATGTGGTTTTTGTCTTTGGTTCTGTTTATGTGGTGGATTATGTTATAGACTTGCGTATGTTGAACCAGCCTTGCATCCCCAGGATGAATCCTACTTGATCATGGTGGATAAGCTTTTTGATGTGCTTTTGCAATCAGCTTGCCAGTATTTTATTGAAGATCTTTGCATCTATGTTCATCACGGATATTGGCCTAAAGTTTTCTTTTCTTGCTGAGTCTCCACCGGGTTTTGGTATCAGGATGATGTTGGTCTCATAAAATGGTTTGGGGAGGATTCCCTCTTTTTGGATTATTTGGAATAGTTTCAGAAGGAATGGTACCAGCTCTTCTTTGTATGTCTGGTAGAATTCGGCTGTGAACCATCTGGACCTGGGCTTTTTTTTTTCAATGATAGGCTCTTAATTGCTGTGTCAACTTCAGACCGTGTTTTTGGTCTATTCAGGGTTTCAACTTCTTTCTGTTTTAGGCTTGGGAGGATGCAAGTGTACAGGAATTTATCCATTTCTTCCAGTTTTACTAGTTTATGTGTGTAGAGTTGTTTGTAATAATCTCCGATGATGATTTGAATTTCTGTGGAATCTGTGGTGATATTTCATTTATTGTTTTTTATTGCATCTATTTGATTATTCTCTCTTTTCTTTTTTGTTAATCTGACTAGTGGTCTGTCTATTTTGTTGATCCAGTTCCTGGATTTATTGATTTTTGAAGGGGTTTTTATGCCTCCACCTCCTTCAGTTCTGGTCTGATCTTAGTTAGTTCTTGTTTTCTGCTAGGTTTTGAGTTTTTTTGATCTTGCTCCTCTAGCTCTTTCAGTTTTGATGATAGGGTGTCAATTTTAGATCTCTCCTTGATTCTCATGTGGGAATTTATTACTGTATATTTTCCTCTCAAGACTGCTTTAAATGTGTCCCAGAGATTCTGGTACATTGTTTCTTCGTTCTTGTTGGTTTCAAAGAACATCTTTATTTCTGCCTTCATTTCATTGTTTATCCAGTCAACATTCAAGAGCCAGTTGTTCATTTTCCATGAAGCTGTGTGGTTCTGAGTTAGTTTCTGAATTCTGAGTTCTAACTTGATTGCACTGTGGTCTGAGAGACTGTTTGTTATAATTTCCATTCTTTTGCATTTGCTGAGGAGTGATTTACTTCCAATTATGTGGTCAATTTTAGAGTAGGTGTGATTTGGTGCTGAGAAGAATATATATTCTGTGGATCTGAGGTACAGAGTTCTGTAAATATCTATCAGGTTTGCTTGTTCCAGGTCTGAGTTCAAGTCCTGGATATCCTTGTTAATTTTCGGTTTCATTAATCTGTCTAATATTGACAACGGGGTGTTAAAGTCTCCCATTATTATTGTGTGGGAGTCTAAGTCTCTTTGTAAGTCATTAAGAACTTGCCTTATGTAGCTGGGTGCGCCTGTATTGGGTGCGTATATATTTGTGATCGTTTGCTCTTCTTGTTGCATTGATCTTTTTACCATTATGTAATGGCCGTCTTTGTCTCTTTTGATCTTTGTTGCTTTAATTCCAGCTACTCAGGAAGCTGAGGCAAGCAAATTGCCTGGACCCAGGAGGCGGAGGTGCAGTGCGCCAAGATCGTGCCATTGCACTCCAGCCTGGGTAACAAGAGCAAAACTCCGTCTCAAAAAAAAAATCTATTTTATCAGAGACGAGAATTGCAACTCCTGCTTTTTTTTGCTCTCCATTTGCTTGGTAAATCTTCCTTCATCCCTTTATTTTGAGCCTTTGTGTATCCTTGCATGTGAGATGGGTTTCCTGGATACAGCACACTGATGGGTTTTGGATTTTTATCCAATTTTTCAGTCTGTGTCTTTTGATTGGGTCATTTAGCCCATTTATGTTTAGGGTTAATATTGTTATGTGTGAATTTGATACTGCTATTTTGAGGTTAGCTGGCTGTTTTGCCCATTAGTTGATGCAGTTTCTTCATTGTGTTGATGCTCTTTACCATGAAGTATGTTTTTGGAGTGGCTGGTACTGGTTGTTCCTTTCTATGTTTAGTGCCTTTTTCAGGAGCTCTTCTAAAGCAGGCCTGGTGGTGACAAAATCTCTGAGTGCTTGCTTGTTCGCAAAGGATTTTATTTTTCCTTCACTTATGAAGCTTAGTTTGGTTGGATATGAAATTCTGGGTTGAAAGTTCTTTTCTTTAAGGATATTGAATATTGGCCCCACTCTCTTCTGGCTTGTAGGGTTTCTGCTGAGAGATCTGCTGTGAGTCTGATGGGCTTCCCTTTGTGGGTAACCCAACTTTTCTCTCTGGCTGCTCTTAGCATTTTCTCCTTCATTTCCACCCGGGTGAATCTGATGATTGTGTGCCTTGGGGGTTGCTCTTCTTGAGGAATACCTTTGTGGGGTTCTCTGTATTACCTGGACTTGAATATTGGCCTGCCTTGCTAGGTTGGGGAAGTTTTTCTGGATAATATCCTGAAGAGTACTTTCCAGCTTGGATTCACTCTCTCTGTCATATTCAGGTATGCCTATCAAATGTAGATTAGGTCTTTTCACATAGTCTCATATTTCTTGGAGACTTTGTTCATTCCTTTTTGCACTTTTTAAATCTAATCTTGCCTTCTTATTTTATTTCAATGAGTTGATCTTTGACCTCTGATATCCTTTCTTCTGCTTGGTCAGTTTGGCTGTTGAAACTTATGCATGCTTTGTGAAGTTCTTGTGTTGTGTTTTTCAGCTCCATCAATTCACTTATATTCCTCTCTAAGTTGTCTATTCTCGTTAGCATTTCATCAAATCCTTTTTCAACATTCTTAGTTTCTTTGCATTGGGTTAGAACATGTTCTTTTAGCTCACAGAAGTTTCTTATTACCCACCTTCTGAAGCCTGATTCTGTCAATTCATCACACTCATTCTCAGTCCAGCCTTATTTCTTTGCTGTTGAGGAGTTGTAATCTCTTGTAGGAGGAGAGGTGTTCAGGTTTTGGGTGCTTTCATTCTTTTTGCACTGGTTTCTTCCCATCTTTGTAAATTTATCCGCCTGTCATCTTTCTAGTTGTTGACTTTCAGAGTAGGTCTCTGAGTAGATGTCCAGTTTGTTGATGATGAAGTTATTTCCTTCTGTTTCTTAGTTTTCCTTCTAACACTCTGGCTCCTCTGCTATAGGACTGCTGACATCCACTCCAGACCCTGCTTACCTGGGGATCACCTTCAGCAGCTGCAGAATAGTAAGGGTTGCTGCCAGTTTCTTTGGCTATCTTTGCCCCAGAAGGATACCTGCCAACTGTCAGTCTGAGCTCTCCTTTATGAGGTGACTCTTTGGATATATGGGGGTCAGGAAGCTCCTTGAGGAGACCTTGTCCTTTATAGGAGCTCAAATGCTGAGCTGTGATCTCTGTTGTTCATTTAGAGCTGCTGGGCAGGTACATTTAAGTCTGCTGCAGCAGAACTCATAACCCCCTTTTTTTTCCCCCAGGTGCTGTGTCCCAGGTAGTTGGGGCTTTATTTATGAGTTTCCATTGTTCTGCTGCCTTTTTATCAGGGCTGCCCTGCCCAGCAAGGAGGCAGCCTAGTCACTGTCTGCCTGCAGAGGCTTTGCTGAGCTGCTATTGACTCTGCCCACCTGCCCTGTGACCTTCCCTGCAGTCCTGTTTATATGGGTGTAGTTAGAACTGCCTCAGCAAAGCCAGCCCACCTCTGTAATGGTGGACTCCCTCTGTAGTGGTGGGTTGCCTCAGCAATGGTGGGCTGCCTCAGCAATGGCGGACTACCTCAGTAGTGGTGGAGTGCCTTGGTAATGGTGGACACCCCTCCCCCACAGAGCTGGACCTTCCCGGGTTTGGCTGTGCTTGCTGTAAAACTCTCAACTCAGAGCATTTCCAATTCCTGTTTTTTTGTGGGAGTGGGACCAGCCGAGCCTGATCACCTGGCTCCCTGCCTCAGAGCCTTTGTTTTTTAGTTGAGCGGTCGAGTCTCTCCCAGGTGTTCCAGTCGCCTGTTGAAAAGGCGCTGGTATCTGTGTGATTTCCCATGCGATGACTCACTGCACCGGCTGAGACAGTGGCGCTGAGATTTATGGTGTTTTTTTGCCCAGGAATCTCCTGGCCTGGCTCCCTATTTCAGTGCCCTTTTAAATCAGATGAAAGGGTGACTCTGCCTTCCTGGAGCTTGAATTGCCAGCTAAAACAGCCCCAAGACCGGGGTATTTTGTATGGAGAACCACCACCCCAGGGTGCCGGCAAAGCAACTGCTTTGACGACCCATGGGACTCCTCCACCTGGGAACCTCTTGGTCTGTGGGCAATAAAAATCCATCTGGAAATGCTGTGTCCACCCACCCTCTGTGCTTTCACTGGGAGCTGCAATACTGAACTGCTCCTAATAGGCCATCTTGGATCCAACCACCCTCTCTCATTCTTGAGAGGGCAGGATACCAAGCACATGGAGAAACATCCTCTTGGGGGAGCTGAGGGCACCCTGAACCTCTGAACCCCAATATTACAGTACATATATACCATGTAATACTACACAGCCATAAAAATGAATGAAAGCATATCCTCTGCAGTAACATGAATGTAGCTGGATGTCATAATCCTAAGTGAACTAAGGCAGGAATGGTAAACCAAATATTGCATGTTCTCACTTATAAGCAGGAACCAAACACTGGGTACTCATGGAGATAAACATGTAAACAGTACCCACTGGGAACTGCTTAGGGAAGGTGGGAGGAAGGGGAAGAGCTGGAGGCATAACTAATGAGTACCATGCTTACTACCTTGGTGATGGGGTCATTCACACATTAAGCTTCAGTGGCGCATAGTTTACTTATGTAACAAATCTGCACATATACTCCCTGAAGCTAAAATAAGAGCAGAAAAAAAGAGATTGTTAGGAAAATCTTTACAAATTCTAGAAATAATGCTGAACCTTTAAATGTGTGTGTTTTATTTTTGTTTTTAGATAGAGTCTTGCTCTGTCTCCAGGCTGGAGGGCAGTGGTGTGATCTTGGCTCACTGCAATCTCCACCTCCCAGGTGTTCAAGTTATTTCCCTGTCTCAGCCTCCCTGGGACTACAGGCACGCACCACCACACCCGGCTAATTTTTTGTATTTTAGTAGAGATGGGGTTTCACCATGTTGGCCAGGATGGTCTTGATCTCCTGATCTTGTCATCCACCCACCTCAGCCTCCCAGTGTGCTGCAATTACAGGAGGAAAAAATTGACAAATTCTGGAAATAATTTTGAGCCCTTAAATGTGTTTTTACAGCAACTTATCAATTTTAAATTACTAGAGCTAACTCAATAATACATTTAAAGATTGAAAGCCTATAACTATTAGAAAATTTTTAAAAATCAATTGTTTAACAATTAATTTTATAAAATCATTGGTTGGGGAGTGAAGTGGCCCATTTAGGCCATACACATTGTCACATAGAGTACCCTGATTCAAAAGGAAACTAAAGCTGATTGATATCATAGAGCACTAACAGATGAGTTACCCATAAGCAAAAAGTCTTTTTTCTAAAGAAAGACATTTCTCAGGGGTTATATGTGGACTATTCAAAAATGTCATGCCACATGAAAAAAGAAATCATGCCAGTGGTAGACTCAGAAAATGTTTGAATTTCTGGCAAGACAGAGAGACAAGTAGACTGTGATTTTTCTTTTTTAGATCATTTGCTGTTGGAGAATTTTCTATAGATATTATCAGCTGCTATTATTTACTTGTCTTCTATTTCTTTGTGTGCCCATAAATAAAACAAGAATTTAAAAATAGCTTAAATTACAAAGAAGATCATTGAATAACTCAAACAATTTTCCTTCTATGATTTAAAGACAAATTTTCTCCACTGACTATTAGTTTACTTCACATATTCAACATTTATATTATTGAATTACAGAAGATTCTGAATATATTTGACTTTACTTTTATCCACCACCAATATCCATGTGATGATTTTTCTTGCTAACATAGATGAATATTTTTCTCAAATTGTATGCACCTCCAATAACATACTTAATACTATTATGCAAACACACATCTCACATGTTCTATGTGAAGGTTGAGCATACTCATAACATTATTCTACAATAAGATGAATAAACAAAACTGGGACTTCTCTACAGATTAGAAACTGTTTTTTCAAATTGGCTGGGAAACAAACATGTTTGGTTCCTGAAAGCTACCAAGAATATGTCCTTGAATTAAAACAATTCAAATTATTCAAAAATAATCTTACATTACCACAGTATGTTCAAACATATTTTCTTTTCTTTTGAGACAGAGTCTTGCTCTGTTGCCAGGCACCAGGTTGGAGTGGTGTGATCTTGGCTCACTGCAACCTCCGCCACCCAGGTTCAATCAATTCTCCTGCCTCAGCCTCCTGAGTAACTGGGACAACAGGCACATGCCAACACGCCCAGCTAATTTTTGTATTTTTTTAGTAGAGACAGAGTTTCACTATGTTGGCCAGGATGGTCTCGATCTCTTAACCTCATGATCCACCCGTCCCGGCCTCCCAAAGTGGTTCAAACATACTTTCTTTGTGCTCTGCCAACAATGTTGAGGCAGAACCCTCACTCCTTCCATGTAGTAGGTTATCCATTTACAGTAAAAATCCTGGCCCCTCCCTACCTTCTCACTCATTCGTCTATTATCTGATTGGTGATGTTAAAAGAGGAACTGGTCAGGGCTGGCTTGATTCCTTCATACTTTTTTTTTTTAAATTTTTATTGCATTTTAGGTTTTGGGGTACATGTGCAGAACATGCAAGACAGTTGCATAGGTACACACATGGCAGTTTGTTTTGCTTCCTTTCTCCCCTTCACCCACATTTGGCATTTCTCCCCAGGCTATCCCTCCCCAGCTCCCCCACCCCCGCTGGCCCTCCCCTTTTCCCTCCAATAGACCCCAGTGTTTAGTACTCCCCTTTCTGTGTCCATGTGTTCTCATTTTTCATCACCCGCCTATGAGTGAGAATATGCGGTATTTCATTTTCTGTTCTTGTGTCAGTTTGCTGAGAATGATATTCTCCAGATTCATCCATGTCCCTACAAATGACACGAATTCATCATTTCTCATTGCTGCATAATATTCCATGGTGTATATGTGCCACATTTTCCCAATCCAGTCTATCATCAATGGGCATTTGGGTTGGTTCCAGGTCTTTGCTATTGTAAACAGTGCCGCAATGAACATTCGTGTGCATGTGTCCTTATAGTAGAACGATTTATAGTCTTTTGGATATATACCCAGTAATGGGATTGCTGGGTCAAATGGAATTTCTATTTCTAAGGCCTTGAGGAATCGCCACACTGTCTTCCACAATGGTTGAACTAATTTACACTCCCAACAGTGTAAAAGTGTTCCTTTTTCTCCACATCCTCTCCAGCATCTGTTGTCTCCAGATTTTTTAATGATTGCCATTCTAACTGGCGTGAGATGGTATCTCAAGGTGGTTTTGATTTGCATCTCTCTAATGACCAGTGATGATGAGCATTTTTTCATATGATTGTTGGCCTCATATATCTTTCATACTCTTTTGTCTTAGGAGTCTGCATGCAACAAGCGTACTTTTGTACTGCTTCTTTGTGCTTTACAGTTTATAAAAAGCAGAACAGAAGGCACATTTCTTGAGTGCAGACTCCAAAGAAGAAAAAGACAGGAAGGAGCTGACCTACATGTGCCAATGTATTCAATAATGGAGCTCAATCAGAATTGGAAAATTTTGAATAAGAAGTTATCACCATACTTAAGCCACATTCGAATACATTTCTCTCATTGGTAATGAAGATGTTATTTTGTCCCAGAGTTTGAGTGGAAAGAAGAATGTTACATGTTGAGGTTTCCCTAATTTTGTAACAAAGAGTAAAAAAGTATTTAATGAGAATATATGAGCATTTATAATATACACATCATAGGAAAAACCTGAGTATGTGATATTTCTGGACCTCAAATAACTCATAATTTGAGGAAATAAAAGTAACTATTTTTGAAACAAATGGAGATTCACGAATTATGAATGCAATAAGAATTTTGAGATGCATGAAGTAATTTAAGTGGGAGCAATTTTATGTAGTATTATGGGGTTAAATTAGATAAAGCTAGTATATATGGAGTAAAGAAGGGGCATATTCCAGGTTGGGAAAAAGTTATATGGTGACAGTTAATGAGCTAGGAAGACTGATCTGTATTTGATGAACAGCCCCTGCCTGATTGCCATAGAATAAAGCTTTAATTCCTTTTTGAAGACGTTTGCCATAAAAGAGAGCTATGTATATCAGGAACACAAAGTAAAAACACTCTCTATATCTATAGTGTATTAAATATATATAATGTATAATCTCATATTGGTTGTGATTTGACACACTGCTATATGATTCATCAGGCTTCTGCATTTTTTAGAGGCATTTTTATTGTGCATAGTTTGACAGTATTTTTTCCTCACAAAACCTTTTCAAAATCTCATTTATCTAGTACTTTTTTCTAAAATCAGTTTGGGTTGAAAGCCTAACATGAAAGAGTACAAGGTATCAAAGAGAGTATTATTTGTGCGTCACTACCAATAGACTTAATTTTATGGATTTCCCCATAATGGGAATATGTGATAGCATTGGACATATGATAGCATCCTCAAAGGGAACTCTTTGAGATTATAGTACTGTCGTGTTCAAACTGAAACAAATTCATTCTAATTTGTACACCTTATTGTTTGTTGCACTGAATTGTCTCACTGATCTTGCACTGAGCAACAACACTTTCATTTAAGTAAATTTTAATTTTGATGACTTCAGGCAAGAGCACATATATGATGAAGTGTTATTACAGATGACAAGATGATGATAAATACAAAATTAAAACAGCATTCAAATTTTGTAGACAGTTTTCTATTCTGAAAATATGTGAGCTTACTTGGCTCACAGTACTCTAAGCTTAAACAAATGGCAGCCCAGTTAATCATCAACATTATGGGGTAATTCATTACGACAGAACACCATGTGTGCTCATTAAACACAGTGACCCTTTCATCCTTTAATCTTGGCTATTTCCTTTTATAATTCTTGTCTACCAAATCTGAAGACTATACAACAATAGAAATCAAGAATTAATAGCCATGCCTATCATTATATAAAGGCATCATAGAGATTTTTTGTCACTTAAAATTTGGGAAACAATTAATTTCACTAAATGACAGTAAAATTGTCTACATTTCTAAATCCTGAATTGACACACTTAATATTTACCCACAAACAGTATGATGAGATGAAGCTACTGCACTAGGTATTACTATATGTTTTATAAAACTGGATATTGTTACATTAATATTGAGGATTCACCCAATTGTACAAGGCCATTTTCGTAATATTTAGATAAAACTCCAGTCCAGATTAGAAAATATAAAATATGAACTTTTGGATTTGTATCTACTTTGTCAAAATTCATAACTTACTTTTGAATTTAGTTTTACCATATTAACACTTTCATGAACAAATGTAATAGTTCTACTTGGACTCTTAGTTAGGCATTGCATTTACTGTGTGCATTTTTCAGATTCGTAACTTTGAATGTGAACACTCTTAGTTTTGAAGCCTGGCTTTGTTACTTATCTGTTTAACCAGAGGCAAGTTACTTAATTTCTGTGAAGGCATAATAGTCCTCAAAATGAATATTAAAAGAGGCAATTCACACAAAGCCCTGGCACCTAATAGCTGCATACTAAAAAGTAATCACTTGTTCATATACTTTGTATTTGTGGATATTTATAAGTAAATAATATTTGTGTAGCTGAATTATAGAAAAACATTTAAAGAGTATTTCTGCTTATTGGAAAAAAATCAGTAAAATAGTGGGTTAAACAATTATCAAAATTTATTTTTGTCTCAAATAAAAACCAGTTTGCCATTATATCATGATGACATGTATGCTTGTATTTTAAAACTCAGGAATTTACTCCTAGGCATTAAACCTAGGGGAATTCTTGCAAACAGTACTCAAAGTGGCATTGTGTATTAAAGACCACAACTGAAGCAGCCCAGATATTTGTTAATATTAGATCAAATAAAATTTCATATTTTGATAATAAATAGCATGCCGTAATTCAGTGAACCTGAATGAATGACAGCAATATGCAACCACCTGAAAATTTCACAAAGAATATTGATTTTAAAGAAGGAAATTATAAAAGAATAAGTATAACATAATTTCATATATATATAACTAGAAACAGGCAAAACTACACACATGTTTGTATGTGTGAGTGTGGGTACACACACACACTCATGGTTTTACTGCCATGCAGTTTACATTACGTACAGATTACGTTTGTGTTATACATGCATATAGCTATATACACAAAGTGACTGCAGGCAGGAAAACTGCATATGTGCATACGTGACGCTTTTAAGCTGCTAGTAAAGTTCTATTTCTAAAAATGGGATAACAACACATACGTATTAATATTATTATTCATGAAAATGATTATATCATTATATCTGCTTATATAAATTGCATGTGTTTATCTGTATGTATATTTCACTAAGTTTTCTTGTTTGCTTTTATGAAAGAAATCTCCAGGCCTTAGATTGGTGCCTACTTTCTGTTTCTAGCATAGTTCTAAAGTTTATTGTATCTCAGTCTATAAAGAGAAACACATTTTAAAATGTTTAGAATAAGAGCCAGACATTATCGTTTTGAAAATGTAGGTTAAAATATAAATATTATATTTATATTATAAATATTGCATTATAAATATCAAGCAAATATAAAAATTAACATAGCATAGTAGTTAGAGAGATTTTTATGTGGGTATAAACAACCTTTCAACATTTCCTTCTGCAAAATACTTCAATCTTTATATTTGAAAAAAATTCAGTAGTGATTAGAAGTCTTTCAGTAATGGTGCCATGACCTGGATGCTAACTTCATTTAACAAGAGGAAGAAAGATAATTCATTTTAATAAATTATCTGCAAAATTTTTAAGATTAAAAAGAAGCCATAGGTTATCTGAAAAATGTGGATTCATGAATATACAAATGGGAAGACACTTAGCCCTAAACTTAACTAAATTTTTTCTACTCTACAAAAGAGAAAATTAAGAATAAGAGATAAGTACTGATTTCCCCCAAGGTCATTGTGAAAATTAATGTCAAAGCTAGTTTTAGATATTAAATCTTAATTCTCCATATTTGCACCACCCCATCCCTTTATTCCCCCAAATTCTCTATAAAAGATATATTACAACTATTCTTAAGAAATCTTATAAATGCAGAAGCAAAAAATTATGATTAGATTGAGCAAATACATTAATAAGTGTTTGTAACATTCTAGACAGTTATAAGCCTTATAGAAGTATTGACTCATTTGTTTATTTAATTAATTTTTTGAGACTGAGTCTCACTCTTTTGCCAGGCTGGGATGCGGTGTCACCATCTCAGCTCACCGCAACCCCTGCCTCTAGGGATCAAATGATTCTCATGCCTCAGCCACCTGAGTAGCTGGAATTAGAGGCATGTGCCCCACACCTGGCTATTTTTTATTATTTTTTACTTTTTTGAGACGGAGTTTACCTCTCGTCACCCAGGCTGAAGTGCAGCAGCCCAATCTTGGCTTACTGTAACCTCTGCCTCCCAGGTTCAAGTGATTCTCCTGCCTCAGGCTTCTGAGTAGCTGGGATTACAGGCACATGCCACCATGACCGGCTAATTTTTGTATTTTCAGTAGAGATGGGTGACCACTTATTTTTTATTTTTAGTAGAGGCAGGGTTTCACCATGTAGGCCAAACTGCTCTCAAACTCCTGACCTCAGGTGATCCTCCTGCCTCAGCCTCCCAAAATGCTGGGATTACAGGTGTGAACCACCGTGCCCAGACAATTCATTTAATATATATAAAAAATTTATAAATTAAGCATGTTATCTATTGCTGCCAACCAAACTAGCCCAAAACACTGCAGCTGTAAACTGCAACCATTTTCTTTTCAATCATTTTGTAATTTAGCAACCTGACCTGATCTCTGGGGCACTGAGGTGACCGTAGTGATTTGGTGGTTGATGGAGGCTGTGTGGTTGACAATGGTTTCCCTCACACACTGGGTGATTAGTGCTAGTTGTCGCCTGGGCCATATGACTCCAACTGACTAAATGCCAACTCTACATGAAAACAGTGTGCTGAGAAGCCAAGCCCTAACACAGAAGCTCTTTTCATTTATTTTTAGTTTTGGTGTACAACGAAGGCAAATAGATTCCTATAAATTATTTGATTACTCTAGAAATCTGTTCTCTAGAAAATCTGCTTCATTTAATTTTTTCTTTATCTTCTTATATATTCCTTTAATCTGTGAGTTCTAAAGAATAAGTTTGAATGTCAAACTCTTAATTTCGTTGAAAGCCAATTTAAAAAATGTTTATGTTCTTTCAGAGAGAGGAAGGAGAGAGCATATTTCTGTGGTCATAGTGCCTATGTTACAGTAAGAAGCCAATGAAATCTGAGAGAGAGAGAAAAGCCCAGGGGAAGGTGCTTCACTTTTAGAATCTCCTTTCTCCCAAAATTAGTGTTCAACTCATGGAGGCTTTCTTCTCCATTTCAGTGAACACTATCATTTTTAGTCAAGAAACCATTTTTTCTTTGGAAATTTTTTTTAGCAGAAATGTCATAATTGAAACTACAAGTACATTATAATTCTCAACAGAGCTTTTATCTATTAGACTTGATGAGTGATATTTCAGTTTAATAGATTAATCAAGTCACTTTGTTTAGGCAATTTTTAATACAATTTCTTTCAGTCTTAACATGGACAGAGCTATAGGAAAGCAGAAATTATTTCTGAATCTTCCTGTTATTACAAATGATCACATAAAATTGTTTAGTAATTATATCAGGAGGATATAAAAGTTAACTTGTTTTAGATAAAAAAGTGGCATAGGATTTGTAACTGCTATTGAAATGAAGACAGGGACCTGTAATACTTTGTGCTGCAATCTTAATCCATGTGAGCTAGAATAAGGGAAGCATTTTGACAAATATTTTGAAATAGTAAATGATGACGTAAAATGTTTTATTTGAGTCAAAAACAGTCCTTAGTCTTTCTCAGTTTATCATTTGCTTTCGCATTTTATAGGTTTATTCACGCCTTACCAGCTCAACATGGTTTTTTCTCTTCTTTCTCTTCATCTAGCCTTCTGAAATTTTTTTCACATTCACTAAATCTGTATTGGGGTTTCCTCTTCCTGAATGTATTGTGTTCAGGAAATTACTTTCCTATTTGAAATTATGTTATATAACTCACTCACAGGGCCACATGGGGATCAGAATACCAGCTGTATGAATGAGACAGATGATTTGTGAATGCCGGTGGAACCTAGTGAGGGCTTCATAGTTCCGTGAATTGAGCTTGCTCATTCAGTGATGGGTGCACAAATGGAGACCCTGGGATGAGCTTTAGTAGGAAACTGTCTTTGCTGCTTATCACTTTGGGGCCAGAAGCAGAGAAAAGCTATGGTCCTTATCAGCGTACAACAAGCAGCAACATAGAAAGCAAGCCAAGAAACCAGGCCTGAACCATGAACACATGTGCTTTTCTCTCAATTTTGTTATTCATCTGGTCATACATTTTGGCAACAAGTATGTATCGTGTGCCTTCTGTGTCCCTGGCATTGTTTTAAGTACAAGAGCTGCAGAAGTGAATAAGACTGTGACAAGGTTCCAGCTCTCAGAAAATTTACACTAAGGTACGGTTCATAAACAGTAAAGAAACAAATGTAGTAGTAATAAAAACAGTGGTCAGAACAGAGCCATCAGAAAATAGAAGTAGAGTAATGATATGAGCAGGGACAATGTCAATCTCAAGAGCAGTGCTATAGATGAACAAGATACTGTTCTATCACTGCATGAGAAATTTTGAGGCATTTCTGAAATATGGGAAAATTGAATAAGATTGAGGAAGAAACCAGAACAGAGAAAACTGAAGTCAAGAATACTTGAAATATAAATCCACTGCTCCAGTGAGAAATTTTCCGTTGCAGAATCTCAGGGGAATGTCGAGCACAAAGGGAATTTCAGAAAACAAAGAAGTTGGTGGGGCAATCATCAAAGCAATTAATTAAGACTATATTCTGAGATAGCTGAATCCATTGGGGCGTTCCCTTGTAAACAGTCTGAGAGGTAGAGCAGAGACATATTCTCCAAGCTATATCCTTTTTTTTTTCTTTTCAACTTTTATTTAGGTTCAAGGAGTACTTATAGAAGTTTGCTACATAGGCAAATTAAATGTCCGAGGTTGGAGGTGTGGGATAAGAATAACTTTCTAAGTAAAACAATCTGCTTAGATAGAACTGCTGGTCATGTAGTTGCTACTTGCAAAAGATGTCAGCAGAGCCTGAGATGATAAATAATATTCATAGAAGAAAAACCCAAGAAAAGTGAATTCTGGCATTAGGCCTTAGAACAGACATTCTGCAAGTCTAGCTTCTGAAGGAGGAGTTTCAAACCAAGAGACATCCAGAACAGAGGCTGTGGTTTGGGAAGCAGAGGTGGGTATAAGCTCAGATCATATATTTGCCAGCTGGATTGCGCCTAAACACCTGGACACCAGGTTATCTGCACAACCTACCCATTCACATATCTATCTATAACATTATCCCCGTGCAAACACTCTTACACACTCCTACACACATGGGGTATAATTTAAAAGACAGAACCTGCTTTCATGATCAAGAGAACAAAGATACTCATTTGAGTGGAGGAAATACTAAATCTTTTCTCAATTTTTGGCAAGCCAAGAATTAACAAAATTTTAGAAAAATTATATGTGGAAAAAGATACACTCATTATAAAAATTATGTTGGTAAACTTTTTGTATATTTATAAAAATTTTTATGGTATCAACAAATTTAGGTATCTATTGGTCTTATAAATGGTAAATATCTTCTTGCATAAGTTACATTTTTCTTTGTTCATGGTATACAACAAGTTTTATATTTTTATGTGCACATGCATTTCTTTTTTTCATTTAAGGTTTATGAATCTAGTATCATGCTAAGAAAATCTTTGTTCATCTGTAATGTAAAAGTGGTTATATTTCTATGTTGTGTATTATTATCTCTTTCATGTAAATCCACAGGAAGTGAATCCATAGGGAGTTAGTTTTTTGTATTTTGTGGAAGAAGATTTAAGCATTTTAAAAAGGTTATGATAGCACACTGAAATTTGTCATAATTACTTTCTTGCTCACCATTTTTTAATTTTTCTTGACATGGGGTATTGCTCTGTTGCCAGGCTGAAGTGCAGAGGCACGATCTTGGCTCACTGCAACCTCCGCCTCCTGGCTTCAAGTGATTCTCCTGCCTCAGCCTTCCAAGTAACTGGGACTACAGGCGTGTGCCACCATACCCAGCTAATTTTTGTATTTTTAGTGGAGACTAGGTTTTACCATGTTGGCCAGGGTGGTCTTTATTCTTTGACCTCGTGATCTGCCTGCCATAGCCTCCCAAAGTGCTGGGATTACAGGTGTGAGCCACTGCACTCGGCCCATTCACCAATTTTCAATGCCTCATTAACATACATTAAATTCTTATTCTTGAATCTACACTTCATTCTGTTTGTCTTTCAACTTCTTTTTAAGAAACATCTTAATATTTAAATAATTTTAGTAGGCACTTCAAATGTTATATAGTATTTATTTGTTTTAGAGGTTTTAATATATTTTGCAGTAAATTTATATGACATCGTATTTTATTTATGTATATTAATCTTAAGTGTCTATTTTACTGAACCCTGTCATTTCTTTTTCTGTGCTTTTTTGATTTACTTTTTAGAGAAGCAAATTATTTGTAAATAATAATACATTACCCAATTCCAACTCTTATTGCGTTGCACCAATAAGTTCGTTTACACGATGTTTTATAATATACACCTTTAAGATGTACTTTTTCCCTTGGATATTTATGCAAATTCTTCTAGTATTTTAATAGCAGGTAGTTATGTTCTTTATTTTATATAAAAAATGTCATTCAATATAATATATTAAGAGACTTGTGGGTTTTTCGATGATTAAATTTTATCCTTATCAGTAGTGAATACTGAATTTCATCAAAATACCTTTGGGATTCTATTGAGGTAATCATATATTTTTCTCTTTAATTAATAATAAGTTACATAAATGGATTTTCTATGAAATCATTCTTGCATGCTAAAGTAACCCCAATTTGGTCATGGAATATTAGCCTTTAATACCACACATGGATTCCATTTACTAATATTTTATTTAAGACTTATGCATCTATAAATGATGTTCTATACTGCTGTTTTGAAAGATATATTCCTTGGCACGTTGGTTTTCTATACTAGCTGTAAGATTTTTAATAAGCAATCTTATTCAGATTATTTCAGGAAATTTGAGGATCATTATGATGGAATAAATAGTATATTATAGATGCCTAATTGTGACAAGGTAGTAAGATAAAAGTATATAAAGAATTTTCATGTGCAAACACCTCTAACTGCTTAACAAAGTAAAACCATACCCTAAAAATAACCAAGTCTATTTGTAGAAAAGCATGAAATGAATATGATATTTGTCCTTTAAAATGTCTGTTATAAAACCAGAGAAATGACAATGGTGCTGTATAGAAAAGCATAAACCATATGCAAACTAAGTGCCTCAAATCAGACCCAAGTATTTATGTGAATGTAAAAGACCCTTGCATATATGGGTATTAGATAAATATTAAAAGGGGAACAACAAAATTTAAAGAAAAGACAGATCATTTAATATCTGTTATGGGGAAAACTACTACACTACAATATGGTAAAATAATTGAGTTCAACTTCAAATGAATTAAACAACTATTTGTAAAAGTTAAAATAATAAAAGTAACAGAAGAAATATCAAATACCATCTTTATAAGTTATGTATGGAAAAACAATGCAAACAATACCCCCATGATGTCAAAACTATAGATCTCAGAAACACTAAAAGTAATGAAACAGTGTGTGATGCTCCCATCCTTGTGTCCAGGTGTTCCCATTGTTCAACACCTGCCTATGAGTGAGAACATGTCTCATTCATGAGACATGTCCATTCTTGTCCAGTCTATCATTGATATGCATCGGGTTGGTGCCAGGCCTTTGCTATTGTAAACAGTGCTGCAATGAACATAGATGTACATATGTTTTTATAACAGAATGATTTATAATCCTTTGGATATATACCCAGTAATGGGATTGCTAGTTCAAATGGAATTTCTATTTCTAGATTTTTGAGGAATCACCACACTGTCTTCCACAATGGTTGAAGTAATTTACACTCCCACGTACAGTGTAAACATGTTCCTATTTCTCCATATCCTCTCCAGCATCTGTTGTCTCCAGATTTTTTAATGATTGCCATTCTAACTGGCATGAGATGGTATCTCAATGTGGTTTTGATTTACATTTCTCTAATGACCAGTGATGATGAGCATTTTTTCATATGTTTGTTGGCCTCATATGTGTCTTCTTTTGAAAAGTGTCTGTTCATATCCTTCACCCACTTTTGAATGGGTTTGTATTTTTCTTGTAAATCTCTTTTCATTCTTTGTAGATTCTAGATTTTAGGGTGGCTAGGGGAGGGACAGTGGGGGGTGAGGAGGTTGGAGAGGGATAACATGGAGAGAAATGCCAGATATAGGTGATGCGGGGGAAGGAGGCAGCAAACCCCCTTGCCATGAAAGTACCTATGCAACAACTCTGCATGATCTGCACATGTACCCCAGAACCTAAAGTACAATTTAAAAAAATGAAGAAAGACAGGTAAACTGAGAAGGGAAAGAGGTCCCAAGGATGGAAATTTCCACAGAGGCTACTTTCTTTTTAAAGGCCCAAATCTGAAAAGCTCCCCTTTTTCCATTAAATAGAGTGCTGAAAATAGATGGGCTCCATTCTGTGTTTCTCTCACTCCTTGCTAGAGATAACTCCTTAAAGAACTTTGTGAACTTCACATAACTCTTCATTAGGCTGAGATTAGCAGGACAGTGTAGTCCAAGAAGGGGCAGACCTCACTGACCTCCTAGTATCTAGGGACTTAATGAACATGGAACTAGCAAAGGCATTATGCCCATATATAAATGTTTTAAATTGGTTTATTACACCACATACTGTTTATGCCTTAGTTTTATAACTTAATGTTAATTCATAACAATTTCTTTGTGTCATGAAGTATTCTTTGAAAACATTACTGCTGTTGCTGTAAAATTCATCATAAAGGTGCATCACAACTAACTAAAGCTTTCCCTTCTTGGAAAAAAGCAATGAAACAAATATTGTGAGAAAAGTATGAATTTAAAAGGTAATATAAATATTTTAGTAGTAATAAGAGTTCACTTTAAAACAAATTGGATTATTTGGAATAGAGGATAATTATATCCTGAAGAAAATTTACTAGGAATATGCAACAGCTCTGAACTAGCTTGCAGTTATTTAACAAGTTTAAAGGCAAAATTGAATCATACTAGACATTATGTACATCATACTGGAGTATGACAAAAATTAATACATTTATAGACAATATTTGCAGTACAATTAATAAACTATATCTAGTGAACATAAATTTGTCACAGAATGTGTAAATAAATGAGAGGATTCTTTTCTCTATTTTTTTGAGGTGGAGACGTGCTCTTGTTGCCGAGGCTGGAGTGCAATGGTGCAATCTCGGCTCAACACAACCTCCGCCTTCTGGGTTTGAGCACTTCTCCTACCTCAGCCTCCTGAGGTAGCTGGGACTACAGGCATGCATCACCATGCTAGGCTAATTTTTTTGTAATTTTTAGTAGAGATGGGGTTTCTCCATGTTGCTCAGGCTGGTCTCAAACTCACAACCTAGGTGATCCACCCACCTCAGCCTCCCAAAGTGCTGGGATTACAGGCGTGAGCCACCTTGCTCGGCCTGCAGTAAATGAGACATTTACTAAAACTGGAAATGAGAGTAACCCACCCATTACAAAAAGAAAAGATTTTTGGTTGTTTCCAAAAGCAAGATTTGATTATACACACAAAATCATACCAAAACCAAAATTATTCAGGAATTCTAAAAATAAAGGTAAAGCAAAGCCACACCTGGAAAATTGAAACAGTGACAAAGGAGAGCATGTGATTATAATAATAAATAATAAAAATTTTAAGCCAAAATGTATTATGGGAGAAAAAGAAAGACATTTTGTGATATAGAAATTCATAATTTATAGTGAAAAGGAAACATTTGTGAGCATCTATGCCCCAGGTAACTTAGCAAATACCTCTATAAGTAGAAATTGGCCAAGGGATGCAAGAAGAAAATCATGTTAGCAAAAGGGGACTTGATCATTTCAGTCTCAGTAAAAGATCAAACAGTCAGAAACTGCATGTGGGTATAGAAGTCTACACAATGCAATCAACTAGATAAATATTGTGGATAAATATAGACAGTTATACTCTAATAATAGAGAATACATTTTATCCTTTTACATAGAACAATCACAGCATTGATTATATATTAAGTGCAGACATATTACAAACTGAGCCCCAACCAAAATACAGTCTGAATAGAATTTAAAAACACATTTTAAAAGGATTTTTTTGTGGATATTACAAATTTCTATTAAAAAATACTTGGGTGGAAAGGTAAATACCAGTTGAAGTTACATACTCTAAAAAATATTGAGTGCAAAACTATGTATCAGAAATTCTACACTATATCAGATCAGTTAGGAGATGAACAAATCATAGCCATAAATATTTATATCAATAAAAATGAATGAATAAAAATACATGAATTAATTTCCTAATTCAAAATGCTGGGGAGGGAGACAGAAAACACAAATTAATACAATAGAAAGATGAATAAAAGAAATTTTAAAGTAGAAAACCCATGAAGTATATCATAGATAAAGAGTATCTTTATTTACTAAATTGAAATCCAGTCCTCTGAAAAACAGACAAAATATGTGTTAAGTAAGATGCATAATTATAACTTAGGTTTTAAAAATTTTATGAATTCAGAATTCTTTTAATGAATCAGCTCAGAAAAATGTAGGACCTGGCAAGACTGAAATTTATTGAGGCATGGGTGATGTTGAAGTCTCGCACACAAAAACTGGAAACTAAGATAAGATTTAGTATTGGCAACAGAAGCCAAAATAGACAAATGGGACCTAATCAAACTCCACAGCTTCTGCACGGCAAAAGAAACAGTCACTAGAGTGAATCGGCAACCAACAGAATGGGAAAAAATTTTTGCAGTTTACCCATCTGACAAAGGGCTGATATCCAGAATTTACAAAGAACTCAAACGGATTTACAAGAAAAAAACAAACAAGCCCATTCAAAAGTGGGCAAAGGATATGAACAGACACTTTATGAAAGAAGACATATATGAGGCCAACAATCATATGAAAAAATGCTCATCGTCACTGGTCATCAGAGAGATGCAAATCAAAACAACACTGAGATACCATCTCACGCCAGTTAGAATGGCAATCATTAAAAAATCTGGAGACAACAGATGCTGTAGAGAATGTGGAGAAAAAGGAACACTTTTACACTGCTGGTGGGAGTGTAAATTAGTCCAACCATTGTGGAAGACAGTGTGGCGATTCCTCAAGGCCTTAGAAATAGAAATTCCATTTGACCCAGCAATCCCATTACTGGGTATATACCCAAAGGACTATAAATCATTCTACTATAAGGACACATGCACACGAATGTTCATGGCAGCACTGTTTACAATAGCACTGGAATCAACCCAAATGCCCATTGATGATAGACTGGATTGGGAAAATGTGGCACATATACACCATGGAATATTATGCAGCAATCAGAAATGATGAGTTCATGTCGTTTGTAGGGACATGGATGAATCTGGAGAACATCATTCTCAGCAAACTGACACAAGAACAGAAAATGAAACACCGCATATTCTCACTCATAGGCGGGTGATGAAAAATGAGAACACATGGACACAGAAAGGGGAGTACTAAACACTAGGGTCTATTGGGGGGAAAAGGGGAGGGCCAGTGGGAGGGGGAAGTGGGGAGGGATAGCCTGGGGAGAAACGCCAAATGTGGGTGAAGGGGTGAAAGCAAACAGAACACACTGCCACGTGTGTACCTATGCAACTGTATTGCATGCTCTGCACATGTACCCCAAAACCTAAAATGCAATAAAAAAATAAGGTAAAAAAAAAAAAAAGATTTCTATGTTGCAGGTTGGAGGCAGAGATCCTTGGGGTACTTTGGTCTTTGCTCTTCAGGCCTTCAAATAATTAATGAGATGCAATCGTAATATAGAGGGTAATCTCCTTTACTCACACTACTGATTTAAATATTAATCACCTCAAAAAAGCAGTTTCATAGTAATGTTTATTGGTGGGTGAACAAATAACTGGAGATCATAGCCTGGCATATTATTGGTACAATTCTGTAAAGCAAAGTATTAGCATAATTACTGGGACATATGATGACAATATGAAGTAAAACAACTTTTGGGAGGCATGATTGGGATATAGCATAAGAACTGTAGTCAGAAAATAATACTGTATCGTGCTAATTTCCATATTTCAATCATTTTATTGTGGTTAAGTAATAGAAAAAACACACTAAAATATTTTTATTTTATTTTATTTTTAATTGGGACGGAGTTTCGCTCTTGTTACCCAAGCTGGAGTGCAATGGCGCGATCTCGGCTCACTGCAACCTCCGCCTCCTGGGTTGAGGCAATTCTCCTGCCTCAGCCCTCTGAGTAGCTGGGATTACAGGCACGCACCACCATGCACAGCTAATTTTTTGTATTTTTAGTAGAGACGGGGTTTCACCATGTTGACCAGGATGGTCTCGATCTCTTGATCTCGTGATCCACCCGCCTCGGCCTCCCAAAGTGCTGGGATTACAGGCGTAAGCACCACGCCCGGCCCAACACACTGAAATATTAAGGAAGAAAGGACGATTTACTCTCCAATGGACAGATAGATAAAGAAAATGATACCACAAATTGCCAAAATATTAACAGTTGGGGAATCTGAGTGATGTATGTGCTTTCCCTGCAACTCATCTATAGATGTTTGATTTTTTTAAGTCACAAATAATATTTTTGAAATTTATGTAGATTAATTCTCTAAATATGAAAAGCATTGCTATAAACCTTTTAGAAAAAATAGTTAAAATATCAGACTAGAAGAAGATTTCTTAAATAAGTCAGAAATACAAAAAAATTGTATAAATGTAAAATGTGTTTATAACATAATATGCTTGTCTGAAAAAGTATAGCGAAGTAAATGACAGACCATGCAGATTTAACTATATTAAGATTTATAATGTTTGATTTATACCTCTCTTTAATTTTTAAGAAAATAAATTATAACAATATGTAGTCAGTACAACTATCTTCCCAAGCTCTAGATAACCTCTGAAGTTAGCATATAAATAAATCCCATATGACTTTGAATGATTACCACATGTGTGCATGTGTATATATGTGTGTGCCATTTTTTGCATTATTAAATTTTATATTAATGGCAACACACTAATCCTATCATTTTGCAACCAATATAACCAACTGAAGATTAGTATCCAGAATAGACAAATATCTTTAAATGGATAATAAATAGGTAAGCATACAAATTTTAAACAAGGACAACAATGACAGGCAGGCAACTCATCAAATGAGCAGAAGATATATGAAAACATGCCCATTCTCACTAGTAATCAAATTAATCAAAACATAAATAAGGCACCATTTTTTAATCCTCAGATTAGAAAAACTAATGTCTGGATTCACCAAACACTGACATAGCGTGAAGAAGTGGAAACCCTTGGACATAGCTGGTTAGAGTGGAAATTGGTATTCATATTTTGGATAAAAATATATTTTAATACATTTAACAACATTTTAATAATGTTTAATACACTTAAAATATGCATATCCCAGCAATTTTGCTTTAAAATATTTACCTTTGAGTCACTCTTCTATGCTGAATCACTTACAAAAGCATTTTTCTTAGCAGAGATTGTAAAAATAAAAAAAGAATAAATATACATTTTCCTCAGTAGACAAATGAGTAATCTATTTTGTTCATATTTTCAATACTTTGCTGCAGTTAACATTAATAAAAACCACTTTATGGTATCAACATGTATGTAACTTAAAAACATTATGTTCGATCTAAAAAAGTTTACAATGTGATAGAAACTGTATGTTTCCCATTAACATAAAATTTAATCATGGAGACTAATAGTACGTACATTTTTATGCATATCTGCATACACAGTAAAGATACCAAAACGTACAGGATTCATACACATGAACTTCAGGATGCTATTTATCTAGCAGTTGGGTGAAAGGTTCTTCTGGCAGTATACTATTGTAACTGTTTTTAATAAGAAGAAAGTGGTGTGAAGCAAACACTGAAAAATATTAATACCTTTAAAATCTCTATGCAAGTACAAAGGGTCTGATATACTATTTTCTGTATTTTTGAAAGATTGACATTTGCCATAAGTAAATATACAATTTGTGCATTACAGTATTTTCCTATAACCTCATATTTAGATATATCATTATTTTATGAAAGTTATTTAGAAATTAGTTCTTAACTGCTCTCTAAAGTAAACACATATGCGTAATGCTATTAGGGTAGAATGCAAAATTATCCTGCTTTTCTGCCTGCAAAGAAACATATTTTATAACATCTTCACAGAAGATTTTGAAAGTGTCCTCTCTTTGGTCCATGAAATGCCAAAGTTCATCTTGTTATGGGAATTCTCACTACGACAGAATTTCTTAACCCTAATTTGTGGTGAAGATGTGAGAATAGAGTTATGCCATGATTCTCGGATGTGTCAATGTGAGAAAATGAAAAAGGTGGTTACACAAAGACGTCGCAATTCAGAGGTGCCAAACAAAATGTAATTTTGGAGAGAAATGGACTCCATAGAAGTCTTTTTTTCTCTGTCATTTAAAAACTTTCCAAATACTGTTTCCCCGTATAAATAGAAGATCAAAATAAATAATTTGAATTTCAATGTTACCAGAAACGCAATGCAGTTCCCTTTGAAGGAAGGATTTAAAGATTTTTTAAGAAACTGTAAATTTCCCCTTTAATTTGGAAACTCAGATTTACCATTGAGGCAGAGGACTATTTTTACCAGGGGATGGGAAGGAGGAATTGTAAAGCTCCTTTAGTGAGCTCCTTAAATTATAGAACTGTGAGCCAGGAAAAGTTAATTGACAGAATGCAGCCAAGAAACTTCTGACCAAGATTTTAACTTTTCTACAAAAATGAAATATGTAAATATTTAATCAAAAGTGTGTCCCTAGAAGTTAGTTTTTTGTCTAATTTTAATGCTTATTTGTATTTCCGTAACCTAAAACTTGTTAAATTGTTGACCTGAGTGGGTGTCGTATAGATCTGTGTGTGTGGTAGCACAGGGTGTGTGTGTGTGTGTGTGTGTGTGGTATTCTCCTATTGTCCCAGCTCTAGCTCTAGGAGAAAAATGGTTTATACTGGACTACAGTCAGATGCACATGCAGGCTCTGTTTTCTCCTTGCCTGAACATGGAAGAGAGGTTGTAAAAAGAACTGGATCTGTGGGCAATCAACAAGAAAATGTAGTTCTGGTTTTCACAATGGTTCATGAGTTAAAAATAAATCAATGGGATGCTGGGAAATGTCTTTTGGTAGTAGTAGTACAATTTTCCTGACTGGAGCAGATGACATTAAAATAGGATACTTCTTCAGATGGTTGATGGTCCTACCGTTAGTGATATAAATAAAGCGGTTTCTCCTATAAGAGAAAATGGTCTCTTCTTTCTACAAGGTCTAGGGTCCGTGGGCCACATATCAGAAATATTACTATAAGCTGCTCATTTTCTTTTGTTCCAGCCCTCTCCCGCAACTTACAAGACATCCCATCACTACTACTTATGGGAATTCACAGCTGTCCAAAATCTCCCCACATTCCTGAATACTGCTGCAGGCAGAAAGCCCTGCCACTGCATAAAACCTCAAGTTGCTTGAGGTGGGATGTCCAATGCTCTCACCTCCAAGTAAAGGAGAATAGCTATTTTAACTGGGGAAAAGCAGAAGTAGCCAAACCCAACATACTGCAAAGAGGGACAATCCTGAGACCATATGCCTTTGCCATTAACATTGTATGGCTCTTACTATTGGGATTGAAGCAGGAGCCTGTCTCCCACGTAAGACACACCACAGACATAAGAGAGCTTGGTTGCTGTGAGGAAGAGTGGCAGGCATCTTGACAAATTCTCACATACAAAGGCCAGACGCAGGGAGTTGCCTAAGACTGGCAGAAGACTGAGATAACAGAAGGCCCTCCATCACAAGCCTATCATGATGGAAGCAGCAACTAATAGCAATCTACAACTGGGGGCAGTGCAATTGTGGACTGAGCAACTTCCTTTGTAGCACAGGTGCGCAGAGACAGCTGGGAAACGCAAGGAAACTGTCATTGCAGGGAAACTGACAGTGAATCACAGATGCTGAAAACACACATACCCACAAAACCAGCATGCCAGGCCCATCCCTCAAGGCAATCACAGATGAATTTCAAGCATTTGTGTACTACTGGTAACCAGAGCAACAATAAAACTGAAAACAGTTTAATCTCTGACAACGTTGACTTAACTCCTTCACTAACAGCCTGACAAAGAAAAAAGTGCCCATTTTCAGCATGCATATTATTTGTATGTCTTTACTGTTGTATACATGATATTTAGTATTTAATCGAAATGTATGAGGGAAAATGGAAAGAAAATTCTATAGTCAGTAGTAAAAACAGTCAAGAAAGCAAACTCAGATGACCCATATGTTGCAATTGTCAGAAAGACAATTTTTAAAACCTTAATTAATATGTTAAAGAGTCTGGTGGAAAATAGATAACAGATGGGGGATTGAAATAGAGATAGGAACTACAGGAAAAGAAAATGTCAAATAGAAATGCAAGAAATAAAAACAGAATATTAGAAATGAATAGTTCCTTTTTGGGGGCTCAACATTAGGGCAAATACACCAGAAGAAAGTTTAGTTCTGTTTAAGAAAATTGAACTACAAAAGGAATACAGCATTCCCTGATATAAAGGAAAATATTAAACTGTCTGGCATTTGAGTAATTATTATCCCAAAGGAAGAAGCGAGGAAGAATCTAGGGGAGAAGTGCTTGAAGAGGTAATAACTGAGAATTTTCTAAAACGAATAAAATCCATCAATCTATGGATCCAAAAAGCCAGAGCACACCATAGAAAGGTACATATGAAAACAAAGAAAAATACCTACACACATTATAGTCAAACTAGTGATTACTAAGGATAAAAAATAAAATCTTGAAAGCAGATAGAGATAAAAACATACAGAGGAGTAAAGACAAGAACTGTAAGGCAAATGTCAGTATTTAACAATCAATTATGCAACACAATTCCTATCAAAATCCCAACAGAATTTTCCAAGGATATATACAAGCCTATATAAAAATGTGTACAAGAAGGTACATAAATTAATATGGCTAGAAAAATATTTTAAAGGAAGAAATTTGGAGTACTTACATTATAAAATTTTAAGATATTATTACCATAATTAAGTCAGTGGAGGACTAGAAATGGGATACACACATAAATCAGTGAAAAAGAATAGAGAACCAAGGAATAGAACTAAACAAATATATTTAATTGATTTTTGATAGAAGTGCAAATGCAAATCAAGAAAGAAAGGATGCCTCTTCAACAAATGATCTGGAACAACTGGACATCAATAATAAAAAAAACTTTGACACATACCTTATACCTTACACCAACAGTGACTCAATGCAGATCACAGATCTAATGTAAAAACTCTAAAACGGCCAGGCGCGGTGGCTCACGCCTGTAATCCCAGCACTTTGGGAGGCCGAGGTGGGTGGATCATGAGGTCAAGAGATCGAGACCATTCTGGTCAACATAGTGAAACCCCGTCTCTACTAAAAATACAAAAAAAAAATTAGCTGGGCATGGTGGTGCGTGCCTGTAATCCCAGCTACTCAGGAGGCTGAGGCAGGAGAATTGCCTGAACCCAGGAGGCGGAGGTTGCGTGAGCCGAGATCGCGCCATTGCACTCCAGCCTGGGTAACAAGAGTGAAACTCCGTCTCAAAAAAAAAAAAAAAAAAAACCTCTAAAACTTACAAAAGAGAACATAAGAGGAATCTTCTTGATACAGTGTTAGTTAATGAGTTTTTAGACATGATACCAAAGTCGTGATCTGTAAAAGAAAAATAAATTGATAAAACAATTTTGACTTCATTATAATTAAAAACTAGCTTTACAAGTTCCCGTGGGTCTATAGTTGTTTCAAGTAATAAAATAAAATAAATAACTGTATTTTTATAGACTAGCAATGAAAAAGCCATTTATGAGTTATATTTTAGAGCTTTGTACACTGATGAATACAAAATATTGATGAGAGTAATAAAAAAAGACCTAAACAAATGAAAATCTATTAGCTTTTGACAAGATTAATTCTAAATTTATATGGAATAGCACAAATACTAGAATAGCCAAAACAATTTGGAAAGTAAGACCAATTCTGGAGACTTCACACCACTTGATTTCAACATTTACAGCTGCAGTAAATTAGAGGATATCTTATTTGTGGACAATAAATAAGTAAATGAAAACTGCTCGAAATCATTAGTCATTAGAGAAATGCAAACTAAACCAAACACAGACAACCCACCCCTCACCAAAACAATAGGTAACACCAAGTACTGATGATAATGGGAAGCAAGTGGATTCTTAATCACTGTGGGAATGTGAAATGACACAGCTACTTTGGAAACAGTTGAGAGGTTTCTTGTACAGCTAAACATACTCTCACCTTTTGAATCAGCAATCACACTTCAAGGGTTCACTCAGGAAAAATGAAAATGTACATCCACAGAATAACCTTTACAAGGAAGTTAATAGAAGTTTTATTAATAACTGTCTCAAACTATAAACAACTCTAATGTTCACTGACTAGTAAACAGATAAGCCAGTTGTGTGGAATATGAGTGAGCAATAAAAAGAATGAAAAAAATTATATATTCAATTTTAAACTGAATTACATTAAGTGAACTATCCCAAATTCAAAGCCTATGAACTGCATAACTCCATTTATTGATGTTTTGGAAAAACGAACTATTAGGACAGAAAATACATCAACTGTAACCTGAGCCAGGAGGTCAGTTAATTGAGTTGAACATAAAGGGACACAAGAGAATTTTGGGGGAGTGAGTGAATTGCTCTGTATCTTGTGGTTGCAATGGTTACATAACTGCATGAGTTTGTAAAAATTCACAGAACTGTATACTCAGATAGGGTGAAGATCTCAATAAGTCTGGCCTAAATTGAACTATAAGAAACTAAGATAGAACCATTCTTCACACAAATCCACAAAGAGGAAAGAAGTTTCCTCGTGCAGAGGTCAGTTAGTGAAATAGGGGCTAGCCATCTATAGAGGACTGCTGAGACCAGAGTAGTGAGTGACCCCCAAAAACTCCTTGACAAAGAAAAGCAGCAAAGTGGAAATATCTGAGGACATATTTGGAATATACAAGAGGAAATACTATGAGAATCTTCCCCAAATTACTGGAGGACTTTTTCAGCTAAGATACTTGCTGACATATGGGTGAAACCACATGCTCTAATAGTGTTAAAATTGTGATTTTTATTCATGCTTTGGTGATACCAGGAGCATATAGATTTTATAAATCACCCACACACTCTCACACACAAACACATATATCAAATTTATATTTACATCTATTATTTTCAAATCTGTGTGATTTTTTTTTTTTTGAATGGCAAAGCCAAGAAAACCATGCCAGAGTGAAGACTTTAGAACAACTGTTTCTATATGAAGGCAAGAATAACATGCAGAATTGTTTCCACAAATGTGAGCATGGTAATTGTGATCATTTTGTTCTGTTGTTTGTAAGTGTTCTAAAATGAACATAATATCATCTGTTCTCACACTGAAAGAAGCTGAAGTCTCTTTTGGATTTTGAACATTGAATAGAAATAAAGAGTTAAGGGAGGGAAAAAATGTAGCTGAGTTATATTGTTGAATATTGAAACATTAAAATATGCAAAAATCGTCCAGGTAGCAAATGTATTGGGGGATCACAATTGTAACCTGGTGCCTAAAATTATCTTACATTCTAGACATCCTTACGGTTCCTGTGTTGCAGTCCAGTCTCAGTGAGTCCTGGCTATGCTGTAGTTATATTTTTAAATCTTGTTTTTGCATTGCCATGAGATCTTGGAAAATTAAAATAAAAATTAAGGTGACCTCAGTCTGTTTCTGTCTTATATGTTTTAAAATAATCTACCCAGGGCCGGGTGCGGCGGTTCATGCCTGTAATCCCAGCACTTTGGGAGGCCGAGGCAGGTGGATCATGAGGTCAAGAGATCAGACCTTCCTGGTCAACATGGTGAAACCACGTCTCTACTAAAAATGCAAAAAATTAGCTGGGCATGGTGGCGCGTGCCTGTGATCCCAGCTACTCGGGAGGCTGAGGCAGGAGAATTGCCTGAACCCAGGAGGCAGAGGTTGCGGTGAGCCGAGATCGCGTCATTGCACTCCAGCCTGGGTAACAAGAGCGAGACTCCATCTCAAAATAAGAATAAGAATCTATCCAATGGTTGAATCAAGAATTCTGTGTCTTGTTTTATACTCTAATAACTAGGTTTAATCCCTGATTCAGATACCAAGTGTCAAATATATATTCCAGACCAAATTCAGGAATAAATATTTTATTCTTGCCCCACTCAAGATTTCTAGAGACTGCCACTTTCATTTCAGTTCCCCACAATGATTTAAGTTCTGCCTGGTAATTTAACTTCCGTTATTAGAGACGCAGCACCTGCTGCTGGGTCAGCCTGTGTCCTTTTATACAGAGTACCTTCAGCCGATTTATATCTATTCTTCAATTATATTCCAAGACAAACTCTATCACTGATGGGCAAAATTGCTTATTACCTATTTCCTGCCATCATAAATTCTGCACATCACGCTCCTGTACAGTCAGATTTCCTCCTATTGCGTGTAACTGGTTACAGCTTTGCTTTAACCAAATTCTTTTTTACCATCTCCTCCCTGAGAACACAGAAAGACTGTATATTCTAGCCTATTGTGAGGTTATCTGAGAATGGTATGAGTAGTTCTAGTCAATGACCTGTGAAAGGAGGTCCGATGTGTCATTTAGGGGTTATAGAGCAGCTGAGAGTACTCTACATTTTCTCTTCCTCTGCAATAGTGATTGTGCAGTCAAATGATGAGATGGTTAAGCCAAGGGACGGAAAAAAGCAAAACAAAACCGGATTGCCAATACACATGGAGAAGGAGCCTGGGGAGTAGCCTGAGCTGAATTGTAAGTGTAGCATGAGTGAGAAAAAAGCCTGTGAAGTGTTAAACCACTGAGGTTTTGGAGTTTGTTACTTATATCACTGCTTGTCTGTCTTTAGTTCATAAATCTCTCTAAGGCCTGCCTGTCACACATAACTACAAACCTGTTAATTCTGTAGACCAATTCCAAATTTGTACTGCTAAAAATACCCTTGAAGAGTCATGGTATGCCACTATACCTATGAGATCCCCATAGTGCTCAATAAAATTGTGAATTAGATTATATTTGTTTTTGCTGATTAAGTTCCCCCATCAGTGCTACCACATCCCCTTTTCAAACTCCACTAAAGGTCTTTCTACTCTTAAGAGTCTTTATGTTTAATAATATGAGTTGAGTTCTACTTTTATTATAATATCTGAGAGTATTTTAACAAAGAAATGAGAATCTGTTTATTGGAATTTTGATAGTAATGCATAAGGAATTCATCTGGAGGTTGCACATGTCATCCTATCTTAGACCTTATTACAATGAATATTTTTCATCATCAGATCTCTCTGGTATTGATCTATAAGAAAAAAAAGTGAAATGTAAGAAACTGAAAAAAAAGTACCAATCTGGGACTTCAAAATGCTGTAGAATGAAATTTCAGTCCTCTAAAATTAGAAGGATATTTCAGTTTTCAATCTTTTATTTTAAATTCTGTTGTATATAATTATATATAATTATTATTTCTGTATATGTTGATATGTATATAGAATAAATTAATATTATATTAATTAAATGTACTATATATTCTACATTTCATTATATATATAATTAAAAAGTTGGGTAGAAGGTGACTGGGTACATTTTCACATCTAGTCACATGTAAGCCATTTACAGAGGCTTCAAATTCCATTGCACATATGACTTTTCAAAGGTCAATGTATGTTGAATGATACATTGACTGTTTTAATAATAAAATTCTCATGCAACAATATTCTTTTTCATTACATTACTTCAAAAAGATGAACTAGGTGCTAATATATAGATTATTTGCAAAATTAATATATAAAGAGATAATTCCCTATTTTTATTTTGTGGCAGTCAGATAATCTAAATCTAAAGTGCTAAATAGATTTTCTGCAATTCTTTAGCATTAGTTGCAAGTATTTATGCTCTGTAAAGTTAATAAGATTTGTAATCATATGGCATTTCTTTATGACTTGGTTTTTAATTAGGGTGCAATATTAAAATATCACTAAGTAATAAAACTGCAAAAGAAATTATTTGCCTTCTTTGATAATTTACAGAATATTTATTATTGCAGAATATTCTCTTTTAGTCAAGCTTAATTGAGAAATAGAGTAGGAAATGAAAAATCCACAGAAACCTGTAGAGTTCTACAGTTCATAAAATTAAAGCATGAAAAACAATCTGATTTAAAATATGCTTATTATGTGTTTTAAATATCTGCTGATGTTCATGTTTTTCTATCTCCAACACTACCCCTTTAGTTCAATTATCTTATTCATCTTACTTTACTTATCATCCGAACTGGTGTTGACTTTTTATTCTCCTTTATCTTCAGAAGTCAACCAGAGTGAACATTTTAAAACATAAATCCTATCATGACAATTTCTTTTCAGTTCTATTGGCTGTTGCCCATTTTCACACCTATCCAGAGCCTGAAAACTGGAGACTATTTCCTAGATGTCTTTGCCAAAAGGGTTCAGAAATTACTTAGATTCTACCCATATGATACAGCCTTACAGGACTAGAGAAGCAGAGCAGTAGAATACATTCTTTAATGGCAGAGGCAATGGACAAGTGGACTGGAGCATGCATGAGATTTTGCAGTGATTAACCTGACTTTATTTCCCTCTTTGAGGTCATAGGGCTGAGTTGACATTGGTGGTTGCTTTTTCAACTTTACCGACCTCTGTTTTACAGCAACTTTTTTTTCTTTAACATAAAAAGAAAACCTCTGTAGCACAGACTGAGGGCACCTGAAAGATAATGATGGTCTTTTCTGGAGTTTGCTCTTTCAGTTATTCTAACAGATTTGTTAGTAATTATTTCCCTGTATAAAATAGCTTCTGTCTGAAATACATAGACTGTTTTCTAGTTTCCTAACTTAATACTGACTCGTACTTACTCCTTAAAATTGCCAGTGGCTTTCTATTGCTTTATGCATGAAGCACAAAATACTTTACAAGGTTCTGGTCCAGCCGTGTCTAGTACCAGTCATCCATGTTTTGGAATTCTACAGCTGCTGAAGTCTTCACAAAAGCTCTGAACACTATTATAGTTTTCTTACTTCTGGTATCGATCAGCATGCCTAATCCTGCCAGGGCAGAAATAAATCACTACTTTCTAATATCTTCATTTCTAGTTCGCCCTTTACAATCTCTTCTAATAACGTTGCCAGAATTTTTTTCTTAATATTTTCCTGCTGAGAACATGTAATTATTCCCTAATGTCTACTAAAGAAAATACAAACTTGATCTTTGAAGTCAAATCACTGCTCTACATTATCCACATAAATATGTGTGTGTGTGTGTGTTTAATGATTATTAAATCCAATCAGTTAACCAGTTAACCGCAATATAAGACTATATTGTGGACCAAATATAAATGAGAAGTATCTCCAAAGATGCCTGGCCCTGTCATTTAGACAGTTCAGAACTCAGGTGCTTTTTCTTTCTTTTGTGAAACATAGGTATATTATAATGTATAGCTTATATAGCTGTTTATATTATATTATATTATATATTATATTATATTATATTATATTATATTATATTATATTATATTATATATAATGTATAATGATGTATAATATAGTCCAGAAAGGACCAGCATTACTTTCCTGGGTTGAGCCCCAGGTCCCCATGCTGTGTGCATCCTAGGGACTTGGTGCCCTAGGTCACAGCCACTCCAACCATGGCCGAAAGGGACCAATGTAAAGCTTGGGACATGGCTTGAGATGGTGCAAGCCTCAAGCCTTGACAGTTTTCATGTGGTGTTGAGCCTGCAGGTGCACAGAAGTCAAGAATTAAGGTTTGTGAATCTCTGCCTAGATTTCGGAGGGTATATGGAAATGTCTGAGTATCCAGGCAGAAGTTTGCTGCAGAGGTGGGGCTCTCATGGAGAACCTCTGCTAGGGCAGTGCAGAAGGAAAATGTGGGTGGAGCCCCTACACAGAGTCTCTACTGGGGCACTGCATAGTGGAGTTGTGAGAAGAGGGTCACTGTCCTCCAGACCCCAGCATGGTAGATCCACTGACTGTTTGCACTGTGCTCCTGGAAAAGCTGTGGACATTCAATACCAGCCCATGAAAGCAGCCAGGTGGGAGGCTGTATCCTGCAAAGCCACAGAAGCAGAGCTGCATGAGACCATGGGAACCCACCTCTTGCATCAGTGTGGATGTGAGACATGGAGTCAAAGGAGATCATTTTGGAGCTTTAAGATTTAACTGCCCCGCAGGACTCTGGACTAGCATGGGGCCCGTAACCCTTTTGTTTTGACCAGATTCTCCCATTTGAAATGGTTGTTTTTACCCAATGCCTGTACCTTCGTTGTATCTAGGAAGTAAGTAACCTGCTTTTGATTTTATAGGCTCATAGGCAGAAGGAAGTTGCCTTGTCTTGAATGAGACTTTGGACTGCGGATTTTTGAGTTAATGTTGAAATGAGTTAAGACTTTGGAGGACTGTTGGGAAGGCACGATTAGTTTTCAAATGCAAGTACATGAGATTTGGGAGGAGTCAGAGGCAGAATAGTATGGTTTGGCCACATCCCCACCCAAATCTCATCTTGAATTCCCATGTGTTAAGGAAGGGACCTGGTGGGAGGTAATTGAATCATGGGGAAGTTTTATCTGTGGTGTTCTTGTGACAGTGAATAAGTCTCACAAGAGCTGATGGTTTTAAAAAGAGGAATTACCCTACACAAGCTCCTCTCTTTGCCTGCTGCCATCCATGTAAGATGTGACTTGATCCTCCTTGCATTCTGTCATGATTGTGAGGCTTCCACCACCATATAGAGCTATAAGTCCAATTAAACCTCCTTCCTTTGTAAATTTCCCAGTCTTGGGTATGCCTTTATTAACAGCATGAAATGACTAATACAGGCCTGGTGGGAGGTGAATGGATCATAGAGTTCTCATGAATGGTTTAGCACCATCTCCCCTTGGTATTGTATAGTGAGTTCTCATGAGATCTGGTTGTTTAAAAGTTGTATCACCTCCCCCATCTCTCTCTTCCTCCTGTTCCAGTCATGTGAAGTGCCTCACTCCCCCTTCACCTTCTGCCATGATTTCAAGTTCCACAAGGTCTCCCTAGAAGCTGACGTCACCGTGCTTCCTGTACAACCTGCAAAATGGTGAGTCAATTAAACCTCTTTTCTTGTGAATTACCCAGTCTCATGTATTTCTTTATAGCAATCAGAGAATGGTCTAATACATATGGCCATAGAATAATTCAGGTGGTCTAATTTCTTTGAAGATATATCATAGGGGAACATAGAATTGTGATCCAAATACATGCAGTTCTATCAACAATAACCCTCTGTTCTTCATTTTAAAAGTGAAATAGTTGAGATTCAAACAGACTCAGCCACAAAAGCTTTTAAGAGTGAAAAGAAATATCTATTTTTCTTTTGACTACCAAGAAAATAATGAGGCTAAACTCATTAAAATTTCAGCATGGAATCAAACCCTAGTTTTTCTATATAATCCAACTACATAAATCAAATGAAGTAATTTTATGTAAATAATAAGTGAATGAACCACATACTGAATAAGCTCCATATTCTTGAAATTTTTCTACAGCTTTAAAATGAAACTTTAATTGAACATTTTTGCTTTTATAGTTGACTACTGTCAACCAGTGAGGTGGCTGCTTGATATGTTTTGCTCTGGCTGAGTGTGAAAAGAAAAGGAGGTTTGTGGGGGAGATGGCTTTTATTTCTATATAGATGTTGGCAAAAATGGAAAGCAGAGGACTGAAAATTACTAGTTAGGTACTGTACATCCTGTTTGTGAAAAAGGTCCTTTTTCACATGAATGTCAATGAGAATTCTCTTTATCCTTAAATTTTCTAGCACATAGTGTCAGTATATTATTCTGACATTCATTATAACAAAAGAAATGTTGAAATTATGAGTTTTAGTGTAAAATCCTTCTGTGTACTAGTTCCTCTAAAGGTGTTTTGTTTTGCTGATATTATAGTTATTCATATTGAGTACCCAGTCTTGCTTTAGTTTGTATTATTTCTTTTATTTGGGACCACAAGAGTCACTTAAAAGAAATAGTGATATGTTTCTTTTGCCTGACAGTCATCAATATTTTAGGTGACTAACTCCATTTTTGCCGCATAAATTTATTCATAAAATGTTCTTTGTTTTACTATGATATCTCATTGTTCTCTAATAAAAATAGGCTTTCACTTTATACAGATGTATAATACGGTAAATTCTCCACAGTAGTAAAATGTATTTAGAATATGACTTATAGAATAGCCTTACCTTAGAGAACTAGCCTTGTTAAGCTTTAGAAGTTACAGAGAGCAGTGTCTGTATTCTCAGTTATTTAAGAGCAGTTGGTTAAAAAGTGACTATATAATGATATCCAATGATGATAGATCATCTATAGCTGTTTCATGCATTGCATTGGAGGATATGTAAATTTATCTGAAAAGTAAAATGTACCTTGATACCTATGTAGGTAGCAGAGGAGCTATAACACTTTGTGAAATATACATAAAACTTAAAGCATTATGTTTTTTAAAAAATAAGTGATTATGTTTTACTGTGTTTTATTTCTCTACAGACATGAAAATTAGTGTTTGCTTCCCAGAGTAATCTTCAAATTAGATATAGTCTTAAACTAAACAGACACCCAATTCTTGAAATAAACACACACACATGAATGCACACACACACACACACACACAGGCATACACCCACACTATAAAAGATATATAAATAAACATGGAGCTCATTCCTGGGAAAAAAATGCCATCTACTTTCTGAAAGTCCTTATTTGATTCAATAAAAAATGAAGTAAGCATATAAATTTCTATGAGTATTGACTATCAGGGAAAAAATTTTTATTCGAAAATAAAAACATACTTTTTCAAAAGTATTTTCTGAATATATTGAATTTTGAAGTGTCAAATACTGAAATAAAGGTATCAGTGCCCATATTTAGGGAGAAGATATCCCTTAAAAACTTAACAACTGAATTGTTTTTACAATACTCAGTCAATGTCCCAGACTCCCTCTCCCTAGTGAGTGTAACTAGAAAAACAGGAAGGATGGTCACTGGATTCCTGAAGGGAAAACCACAGCTTTTTCCTCCTACATTAAAAGAGAAGGATTTATTCTTCCTTAAAAATCCTACTCAGTATGTCTCAAAAATATTCAATGAAATGGGGATGTCTAAAACTAAGAGGGATAAATATTTCGCTTTCCTTTGGCTGTATGCTTTTACCAAACTATGATCTATTTATTTTGTCTCCGTGACTAAAGATTAAAGAGAGTGAGAGAGAGCCAGCAGGGCAGAGAGAAGTGGCAGCATGAAGCAGTCTGCATGCCCGTCATTTGGCAAGAGAAGGACTGTTAGCCCCCCATGGGTTAAGTGGCAATGAAAACCAGCTGGGCGTGAGATGTCTTGCTGGTAGGCTGCCTAAGAGCACCAAGCAACAATAGATTGTGTGGTGGGCTGCCAAATGCAGGATCTGGGAAAGGGAAAATTATGTGAGCTAGAATGAATTTCCCACATTAAGTTGCAGTGCTGTGAAGAAGTTACTTACAGTTTACCCTGAAATAACTGGCTCTACAAGGATGCTGGCATTTGGGCACTTACCATGTACAAGGCATTGAGAGGCAGCAAGGCTGGACATGAGCACACTAAGTCTATACCACTTTCATGATATTCACATGTCTTTTGTATATCTCCTATCCCTCCTAATTCTGGCACTACAAATTTCTTTCTTTTACCTACTGAAATTCACTATAAGTTTTCATTTTGAGAAACAGTGCCCCCCACACACACATTCAAATATAATAAAAAATTATAGAATTAATTTTCTATAAGCAACCAGGTGGAAAATTCTACAGCTTCATGCAGTTAAACATCACACAAAGAAGGAGGAGAGTGTCAGTACTGAAAAACTTACACAGGATGTTTGCTTGTTGAAAGGAGAAACTCACATCTAACTTTCTCACTGGAAGTCACCTTAACATTTGGGGTTACTGCCTTGTAGTGTCACACACTAGGAAGGTTTGTGTAGGTGTATGTATACATAGATACACACAAATATGTCTGTGTGCCATATATACATGATATTATACAAATATGTAATTATGTTTGGTTATTTTTCAGAGAAGAGATAAAATATTAGCAAAAATACTGCTTTTACTTTTTCTTTACAAAACCTATTTTTTAAACTTTGGGTTAATGTTTTAATTGATAATGTCAGCTGCAAAGATAACTGGCTCTACTGTAAGTTATGCAAGCCTTAGAGACATTATAGAGACTTCTGAAATAAAACCTTTTAAAATTAATAAATATACATTGGCCATGTCATAGCCCTTTACATTTCAGTTACAACACTAACTAGATAAAATATGATAAATATAACTATGATTAATTATCCAGATATTTTAATATATAACTTTATATTATACAAAGAAAACAATACATTTTGAGAAATGTGTATACAAACAGACACATTTCTGCATAGATGTATTTTTATTCTTCAAAGCATGTATGTAATAATTGGAAAATGTAAAACCTTCTCTTTTCTGTGTCTTCATATGGATATAGAAGAGAGAGAAATTTACTTTTATACTACCTATTGTCTTAAATGATCTTGAATAATTAAGTCCAGTTTTGAAATTTTATTACTACACCATTATTTCTTTACTAATTTTTGGATTTTTAACTCTGCTTTGATATTTAAGATATTTTACATCTTTATTTCTTCTGAAAGTATAACATGTCTGGGATATAATATATAATAGAATATTAGTAACTTTAATAAAATGACCACAAATTGGAGAAAATCATATCAAAATTCCTTGGTATTAGAACACATTGCTTATTGTTGAGACTTCGTGAATCTCAAATGCCTATCTCAATAGTTAACACTTATAATTTTCAACCTAACTTAATACTTTTTAAGGTAAGCTAATTGGATTGCAAATATTTATGATGAAAGATAAAAATTAAAAAAACTCATCTTTCTATACCCATTTTTATAGGTCCTAAGGATACATAAATATATATGGAAATATATATGTAGTATATACCATATATTATATAGACAAGTATATATATGGTACATATTTGTGCTGTGTATGTATACTATATACAGTAGTCAGTCTTGGATCAAGATCATTCAATTTCTACATAAATATTACAATTGTATTATGTGAACTATGCTGCCAAATTAGATTCCAATGAAATGTAAACTAAGTAGAGACTAGAGGAAACGTACAAAAAATAGTGAAAAATATATGCATTGTTTTCCTATAAAATTTATGGATTTCCATTGCAAATTATTATCTCACAAATGCATTGTAATTACATGCATCCATGAGTAGACTTGTAATTGACACAGAAAAATTCCATATCTGGAGTGGTATTTACCTGAGCATGTAGTATGGGATGGGAACTAATTGGTAAAAATCAAACAGCAAGATGGAGAGGCTGGGTGCAGAGTGGACTTTATTAGCAAGCTATATTAAGATGTCAAGCATGAAATTAGTGGAATAGAGAGTATGTTTGGGGAAGAAACAGAGGTTAGAACTTGGTGAGTAGAATGAGAAAGTGAGCACATAAGAAGGGGCAGCTATCCATCCTACACTATGACTAAAGTGTCTATAATCATACAAATAAAGAGTATGAAAATTTACAGTTTGAGTAGAAATATAACACATGCAATTTAAAATTAATTGTTTGGCTTTTAAAGAACATGTCACAAATATCTCTGTTTTTATATTTGTGCATCTTATTTGAATTGTTTTTAGTTTCATATGGTATTATAGGAAGATGTCAAACATTTGTTGATACAGTTACTTTAAAAGTGCCCAGACATACACAAGGATGCTTTGAGAGAAAAAAGCATGTTCCAACTACATAGAGATATACAATTGCATTTTCAAAATAGCAATAAAAACAACTGATTTTTTACAGTAGAGAAATTATTTATAAATAAGTGTGTGTATTATTCAAAGTGCTTCTAACTTTTTGGTGTACAAATTACTATAGCTACCCTTATTATTGACTATATGTAAAATGTTTTTAAATTAAAATCTAAGGTTTCAGTGGTCATATGATAATTTTTTTCAAATATCTTTCTCAAAATTTGTAAAATTAAAAAGGAATGCAAACAAAACCATACACAGCTCACCTTGCTAGCATTAATAAAAAAGAGAAAAAAACCATAAACTTTAAATCATTTAGAGTAATGCTTCAATTCTGACAATGCTAGGGTTAGGACTAGGTAGAAGTAAATGAGACACGACCCTTGCAGTGAAATTTAGGTGTGTCCCAGAGCCTTAGTAATCAACAAAAATACGCTGGTCCTCGTGGTTCATGCCTGTAATCCCAGACTTTGGGAAGCAGAGGTGGGCAGATCTTCTGAGATTACGATTTCAAGACCAACCCGGCCAACAAAGCGAAACCCCATATCTACTAAAAACACAAAAATTAGCCAGTCATGGTATATCTGTAATTCCAGCAACTTAGGAGGCTGAGGCAGAATTGCTTGAATCCAGGAGGCAGAGGCTGCACTCGAGCATGGGTGACAAGAGTGAAACTGCATCTCTGAAACAAACAAACAGAAAAAGGTAAATAATAACTTAATGCAATGGTTTAAAATCAAAATTAATGCAAAGAATTCATTATTAACAGAATATTGAATTTTGAATAAAGACAGGCTCTCTTAGTTCTCATGGTGCCAGGATGAAGGTGAGGCGGCTGAGGCAAGTTGCACCAGTGCAGGATTAGATTCTGTCTTTATTAATTATTACAGCTTGGAGACCCTTAGAGATGTGTATGAAGGGAAAGAAGGAAAGAATAGAATAAAAGTAAAGAGCTTTCAAAATAAAAGAAAGGAGACACCAAAATCTCTCCTTATCCCAGACCACTGTCAAGAACATCATCCATTAAATAGCTTCATGTTATTATACTGACAACAGATAGTCTTGAACCAAGAAACTTATCAACAAAATGCACCAACACCACAGAAAGCCATCTTATGAAGAAAAAAGAAAATATAAATCATAGCAGTTTAGCAAATAAACTTCCTCCCAAAGGAACCTAACATGAAGCATACTGAAACACAACATGCCAATCTGAACTAAATATATTCTAATGAAGATTTAAATATTTAAAAGGCAAGCCTAAAACCAGAAATGCAAATAAAAAGAGAAATGAATTAAATTAAATTCAACGAGTTGAATGAATTTAGGGAAAAAATGCAGGAAAAGACTAATCATCTCAGAAATGTAGAACAAGTTGCAAGATTTTAATGATAATGTAAAAAAGGGAAACAGAAAAAATAAGCATTAAAAAAGACAAAAAATGAAGAAAAAAGTAAAAAGAGTCAGTAGCTGAAAGTAGTTGAAATGAAGACAGACACAGAAGGTCTAATATTCATATAATAGAAACAAAAATCAAACAGAATTAATGTTTAACAGTAGAATCCAAGAAAAATTTCTATAAATAAGAAATAATATACATCTACATATTAGCAAAGTTCACTGTTAATCTAGGTGCACTAAACTGGAATGACCAACTTGAATCATCTTCTAAGAACACAAATTGGCATACAGATATATAATAAAATCCTTGGTGACTCCAAGCAAAACTATTTATTTATTCATTTAAAAGGTAGAAAACATAAATACATAGATAAGAACAACATGCATAGGGGCTAGGGGCTATCAGAGGGAGGAGGGTGAGAGAAGGAGGAGATTGAGGAAAAAGAACTAATCGATACCAGGCTTATTAATTGGGTGATGACATAATTTGTACAACAAACGCCCATGACACATGTTTAACTATGTAATAAGCTTGCACATCCTGCACATGAACTTACAAAAAAAAGTAAGACCATAAAAAACCCGAAACACCCAATGTAATTCTAATCCATGTTGTCACGATAATAACTGCAATTGTCTAAGAATTTCAAAGGCTTTTGTTGATTAATTGGTGAATGTATCTTATTCTCAGCGAAAAAGCTATATGAGATGACAATTTGGTGACATTTATAGCTAACTGCATGCACATGCAGACATACACAGACATACACATCTATCATACATATGAATGCATTTGAGGTGATTGCATTTACTAGGGTGGCTACCTGGATTAGGATTACTTTGACCTTTGCTGAGGAAAGAATTCAGGGATATTGTCTGGTTAATACTGCAGAAACCTGAGATATACTCAAGGATTTAGACATAGGGATGCATATTGCTGCACCATTTCCAATCGGGAAAGAGAGAAAAATAAATATTTTGAAATGTGGAAATACTTTAGAAAACTAGAATGCATTTTACTAAACTATCAAAAAAACTACATCTGTATATATTGATACGACAAGATTTTGCTTTATATCTTATGTAGTAATTCCTATTTTTTCCTGGTATTTTTATGTAGGCAGGCATAGAAAAAAAATAATTCTTTATACAGAAGGCATAAAATTAAACTTAAAAACATCTTGATCAGCTGAGTAATCTGTGTGGCCTTACTACAAAATTATTAATTTACAATAATGGATATTATTAAATTGAGCAATATATGAAATCCTAAAATAAATAGCATATATATTCTCATTCTACACAGAACTACTTAATAAATCACTTATAATGAATTGAATTGACTTATTTTATACTTGTCAATTTTAATGGCATGTTGTCTAACCCATTCACTTTCATTGGAAGAAAATAGTAAATTTAAAGTTCCATTAAACAAGACCTGATTTTTTTCAGATAATAGTTGTGTATAAATTCCCAAAATGTCAAAAGGATTTTATTTAATAACTCTTTAACTCAATAAGCAAAATACAAACTCTCTTATTAAATGGTTCAAGAAATAACAAATCTGGTTTTGCATCATATTTCTCAAGATCAACATGCTAAGAAGTCAAAGGCTAAATAGCATATTCAAAAAACTTAATAAAAGGAACTGTGAGTATAAGATTTGATTTTCAGTCCAGCTATTGTTCAAATACAAATGCTATTGAAAATTTTTTTTAATATGAAACAACTCAAGAACTATGGCATACATGTATTCTTTCTGAAGAATGTACAAAACAGTGAGCTACACCCTTCCAAGAAATGACTGGGGATTAATGATGAATGTTTGATATGTATTGAAATGTACAACTAAGACTAAAATAAAGTTTAAGATATAGGTACAAGAATGCACTCTAAGTGTTACATATTCTGAGAAGGAATAATGTAACAAACAGCAAAATTTTTAAAAACATAAGTACAAAGATAAATTCTAGGAAAAATGCAAAGAAGACATACCCAATAGTAAAGGAAAAACAATAAACAAAGATTAACCCACATACTACTGGAAACATGAGAATTTGAAGATAAAAAGAAAAACAATATGAGTATTGTCAGATGACGTGATATTCATGATATCACTAGGAAAACCCCTAAACAATCAAATGAAATACCTTAATAAAGCAATGAAATATAAAATTAATATGCAAAAATATCAATAGTATTCATAATCAGAAAATATAATAGAAAAAAATCTTTTTAAATATCAACAAAAATATAAAGTGATTAGTAATAATCTTAACAAAAACTAGTCAAAACCAATATAAAGACAATGAAACATTTCTTTTTTTTTTTTTAAGTTAACCTTTTTGTGAGCAAGTACAACTTTTTTTTTTTTTGGACACATTGTGTTTTGATCATTCCTGATTGATTTTCTCTCTTTTTTTTTCTTTGAAAGGAAGAGAAAGGGGGAGAGAGAACAGAAGTCTTGCTCTATTGCCCAGGCTGGAATGCAATCTAAAAATAGGTATCAAAAAAGTCTTTTATGCCAATAATTGTGCTTAACAGCAGAGACAGGAAGGAATAAGGGAAGAAAATAACAAACAGCCAATATTTCATTTAAGTCTGTGAAATGCTATGCAAATGCTGAAGAGTGATTTACTTCCAATTATGTGGTCACTTTCAAAATAGGTGTAATGTGCTGCTGAGAAAAATGTATGTTCTGTGGATCTGGGGTGAAGAATTCTATAAATATTCACTGAGTTTACTTGTTCCATGTCTGAGTTTTAATCATAGAAGTCCCTGTTAATTTTCTATCTCGTCAATCCATTTTGAATATTAACAATGTGGTGTCAAAGGCTCCTGCTATAATTGTGTGGGAGTCCAAGTCTCTTTATAAGTCATTAAGAACTTGCCTTATGTATCTGGGTATTCCTATATTGGGTGCATATATATTTATGATCATTGACTCCTGTTGTTGCATTGATCCTTTTACCATTCTGTAATGTCCTTCTTTGTTTCTTTTAGTCTTTGTTACTATTAAAGTCTATTTTGTCAGAGACAAAAGTTACAACTCCTGCTTTTTTTTTTTTTTTTTTTTCCTCTCCATTTGATTAGAGAGTCTTCCTCCAGTCCTTTGTTTCGAGTCTTTGTGTGTTGCTTATGAGACGGATCTGGATACAGCGTACCGATGCGTTTTCACTTTTTATTCAATTTGCCTGTCTGTATCTTTGATTGGGGCATTTAATCCATTTAAATTTAGGATTAATATTGTCATTTAATGTTATTTGGCTATTTTGCCCATTAGTTGATATAGATTATTCATTATGGAGATACTCTTTACCTTTTGGTAAGTTTTTGGGATGACTGATACTGGTTGTTCCTTTCTGTGTGTAATGCTTCTTTCAGAAGCTCTTGTAAAGCAGGCCTGGTAGTGATGAAATCTCTGAGTGCTTGCTTGTTCATGAAAAATTTTATTTTTCCTTTATTTATGAAGCCTAGTTTGGCTGGATATGCGATTCTGGATTGAAAATTCTTTTCTTTGAGGATATTGAATATTGACCCCTGCTCTCTTCTAGTTTGTAGGGTTTCTGCTGAGAGATCTGCTGTGAGTCTGATAGGCTTCCCTTTATGGGTAACCTGACCTTTCTCTCTAGCTGCCCTTAGAATTTTCTCCTTTATTTCATCCCTGGTGAATCTAATGATTATGTGTCTTGGGGTTGCTCTACTTGAGGAATATCTTTGTGGTGTTCTCTGCATTACCTGGAGTTGAGTATTGTCCTGCCTTACTAGGTTAGGAAAGTTTTCCTAAATGATATCCTGAAGAATATTTTCCAGCTTGGATTCATTTTCTTCACGATATTCAGGTACACCTATCAAATGTAAATTAGGTCTTTTTACATAGTCCCATATTTCTTGGAGACTTGCTCATTCCTTTTTACTCTTTCTTCTCTAATCTTTTCTTCTTGTTTCATTTCACTAAGTTGGTCTTCGACCTCTGATATCCTTTCTTCTGCTTGATCAACTCGACTGTTAAAACCTGTGCATACTTCACAGAGTGCTCATATTGTATTCTTCAGTTACATTAATTCACTTATATTCCTCTCTAAATTGTCTATTCTCGTTAGGATTTTGTCGAACCTTTTTTCAAGGTTCTCAGTTTCTTTATGTTGGGCTAGAACATGTTCTTTTAACTCACAAAAGTTTCTTATTATCCACCTTCTGAAGCCTAATTCTGTTAATGGAATGCACTCATTCTCCATCAGGCCTTGTTCCCTTGTTGATGAGGAACTGTGATCCCCTGTAGAGGGAGAAGCATTCTGATTTTGGGTATTCTCAGCCATAAAAATGCTGGTTTCTTTCCATCATTGTAAATTTATCCACCTGTCATCTTTGTAATTACCGACTTTCAAATTAGGTCTCTGAGTGGACATAAAACTTGTTGATTCCCAGTGCTGCAATCTGAGCAACCCACTGCACCAGCTAAAACAGCGGCATTAAGATTCATGGTGCTTTTCTGCCCAGGAATCTCCGGTCTGACTTCCCTTTTGAGTCCCTTTTTCAATCAGCTGAATGGGCAACTCTGCCTTCGCAGAGCTCCAAACATCGACCACAAAGGGGACCCAGTCCTGTTTACTCTGCACCAAGAACTGCTGCACCGAGGTGCCAGAAAACCACCATGCCAGCCACAAGAGTCGTGCTGGTGACCCTTGGGGCTCCTCTGCTGGGAATATCCTGGTCTGTGAGCAACAAAAATTCGTCTGAAAGTGTGTTGTCCTCTCATTCTCTGTGCTTTTACTGGGAGCTACAATCCTGAGCAGTTAGTAATCGGCCATCATGGATCTCTCTCTGTGAAACATTTCTTGAAGGCCCAAATGTACACTGAATGTATCGACAGATATCTTGTTTTTGGATAAGGCTTATTAACATTGTTAACATTTGAAATATCTCCAAATTAATTTATAAATTAATGCAATCTAACTAATAAAACCAACAAGTTTCCTTATGAAATTAGAATGGTGAATAGTACAATTTATATGGAAAAATAAACATAGAAGTCATAAGGAAATAGAAAAAGAAAAGTTACATGGGGAAATACATATTAATATAGATATTAGAACATACTACAAATTATTTCTGATTCATTTCTGGTACATATAATTCTATTTCTTCCTATGTGCAGAGAAAAGCAAAGTGTTAAAGCAAAACAAAAGTAAAACAAGAGTCTAAATACATGTTTTCTCATTTCCGACATTAGTTCTTTAAGTATGAGATTAGTCATCTGTAAAATTATGTCACAAATCTTTCAAGATTACGTGGGAATTCCAATGCAATAAAATGTGACAGTGACCTTTCTGCAGTGACATAGGACCATACCAATATAAGATAAAGAGATTAAATCAAATGGAGGATACAGCTCTTTTAGAAGGTTCTCTAGAGTTTGTCAGTTCTAGCCACGCTCCCCTCATTGTAATAACCTGAGTTGTGGGCAATCATGAATCAGAGACAATATAAGATAATGTTGCACCCGTAAAGCCCACCATGACTATGATACCAGAACAGTTTAGTGTGCAAAACCCTACCATTCTCACAATGGTACAGAATGGTAAATAAAACAACCCTGGGAAAAGTTGTTTCCACTTTCAAAATTACATTGTCAAATTCCTTGCCTGTTATCCTACTGCTATGGACTGAATATTTGTGTTCCCTTTCCCATTGCAGTAAAATGTGGAAGCCCTAACCCCCAATGTGATGATATTTGGAGGTTGGGCCTTTAGGAGATGATTCGATTTAGATGAGAACACGAGAGTGGAGGGGGAACTTCATGGTGGAATTAGTGCCCTTATAAGAAAAGACCAGACCATCGGCCTTTGGGTATGATCAAGTGTAGTAAACACCAGACCAGAAACCTTGTCTTTTTTTTTTTTTTTTTTTTTTGAGACAGAGTCTTGCTCTGTCGCCCAGGCTGGAGTGCAGTGGTGCAGTCTGGGTTCACTGCAACCTCTGCCTCCCGGGTTCAAGCAGTTCTCATGCCTCAAATTCCTGAGTAGCTGGGTTTACAGGTGTTTGCCAACACACTGACTAATTTTAGTAGAGGCAGAGTTTCACCATGTTGGTCAGGCTGGTCACAAACTCCTGACCTTTTGAACTGTCCACCTCAGCCTCCCGAAGTGCCAGGGTTACAGGTATGAGCCACAGTGCGTGGCCTCTCGGCTTTCTTATAAGGGTACTTATAAAAAGCCCCTATAAGAAAAGACATTGGATGACTTGTTTAAAAAGACAAATCACATAAATAAAAATATAATTCTACATCTATTACTAATTTTTAACCAATAGCTTTTTCAAAAATAATCATTTTTTTATATTCCCAAAGAAGATACAACAGAGAATATTTCTTCATTATATAAGTCAAAAATAATAATCTCTTGATCAATTAACGGCACTTAAAAATTTCAGCATTTATTATTTCAAAAGTTGTTTGTGGATAAGTGAAATTGATTCTTTCTGAAGTGTTAATATTTAATTGAGTTGAAACTTATACTGATACATTTCTTCCTTGACAAAATAAATTGTGCTAACGTTCCAGAAATCAGCCATATGCTATTGCTCTGACTCTCCTGTGGCTTTGAGATGAATTCTCACCCAGTGTTTTAGCAAACTGTCTTTTCAGTACTGCATTAAATTAACCACATGAGAAATATTATAATAACTATAGTAGTCATATCACCTTCATGTGTAGAAAGTGTAATTTCACTTTATTATCACAATTTGTCTAATGCTGAGGTGTAAAGCTCTTTTAATTTCTTTTAAATAACCTCTCTACAGGAGATACTAACTACAGTTAAAATTGAGACAAGAGTGTGTTTTAGTGGAAGTAAAGAGTGAATGTGAATGTGTGTGTGTCTGTGGGTGAGTGTGTGTATTTCTTGGAGTAGGTGTATTCTCTTGCATGAGAATAAATACTATTTTATATATTTAGAATGGTAAATTATTCTAAATTTTCTTGGTCATAATCTCTTGACAAATTAAAAAATGGAGCAGGGCCAGGTGCAGTGACCATTGCCTGTAGTCCTTTCTCTTTGGGAGGCCAAGGCTGAAGGATGGCTTGAGACCAGGGTTTCAAGGCTGGAGCGAGCTATGATCACACCACTGCACTCCAGTCTGGGCAACAGCGTAAGATCCTGTCTCCATAAAGGAAAATAAAATGGAGGAAATAAACATTTGTTTCATGATATCCATTTGTAATAAGCCAGAAGTATTTGATTATATAATGATGGTTATTATACTGAAATGGAAATTCATTTTCATACCTTGAAATGTCTTTTAAAATATTTGCATTTGAAAGTGGAGTGATTTAGAGAATTTCCCTGATGTTTAATATTCTATTTCTTTTTTATTTTCTAGTTCAGAACGAAGTTTCCTATTATACCAAATGCATAGCCACGCAGGAGAGGAGAGGCTTGTTTTCCAGTGATGGTTCACCACGAATCTTTGGGACAAGAATCATCAAAAGAATAGGACCAGTGAATGGCACTGACATGGGGCTGAAAAAGGGTATTAAGAGAAAATCTTCATGCTATAATATAGGACCACAGGAGCTCCTCCCCACCTCGATCTCTGAAATTAGGTAAAATCATCCCTTTTCCCAGGGAGTGACCTACATTCAATAACTGATTTAGAGATCAGAGGGTCTAATTTACTTATCCCAAAGCAATGTGAATCTGTAGGCAATCTCAACCTCCAGGTCCTGACTAGTAACGACCAACCCAAGGACTATCTGAAAGACAGAGGGCCTGTCTAGATGGGTTCAAAAGTATTCTCTTCCACTACAGCCACAGCTCAGTTTGAGCTGAAAATTAGGCCCAGAATTTTTTTATTTGATGACTTCTTTGAAAAGGTATTCCTAATCCCATAGCATAAAAGTATTTTTCTATATTTTAATTTTTTTCCAGAAGCCTTATTGGTTTACTTATTACATTTGGGCCTATGGTCCATTTAAAATTAAGGTGGTAAGAGATAAGAGTTTTGGTTCAATTTTGTCCATACAGTTATAGGATTTGACTAGCACCATTTATAGAAGACATATTTGGATTTCACTACAGAATGTTTTATTTACATTGTGTTACAAAATGTAAATCACATCTATAAGCCAGATATTATAATTTTTTTTTTTTTAGTTCAATAAGCTAAGCTGTGGATCATGGCAGTGAAAAAGGCATATTCTCTTGAGATTAAGATATATCTTTCGATGAATCATCAATAGTGGATAGAAATTTGTAACACAATTTTCACTGCAGAGTACTCAGAAAAGTAAGGTCTAGTTAATTCATCATTCCATAATCTAGCCATGGTGTAGTTAAAAACTAGAACAGTTTTTCAATGTGGCATTTAAAGGAAATTAAAGAAAAAATTTGTTTAAAATACTTGAGCACATTGAGAATCGACATTCACTGTACATAATTTACTAACAATACAATGTTAATAATAATTATTATTTTTTAAAAAATAGGCCTATCACTTCAACTCATTGTGTTCTCATGCCAGCTTTCAGGCCCTCTACCCAAAATGGGTCAAGAATCATCTAGTCATATTCATCAGGCATTGGTTATCCTCACCCTTGGTTCACATTTTTCCTATTTTAGAAACCAACATTTTCTTTTACCTCACTAGTGTGTGAAGACCTCATTTTTAAATTGAACTTAATCTTTTCAAAATTCAGTTAAAGAACCAAGTTTTAATTTATTGATTTTTCTGTTTATTTCCTATATTCTTCATAAAGCATAGGGTTCATGTTTAATGTATTAATCCCAAGAACCATGTTATCAGTTTGTGTGGCACAGTAGCCATCTTTCTGATTGAGAATCTGTTTCTGTATCTAGCACCTTTGGCAGTATTAGCATGTTTCTCTGCTGTAATGATCAGAGGTTATATTCCACTCCCTCCCAGAAAGAACCACTTCTGACTAGACTCTAGGCTGTAAATGTGTTCCCTGTTGTACAACTCAGCAGCACCTTCTGTGTAACACTTTATTTGTTATGAGACTCGGGTATATATTTGACTTTAATTAATGTTTATTGGCCAGTAGATAGGTTTGAAAATTTATAAGATACATGCATTATTTCAGCTTGTTCTTATGTTTTCAAATTTCTCATCTCAATAATAGTAATAACAGTGACAACAATAAAAAAGTGCTCTTCCTAATGTCTCTAAGTGCAATGGGATATTGTATTTCTGAAGTTTTATAATATTAAACCAATGCTCAGGAACAATTAGATTACAGTGTAAGCTCAGTGCTCTAGTTTTTACTGTCACGTTCTGTTATGAACCCTAGTCACTAAAGTGGAAATGATCAGATCACTGATGGTGTTGTGAAGCAAGGGAGGGCAGGCTAACAGTATTGTTCCTGCCCCATGGGTCTGTACATCCCACACTCAGGTAATAATAGCAACATTAAGAATATGAAGCCAAACTGACATTAGTCAGTGAATAATACCAATGGGAAAAATTAAAGAGAAAAGATCAATTCAAAGGAGTCTCAACTTACGCATTCCAAACAAAAGGCCAATTAATGAAGTGCTTACTAGAGATAAAACATGTTCAATAAAAGATAACTACGCTTTCTCTTGGTTCTGAAGGAAAGTGCTAATTGCTAATGCAACAACTTGGGACCAGTGACTAGATGGAAGTTCCTGAATAAATGTACACATAAGGGAAATTAAATTACTCTGCTACATTTGGAAAATTATCCAAAGCATGTGTTTTGATTTCAAAGTGCTTAGAATCAGTGTTTTATCTCCTAAATCTCCAGGAAATAGTTAAGATTAACAGAGACAAGGAAAGTATATAAAGTCATGTTCTTTTGCAGGCCACACCATGTGAAATTAGAACCGAAATCATTGAGGTCAGTTCAATTTCTTCAGTGTGATAAATTATATTTGATCTTTATGTGTCATTACAAGCTGAACTTTTAGGTTTGATTTTTTCATATTGCCAAAAAGTGTGTCTAGATCCTGCTATAATTAAAATATTTTTAGGACAAAATTAAAGACAATTGAAGGAAAATTAAGGAGATGTAAGATAAATGAAAGTTGTTTAGCTTGAGATGATCTGAAAAAAATGTGATGTAGGTCTAAGCATACCTATAGATGTCTAGCAATTTCTCCTTCTAAGAAGAACAAAAGAAAGAGAAAAAAGAAAGACACATTTTCTAGGGAATAAACTAGTTCAAAAATATCAGGTTACCAAGAAGAATATTTTTTACAAACAAATAAATAAATAAATAAAACCTCTATAGATGAGCATCTGTTATTCAGTGAGCCAGAACTCTTACAATGTTCTGGAAGCAGTCAAATTTTCAGAACTCAGGTTTTCATATAACATTTGCAACCAGCAGACATTTTCTTCTTTTGTAACAAGGCATTGAGAAATATTAGGTGACTTGCTATGAGGGACTATGTCTAATTAGAATGTGGGGGAGGGCAGGGAGAAGTTCTGTAATTCTCTTTTATTGTACTACCTCATTTCCAGTTCCATGAAGTCTGAATAATAATACTTATAATTGACCAACTCTGGGGTTCATAGAGCTCTGTACCTAGAAGGTATTCTAAAATTTGGAGAAATAAAATAATAAATAAAGAAAAAAGCAGGCTGGGCACGGTGGCTCAAGCCTGTAATTCCAGCACTTTGGGAGGCTGAGGCAGGTGGATCACGAGGTCAACAGATCGAGACCATCATGGTCAACATGGTGAAACACCATCTCTACTAAATAATACAAAAAAATTAGCTGGGCATGGTGATGCATGCCTGTGATTCCAGCTACTCAGGAGGCTGAGGCAGGAGAATTGCCAGAACCCAGGGGGCAGAGGTTGCGGTGAGCCGAGATTGCACCATTGCACTCCAGCCTGGGTAACAAGAGCGAAACTCCGTCTCAAAAAAAAAGAAAAAAGAAAAAAGCAATAGAACAAATGGCTGGAATCTAACTGTTCATCTTCCTAATTACTTTGATTTGAAAATGGTCCACTAAAGTATGAAGGCACACCTGGAAATGTGGCTTTCTTTGTCTACCCCCAAACTCCCACGAAGTCCCCAGTATAAGTGACAGGATTTTAGAAATGCAAGTTAACCTTTTCTTTAGAATTTTGGGCCAGGAAGTCATTGAGGAAATAAGTGAAATCTAGAAAGAATGATTTAATCTAGTCCTCTTGTGTTACAAATGAGGAAATTTGAGGTTCTTGTAACATATGCAACCAGGAGAAAGTTACTCACCTAGTTAATAACCAGAGCTACTCTAGCATTCTAAATATTTGTGAGCATTTTTTAAACGCAAATAAATAACTCACAGCTTCTTGTTATTATCAGCTCATTTATATTGTCTCTCAATTTTAGCAACCCTCATATATTTTATTCATGACAAACATTTGTTTGGGGCTTTCTACAAAGTTAAAAATAATGAAAATTAGTTCTATAATTAATCACATGTTCTCTTTATTTATTGAAAAGAATAAATGTCAATTGTACATAGTTGTCCTATTAGTGAAATGCTCAGGTTTTAGTTTGCTCAAGGTTTAGCACATATATGTACAACATTTGAAATTTAAAACAGTGAGATTTATAAAGGTCACATGCAGTTTATAAATGCATATTGAATTTCCTTATGCATATTTTCATTCATCTTGTATATTTATGCTAACTGGTTCTGGCTAATTTTTTTTTACGTGTAGAAATCATGACCTGAATATATGAAATAGCACAATACCTATATTTAACTGTTTAAAGGTTGTTAAGAATATAGATTCTGCATACTCTTAATAGCTCTTAATGGCTGTGAGATCTTCCTTTGGTTCTTTTTACTTCTCAGTTTTCTCATTTGAAAAATAGAAAAAGGTACCTCCTTTATCAGGTTGGTGCAAGTATTCACTTTATGTATGCACTAAGCACTTAAAATTGTGGCAGGCTTAATAAAATGCAAAGTTGTTTGCTATTGATGTTATTATTACCAGCGATAAGTTTTTAAGATTTAAGACCAATATTTCAGGCAGGTTATATGTTATATCCTTACATTTATTTTCTATTTCTCTCCCACTGTTAACTAATATTATTTTCCTATTTTATATCCGTATATTTTAAGTAATTTTAAAGCCCCCTTTGATCACATCAGATTATACCTACAAAAGGAAATTTATCTAAAAACACAAATACAAAATTAGTAATGCAGAGCTTAGCACGGTGCCTGTCACATCCAAGAGTGACCATGCCTGACTGGCAGGATAAACTTTAAAATATATGAGTGAAAAATAATTTTTTGAAATGCTATGCACCTTAAAAATATATTTAACCATATGAATCTATAAGATGTATAACTACAAAAATAAATTGGCATATTTTTCATTATATTAAAAAATTCTAACACAAGTATCTTAGTTAAAAAGTCAAAAGACCAACAAAAGACTAAAACTCATACACAAATTCATAAGTATAATTGATAAACTTGATTTACTAGACATAGGTATAAACATGTGTAACAATTAAATAACACTTTTCTTCAGTGCATACAAACTTTTTTCAAAGTTACATGAACTAAAGTATAAAACAAATTCGAAAGAATTTGTATTACAGAAATGATTGATCATAATCACAATGCAATTACATTTTATATCAATAACAACAAAATGAAAGTTTTAATATATTCAGAACTATAAAAATTCAATATATAGATCAAATAAGGAATCATAGGTCTTCTTTATCATTTTAACTAAAATGTTTTAGAAATACCAAAAATAAAGACTACCAACATATTGCAACTTTATAATGCAGGTAAATTAGAAAGTGAAAAAATATATAGATGTAAATGGCAGAAAAGGACAAGGATTAAAATTATATTGAGGTATTCAAAGGAATATATATATCGAAGAATGTAAAGCAATTGATATGATGATTATAAGAGTGAATTTAATGAAATAGAAAGCAAAGAATAAGAAGAAATTATTAATTAGGGCAAAAATAAGGTGATTTATAAAAGTATAGTAAAAATTTTAATCTTAGACCAAGAATGATCAAGCAAAAACAAAATACACAAATAAGTAAGAGAATGAATTAAATGTATAAAATTAAAGAATGAATAATACAAAAAGGAGATGCAATAAAATACCTTGTCGCAATAACATTTAAAATGTAAACAGAGAACTAGACAAATATAATTTTAAGATGACTTCAGAAAAAAAACTAGAAAACAAATATTTCATAATCATAAAAGAAATAAACAATAATTTAAAGTTTTTGTTCTAACATTAATTTTAGATTTGGGGGTATATGTGAAGGTGTGTTATATAGTTAAATTCTTGTCATGGGGGTTTGTTGTACTAGGCTTACTACCTAGATAACAAAATTCAAATTCTTTACAAAAGAAAACTTGCCCCATTGCTTCTTTCTAAGAAGCAATCATTCAGATTTTGTAGAAACTTTCCTGGAAACCAGAAAATGTCTGTGAATTTTAGGAGGCTAGTTTAATCCCAGTCTTCAAAATAAAAAACAGAACTTCTCCAAAATTAAAAACACAGGACAGTTTCACTCAGGGACATAGATTTTTTAAAAATCCAGAGAATAATACCACATTGTTCAGAAATGTATTAATATTAACATGAGTTAAACCAATATTAGAAGACTGCAAGACCGGTTCAACAATATAAAATGTCTTAATATATTGTGACAGACAGTATTATTTTTTCCATTGATTGTCATCCAAACTTGGAATAGAGTTATACTTTCCCATCATATTTATGTTAGCCTTAGGCATGTAATTTGTTTTAGTTGATGAAATACAAGTACAAGTAACAGGTAGAAACTTCAAGAGTCATCATAGTTTCTTAATGATTATTATTTTTTCTTTCATAAAACCAATAATGTTCAAGAGAGAGGCTTTTCTTTACTTTGCCATTTGTAAACAAAGAAAAATATTTCTTTCTTTAACTTTTATTTAAGTTCAGGGGTACACTAGCAGGATGTGCAGGTTTATTACATAGGTAAATGTGTGCCATAGTTGTTTGTTGCACAGATTATCCTATCACCTGGGTATTATGCCCAGTGTTCATTAGTTATTTTTCCTGATGATTTCCTTCCTCTAACTACCCCAGACAGGCCCCAGTGTGTTGTTTCCACCATGGGTCCATGTGTTCTCATCATTCAGCTCCCAATTATAACTGAGAACATGTGGTGTCTGGTTTTCTGTTCCTGCATTACTTGGCTGAGGATAATGGCTTCCACCTCCATCCATGTACCTGCAAAGGATATACTTTCATTCCATTTTATGGCTGCATAGTATTCCCTGGTTTATAGGTACCACATATTTTTTCTTATCCAGTCTATCACTAATGGGTATTTAGGTTGATTCCAAGTATTTGCTATTGTGAATAATGCTATAATGAATATACCTGTGTTTGTATCTTTATAATAGAGTAATTTCTATTCTTTTGGATGTATACCCAGTAATTGGATTGCTAGGTTAAATGGCCTCTAGGTCTTTGAGGAATCACCACACTGTCTTTCACAACGTTTGAACTAATTTATACTCCCACCAACAGTATAAAATCACTCCCTTTTTCTCCACAACCTTGCCAGCATCTGTTGTTTTTTTGACTTTTTAATAATAGCAATTTTGACTGGTGTGGGACAGTATCTCATTGTGATTTTGATTTGTATTAAGATAAGCTCTTCTATTGGCATAAATTCTGGATTGCAGACAACATGGAGTAGGGCTGCAGCCAACCTGTGATGTAACATGAACAAGAAATAAACCTTTATTGTTTTAAGCTACTGAGTTTTGAGGGTGCTTTGGTCTGAATGTTTGTGACATGAGGCAAAGTCCTCATTAATGAGATTACTGTCCGTGAAAAAGAGGCCTTAGAGAGGTGCCTGGCCTCTTCTACAATGTGAGGGCAAGGTTTTCTAGGAAGCAGAAAATGAGCCCTCATCAGATACTGAAGCTGCCTTGATTTTGGACTTGCCAGCCTCCAGAAATATGAGAAATACATTTGTGTTGTTATAGGGTACTTTGTTTATGGTATTTACTTTATTAAAGCAGCCCTAAAGGACTAAGATGGGGGTTGTTATTATAGTGAAATTTGATCTATTCTGACTGATTTAGTAATTTATCACATTAACCAATTAAAGGCTAAAATGTAAACAAACAACCTAATTGTTCTGTAACAGCTTGCAGTAAAATTCAATGCCCATTTGTGCTAGAAAAACAAAATGACAGTAAAACAAAATAAAGTAAGCATCCTTACCCAATTAAAGGAGCCTACCAAAAGGAATGTACCAACAAAATACTAATGGTAAAATGTTAGGCACATTTTTGTTTAATATCAGGAATAAGGCAAGGATACATAATTGCATCTAAATATACCACTTATTGAATTGGAGTTCTAGCCATCTCAAAAAGTCAAAGAAACAAAAGCAAGTAAGTATGTATTATAAATAAAACAGCAATGTAGCTCTCATTATTTACAATGATATGGACGCTTACATTAGCAAGTCCACTTTACAAAGTATTAGAATTAACATGAGTTTAAAATGTGACAAGGCATATAAAAGTAGACTGCATTTCTAAATACTAGCAACAATGATAAAAGATTTAAATAAAATATGCAATATAGGTAGCATAACAGTGAAAATATCTAGGAATAATGCATAAGAAATGGTGTAAAATATTTTGAAAATCATCTGTACAATGATACTGACATCATTTTAAAAGACCTGAAATAGATGGAAACAAATCATGTTCATGGTTATCATAAATGTGACAGTTCATCTCAAGTAGATTTATAGCTAACATGCAATTCTCATTAAAATTCTAACATTGTTTGTATAGGACCTGATAATCTGATCTAAAACTTATATAACAAAGCAAAGGGCTCCAAATATACAAAATATTTATGACATATTAGAACGACTTTTATAAAAAATACGATGGATATTTTAATGCTAAAGTAATTAAGAATGTGTGATATTGAAATAAGGATAAAAAAGAGAGATACTGGACAAAGTGGTGAGCATAGAAATATTTCTGCATGAATGCTTATTTGTTGCAGGGATGGCATCACAATTCACTGAAAAAAGGATACACTTTCTAAAAATAGCTCTGATAACTGATGACATACATCAGAGATAAATAAAATAGAATCAAACTTCACACCATAAAAAATTCAATTGCAGGTAAATCAAACAGTTAAGTATTAAAAAGGAAGACGCAGGAATTTAGTTTGATGATGTGCCTAAAGTACTAGAAGAATGCCTCATACATGATTGTAGCTCAATACATTATTTGAACAAATATGGGCCTCCATGAAATCAGAATAAGAAATGATTTCTTCAAAAAATAGTGTCTAGAATAAACCATAAAGAAAAAGATTGATAAATTCTAATAATTAAAAGAAAAATTCTGTTTATCAAAATACATCATTCAAAAGTATAAAAGCAGGCCAGGTGCAGTGGCTCATACCTGTAATCCCAACACTTCGGGAGGCTTAGTTGAGAGGATAATTTCAGGCCAGGAGTTTGTGACTAGCCTTGCCAACATAGTGAGTCCCCAGCTTTACAAAAAATGTTACAATTACACTGACATGGTTGTGTATGCCTATAGTTTCAGCTTCCCTGGAGGTGGAGGCAAAAGGATAGCTTAAGTCCAGGAGTTTTGAGGCTGCAGTGAACTATGATCACATCACTTCATTCTAGTCAGGGCAATAGGGCTAGACCCTGTATCTTAAAAAAAAGTTTAAAACATAAGCTACAAACTTGCAAAAGATATTTCCTTCAAATTTACATTAAAATATTAATATTTAGACTATATGAAGAACATTTGCAAATTGATAAGAAAATGAAAAGGAACTCAGTTGAAAAAATTGGCAGAAGACATGAACTAGCATGCTGGTGAACAGGCATAGACATCATCAATGAACATGAACAGGAGGGAAGACAGCTCTACTGGATATATACATTCAATATATATATATATATCAGTAGCCTCAGATCAGTGTCTAAACTTTGCAGAATATCAAAGACTTTCACATGAAATGCTGCAATGGGAGGGAGAACAAAAGATCAGAAATGCAGACAGTAGATTATGACCATAAATGCTTCCTCAAAATTTTTCTTTGCATCTTGAAAAATTATAACAGAAGGTAAAATAATTCATATATATATTTAAATCAGAGGTGGAAATAACAATGTTTAACTTGTTTAATCATTAAATTCCATTTATCTACTTATAAAAATATGTGTGTGTGTATATATATGTACACACACATATATAATATTTTGTGTGTCTGAAATATCATAGAAACAAAAAAGAGCCATGTCTGTATAGGAACTCTGGCCAACATGGTGAAACCCCATCTCTACTAAAATAAAAAAATTAGTTGGTGTGGTGGCATGTACCTGTAGTCCCAGCTACTCAGGAAACTGAGGCAGGGGAATCTCTTGAACCTGGGAGGTGAAGGTTGCAGTGAGCCGAGATCGTGCTACTTCACTCCAGCCTGAAGACAGAGCAAGACTCTCTCTCTCAAAAAACAAACAAACAAACAAACAAACAAACAAAAATCATTGTAATTGCGGATTGGCAATAACCAGAATAAAAAGAGATAGCTACAATTGATTGCTTTTTATATTGTCAGGCATTAAGCTTATAATTTTACATGTAGTTTACATAAATTTTACATACACAATCAAATACATGTTGAGTAACTCATCTCCCTTGTCTAAGAAGTAGAGATTTGACTAGCTAGACTCCATCAAACCACAAACATAATTTAAGGATTAAGAAATACACCTTATTTCAACGTTTAGGAATCAATATAGAGAAACACAAAATGTTAGGCAATTGTAGTGGACTTTACCATAGTGAATTTCAGAGACATTGTCTCCACACATGCTGTTCAGGATGCATTAAATACACATCCATGGGGCACACTGATGACAAGAGTGAATCATTAGATGAACACTTCCTCCTACAGACCTTCATCTTTTTCCTTTTACTGACCCTTTGACAGTTGGTATTGATTCATTAACAATTGCAAGAATTATCTTAATTCTTCATAAGCATGTAATAGAACTACCCACCATCATTCCTTCATCTATTCAATACTGAATATCTACTAAGTACCAGAAACTGTTCAAGAACAAGTTCTCCAGGAGCTAGCATATAACTAAGCCAAGCAATTATTTCTTTTTCCTTTTCAATACTAGTCAGAAGACTTTTTTCTCCAGCCAATATTTCTTCCATAAAAACTTTGTTGGGAACGATTTTAGACATTGTACAAACATTCCAAAAAGCAAAGCTGTGAGAACAGAACAGTTATGTCAAAAGGCCGCTTTACTACAGTGCATTTGTTTAGCCATAGCTTGTGATGCTGCAGCACTTTTTATTTCCATGGCTGTGTAAGTTCACTCAGGGTTTTTTCCCAAGCCATCTCACAACGAACAGTTGTTCACAGTCAATTCCTTCCCAGTTCCATTTGTAGAGGCTTCTGCCTCTGTCACACAGTCATGTTTTCTGTCTAAATCACATTTCAGTTTAGACTTGAGGCCATTTTTTTCTGTTAACTTTTACACTGCTGAATATTGTAAGTGTATAATATTGACAATGAAATGCTTCTATGTAGGGAGCCCATCAGCCAGCAGCATGAATTTGAGCCACGTGTGCATACAATATGGGATGTCACAGTCTGTTGCTAGGTAGATTGAATTCATGCTTTCTGCCTACATACACCACTTGCAGTTCGTCCAAGCCTGTAGCACCCTTTCTGGAACTCTGGAACTAGATATGGTGAACAGTTTATCTGCAAGGTCTGTGTTTTCACATCAGATGACTGCTTATTGTTTTCACATATAGGAAATAAGTGGAAGTAGCACATTGAATGGTCTATAAATAAATAGTACTTTAAGCACCATTTTGTACAGACTTTTTATTCTGATATGGAAATGGATCCTGTCACAAGTTTTCTGTTATAAACACAAATTAAAAGCATAGTTATATTCATGGTAAAAACAAGATGATTAGGACAATAACTCATGCTTGCTATTTCATTTTGCCACTAAGCTGCCTCTGTTACCTTTGTTAGAGGAATGAGAGTTTTGTTTGGCTAAAAGGAATGAAATCCACAAGGTCTTTGGTCAATTTCCCTGAGAAAAATGATCAGATCTAAAGGACTACATAACAGATGTTGTTCTCATAGGTTGGCAACCTCCATGATAATCTTCAGTAGTGACTCAGTGGCCTGAGATCAGTGTCTAAACTTTGCAGAATATTAAAAAACTTTCCTATGAAATGCTGCGATGGGAAGGAGCACAAAAGATCAGAAATGTAGACAGTAAATTACAACCATAAATGCTTCCTTGAAATTTTTCTTTGTATCCTGAGGAATTATAGCAGAGGCTGAAATAATTCATTAAAATGATTTAAGACCTGCAATGAACTTTTTTTCCCCCAATAATTATTTAGAGAACTTACGTTATTAATTCTGAGAATGCTGACAAGCATTGAGAAAAACTCTCATAAGCATGTGGAAAATGTGGGTTCTGCCACTATTTAAAAGACGGCATTTATATTTAGAACTGCTTTCTTAGCAGAATTTAATGTTCCAGCTATAGGCAATATTCATGCATACAGAGAGATATTAGCGTCAATGTGTGCCCGTTTCTATGCTTTCTCAATGGTTTGCTTAGAAAAGTTCTAAAATGTATAATTACATGCTACTGAAAAAAATTCATAATAATTTTAACTAAGAGAAATAACAGTAAAATGTTTGAGAACAATAATGATTTGTACATAAAGAAAACACTTTTGAAATAATGTGAAGATACTTTTGAAATAATTTGAAGTTGCACAGTTTTATTTGAAGGATCATGAATTGTGTCATTGCT